>NC_083352.1:112383550-112716050 GCF_030254825.1 Meriones unguiculatus | reverse complement strand
CTCGCTGCCTTTTTCTGGGTCAGGCATTCGCTCACTCTGCAGCGCAGCAGTGAACTGGCGCGCCTCCCTGCAGGGCTTCAGGGAACTGAATAACACGCAAGAAGATGAGCAGGGGCTGGGGGGACAGCTCAGTGGTGATGCACTTCTGTCTCTAGCAAGCACAAGACCTGGCTTGGGTTCCCTAAAAACACAAAAATGGAACCCAGACATCAAGGCAGGAGCCCGGCTTTTCCTTCTTCATCGTGGGTGCCGCCATAGCCCATCTGCACCAGGTGGACATAGCTCTTGGAGGGTCGTGGTGCCATGTCGTTGTTGGCTCTCCGGCCCCTGAAGCAGCAGCTGTGTCTCCTCACAGGTGCATGGTAAATATTTCTAGAATAAGTAAATACCACTTAAGGAAAGTGTGAGCTGGAAGAGAGCCGAGAGAATGGGAAGAAAGCCGTGAGTACAGGAAGGCTTTTGTGGTGGGATGCCGTCTGACACCACTGAACGCTGCTGGGGCCATGGAGCCACTGGAATGCTCTTCCCCACTGGTGGGACACAGAACCCTAAGGCCACTGAAGAAACCCATTTGGGTTTTTGAGAAAGGGTTTCTCTGTGTAGCCCTGGCTGTCCTGGAACTCACTCTGCAGGTCAGCCTCAAACTCACCCTCTGCCTCCCAAGTCTTGGATTAAAGGCGCGTGCACCACCACTCTGTTAGAAACTTCTTACAAAGTGAAGCACACGCCCACTCGGACAACAACTGTGTTGGCTTTGCTATTTGCCATCACCACCGCAAATGAGAGCCCAGCAGTGCGGAGGATTCTAAAGCAGAGTGATAAACATATGTGGCCACTCACACTCACCATTGTACATTTGTTAGAACCCAGAGAAGGCACAGCTCCAGCGCCCACTCTGGGACAGTTCAGGGGAGATTCGCATGGTCCCTATGCAGGGAGGGCAGGTACATCTAGGAGTTGTCCACGGTTTTAAGGAGTATTCTTTGTTTATTTATGAGTCTGGGTGTTTTGCCTTCATCCTCGTCGCTGCACCGCATGCATGTCGTGCCTGAGGCGGCCAGAAGAGAGCGTCAGATCACCTGAGACTGGAGTTACAGAAGGTTGTGAAGGTTGTGAGCCGCCATATGGGTGCTGCGAACTGAACCCAGGTCTTCTGGAAGAGCAGCTATTGCTCTTAATGGCTAAGTAGTCATCTCTCCACCCCCAAGCTGCCCACATCTTAACCCCCTCCCCCCAAAAAAAAACATGAAGTATACAAAGTGGTCCTTCACCTACCCATGGACTTCTGGTGACTATCTTGTGTCATTGTGTGATCCTTGTGGTGTCATGGGTCTCACTGAGGTTCAGGCTTTAGCTGTGGAGTGGCTGGGCACGTGGAACTTTCTGTATTGACTGCCCCGTCTGGCTGTAAGCTAAAGAAAACGGGCTACTGAAAACACGCATGCTGGCAGATGTCCAGGGGCCTCTAGAATCTGGCCAGGTGCGGGGCAGTGTTTCTGCTCAGCCTCCAGACGCTGGTCATCCTGAGATGGGGCCTCTCACTTCCTTCCGCCTGAACCCCAAGTCTCTTGCTCAATACAAGAAAAGAGAAGCCTGCTCCACCCCGGGCTCAGGACTTGTCTTTCGTGAGCCAACAGCCCTCATCCAGCCACTGTTCAGCCAGGTCTCACCCCCAGAAGCAGGTACTGAAATGGTTGTCTCCCCAGGTGTTGCCAATGGGACTTCCCAGGAAGCTGGGCCCAGCTGAGACCGATCCTCAAAGGGACAAACCGACTTTGGGCAGGGTTGTGGAGACAGACCCAGGTGCTGAGTACTGGCTCTGGCCCGGGCTACACACATTTAGTTAGTTGGGTGGTCAGTGCACATTTAGACAGGGAAAGGCTGGAGGTGAGGAACACACCCTTTCAACACAGAACTTTCCAGAAGCCAGTGAAGGAGCTCCTTTTTACAGGCAAGGGAACAAAGACCCAAGCATTGGCAACAGGTGTAATAGGAAATCACCACAGGAGCTAGAACAACAGGAGAGAAGACAGGTGCTTTACCCAAAGTCACATGATAAGCAGCATAGACTTTGAAGCACATGTCCTGAGTTCCAGCCCCAGCCCTGTCATTGATCTAATCGTCTGTATGACCTTTGGAAAGTTAGTCCTTTTAGGTCTCTATTATTACATCTTCGAGTTCTGAGAGGCAAGGCAATACGCGGAAAATACTCTACAGTCTTGATTTGAAATGTCATTGCCTTCCTCCGGGTGCATTGTTGCATCCATTTTGATTTCTACAGGTATGTGTGATCACAGAGATCATTTATCTTGGAGGTTTTGACAGGCCCTCACATTTTATACCAGCTGCCTCACCTGAAGTCTGGCCCCTCATCGGGCCTTTGCATGCAGAGCTGGGGAGTAGTTCAGTTGGTAGACTGCCTTGCCTACTGTGCATAAACAAGGCCTGGGTTCAGCCCTCCACACTTCACAAAACCTGGTGTGGTGGCATGCACCTGAAATATCCCAAAACGTGGGAATGGAAGCTGGAGGATCAGGAGTTCAGGGCCAACCGTAGCTACCTAGTGATGTCAAGCCCTGGCTAGACTCTATCAGATATTGTCTTAAAGGCAGGGGAAGGCTCTGGGTCCAGTGGTGCACTCCCATCCCAGCACTTGGGGAGGCAGAGGCAGGTGGGTCTCTGTGGTTCAAGGCTAGTCTGGTCAACAAAGCAAGTCCAGGACAGCCAAGGCTATGCAGAGAAACCCTGTCTGGAACCTCCCCGTTCCCCAAGTGTAGTGGGAGGGGAGTATAAGTAGGGAAACAGCTCAATGCCAGGATAGCCAGTTTCACCCCTAGCTGCTTCCTCAAAAGGTTCTATAAACACATCCCATATCGCAACGAGAAAAGCCAGAGGCCTACCCTGGACAGTGACAGAGCTGGAGAAAACTCAGCGTCTCATACAGACAAAAGATTAGTGGCCAAAACAAATAAAGAACTACAGACTTCTTCTGGGGGAGGATGGAGGTTGAAAGTAGGCACTGAACAAAGAGCCTGATGCATTCTGGGCCAATGTTCTACCACTGGGTTGAAAGCCATAGTTCAGATTGGTGAAAAAAAAAAAAAAAGTCTAGATATGGTAGGATGTGAAGGAGGGAAACAGGCAGCTCACAAAGTGGAAAAGCAGATGGCTGAGAGCACATGAGATGCCTCAGCCTTGAAGGTTGTGAAATCCACGCTGTGGAAGTTCATGTTGTCACGCGCCAGCAACAACCGGGAAACAAGATCATAAACTCCAGTAAGCTGACACCATCTTTTGGAGGGAAATTTTCAGTTTTATGAAGTTAAGATTGCAATCCAATCCTCTCAGTTGCAATATTTCCTCATCCACCCACTTTCTCTTTCTCTTAAAAAAAAATTTTAGGTTTACTTCATGCAGGCCGGTGTTTTGCCTGCATGTGTCTCTGTGTGTCTGGTGCTTGTGGACATAGGAAGAGGGTGTCCATCCCCTTGGAATTGAAGTTACAGTTTCAAGCCACCGTGTAGGTGCTGGGAACCAAATCCAGGTCCTCTGTAAGAGCAGCCAGTGCTCTGAACTACTGAGCTACCTCCCAGCCCTGTCTTTTTTTTTTTTTTTTTTTAAGACAAGATCTCAGGCAAGCATGGTAGCACACATATTTAATCACAGCATTCAGGAGGCAGAAGCAGGCAGTTCTCTATAAAATCTAGTCTACATATTGAGTTTCAGGTATGCCAAGACTACATAGTCAGACCCTGTCTCAAACAAACAAACAGACAAACAAACCATAAAAACCCACCAAACAAACAGGATCTCATATAGCTCAGGTTGATTTCAAACTTGCAATGAAGCCAAGACTCAATCCCTGACTCTACTTTGAGCCATTTCGCCTGTCACCCAGGGAAACACATACAATCATGTCCTGCTTATAGTGACTTCGTGATGGTAATAAACTGAAGACACTCCAGACACCCCCAAGGAGGGGACTGACAGATATGCTACGGTATAGTCAGTCTGTGAAGTACAAGCAGCCAGGATGTTTTTATAGTAGATATGCACTAGGAATTTGGACCACGGAGGGAAAAGGCCAGTTGTGATGACAGCCCCTGTGCTGCCATAAACAAGAGGAAGGGATAGAATTGAAGCTGGCTCTCCAACAGCTCCAGAGCACCTCTGCCAGGACTCTCTCAGACTCACTTTGAGTGACACTGTGCCCCAGGCCAGGGGAGGAATGACCTTGAGAACCTCTCTTGGTGCTGGAATCTTCCAGTACCAACCCTGCTGTGTGCAGGAAGGCCATCCATCCCTGGAACTGCCACCCACACATGCCCTGTGAGACAAACACAACCACAGCAGAGCTGGCCACCTGTCAGGTAAGAGTCTTCCTTCCTTCCTGCAATCTGTAAGGTCAATCTGGGGCTGAGCTAGTGTTCTCTCAAGCTGCCCTTCCTTCACCTCCAAGAGAAGCCGAGCATCATTCATTTATTATTCTGCCTACATGTGTGCATGCACACCAGAAGAGGGCACCAGATCTTACTACAGATAGTTGTGAGCCACCATGTGGTTGCTGGGAATTGAACTCAGGACCTTTGGAAGAACAGCCAGAGCTCTTAACCTCTGAGCCATCTCTCCAGCCCTATGGTGAGCATCATTCTTATGACTGCCGGGTCCCACATCCCAGGGTAGCGCTGCCAGACAGCAAGGCCCCTCCCTCTCCAGTAGGCACAAGTTGCTCCTCCTAGGCCAGTCAGTCTTAGAGACGCAGTCCCTTAGAGCTCCAATCACAACCCCTTTCAGCAGGAATCCCTTTCCTAAGCAGTCCAGGCATCTCAAGCTGAGCTGCTGTGAATCTTGTTATTGCCCTGTGGCTGGTAAAGGACATGGGGTCAGCTGTTTTTTTTTTTTGTTTTGTTTTGTTTTTTTTTTTCCCACTTCTACATCTTCTGGAAGTGTTTCAGAGGTGGGAAGGCTCCTGGCAAAGTGAGGTGGCCTGCAGCCTCCTGCAGGGTCACACAGCCCTGGGTTCAAGTCCTAACTTTATCACTCCTCTGCTGTGTGACTGTGAGAATTCACTGTGCCTCTCTGAGCCTTGACCTGCCTTGTCAACTCTGCAAACCTTTCAGGGTTGCTGTACTGGCAATGGATGATGGGAATTTGCACTTGGCTCCCTGCAGAGGTCCTGTCTTGAGGAAGGAACCTCCAAGACTGCCATTCTAGAAACAGAAAGAACGGCTTCCCAGAAGGCAGTGGGAATTGAAAGGACTTGAAGGGAAAAGGAAGTACCTAAAGGAAAAGGAAGTTCCGAGTGTGGTCAGTGGCAGCTGTGACAGGAGAGGGACTCTCTCCAGGGAGGGTAGCTTCCTGCCGAAGTCCAAGATGTGCACAAACAGTGCAAGGGACTGGGCTCTGGGAGGAATGTGGTCTGTGACAGTGCACTCTGGGTAGCTCACCCTCTTTTTAAGTTCCTTGGGTTTGGGACTGGTATCCAAAGTGCTCCCCAACCCGGGGTCATTGTGGATACTTCAGAAGGTGGACAAGTCCCCTTCTGAGGCAGTCCTGGATTGGAACATTTGGCCACCACATCCTTCGTTTCTGTAGATGCCAGCAGCACCCTGCCCCCATGCATGACAACCAGTAGCAGCTCTGGAGGGAGGTTCTCCCCCTGTTGAGAACTGGGGCTCTAAATCTAATTAAGCCTCACAGTCAATAGGGAACCATAATGACAGCAATACTGCCATGGATGGCAGCCGTGAGGACTGGCCTCCTTTGTGACACATTTACTGAGCATTTACTGTGTGCTAATGTCTGTTTATACTGCATGCATCAGCTAGTCCGACCCCAAAACCCATCCTGCATGGGCAACAGCCAGCATCAACACTGCCATACTTACCCTCAGGAGGAGACTCTCTCCAGATTTGAATCTGACCGGTAGCTCCCCGGGGCTTACAGAAAGCTGAGAAGAGACAGCTCCCACCGAAGCGCCACAGTTGTGAGGTGGAAGGAAGTGAGGGAATGGAGGTGTTTATCTCTTCTTTGGAGAGATAGCTCAGCAGTTAAGAGCACTGGATGCTCCCCCAGAGATCCTGGGTTCAATTCCCAGCCCCTACATGGTGGCTCACAACCATCTATCCTTGTATTCCCATGGGATCTGATTCCCTCTTCTGGTGTGCAGATGTACGCGCAGACAAAACACCCATATAGACATACATACACACATACATATAAAGAAAACTGTAGGGACTGGAGAGATGGCTCAGCAGTTAAGAGTCCCAGCTGCTCTTCTAGAGGACCCGGGTTCAACTTCCAGAAGCCACATGGCAGCTCACAACCCTCTGTAACTCCAGTTCCGGAGAATCTGGCACCTTCATATAGACATACATGCAGGCAAAAAAAAAAAAAAAAAAAAAAAGCAACGCACATAAAAACAAATAAGTCTTTTTAAAATTTTTTGCCTAGAGCTAGGTGGTGATGTATGCCTTTAATCCCAGCACTAGGGAGGCAGAGGATGGCGAATCTCTGAGTTCCAGGCCAGCATGGTCTACAGAGTGAGCTCCAGAACAGCCAGGGCTACACAAAGAAATGCTGTCTTGAAAAACTACATATATATATGTATACATATATATACATATATGTATACATACATATACATATACATATAGTTATATATATATAGTTGAGGTGAGGCGACACATACCTGTAATCCCAGCCCCCTGTGAGGCAGAGGCAGAGGCAGAGGCAGGCAGATGACTGTGAGTTCAAGGGCAGCCTGGTCTGCAAAGCAAGTCCAGGACAGCCAAGGCTACACGGAGAAACCCGGTCTCCAAAAAGAAAAATACGTAGACATATATTTGCCTCTTCATGCATCCATGTGTGTATGCACATGTGCCATGTGTCTGCCAGCCAGGACAGAAGTTTTGACAGCAAGTGACAGAAGACCTGACCGAATGGTTTAAGAAGCAAAAAAGAACTGATGGGTTTGTTATTGTTGTTGATGATGATTTTTAAAGTTCAAGGATGGGCTGGGTTGACCAAGGGCCCAGATCCTCTGTCAGGGTCCATGCCTGTAGCTCTTTGATCTACATGAACTCCTCTCTCTCTCTCTCTCTCTCTCTCTCTCTCTCTCTCTTCGTGTGTGTGTGTGTGTGTGTGTGTGTGTGTGTGTGTGTGGTCATGCACACACTCATGCATCACATGTCTAGCCCTGGGATCCTCCAGGTCCTGCCGCCAGGAGCTTGGATTGTAGGAACACACCACCATGTCAGCTTTTTACACGAGTGCTGGAAATCCAAACTCAGGTCCCCACGCTTTCACAGCAGGCACTTTCCCTGTCTCAGCCCCTCACTCTGAGGCAAGCCCTCCCTGGCAGCAATAGATGATGCCAGCGGCAGCAAGGGGCTCCGTGCAAAGACCTCATTCATCTTTCCCAATCCAGATGGAGTCCTGGGCTGGGGTTTGCGGGTCAGCTCCGCTTGTGGGCCTGTTATTGAGTCGATTGCTGTGCCTGGAAAGATGGTATTATTCTCTCCTATGAGAAAACCGTGGTACTTTAATATCACACCAAAATGGGCATCCAAGACGTCCATGCTCCCACAGTTCCCTAGCCACACCGTCCGTCTCTGCAACAGGTCTGTCTTTCCACAACATTCCGCATCCATTAGGCCAAAGATCCTGATCCTCTCCGCAGCCCTTTTAACTCTAATCATGGCTGGAGGGATGGCTCAGCTTTTAAGAGCACTTAGTGCTTTTGCAGAGGACCCTGGTTCGGTTCCCTGTACCCACATGGGACAGCTCACAGTCACATGTAACTTCAGCTCCTTTACAGTCATCTTCACCCTCAGACACAAACAAGACAAACTGTCTTTTCATGCCTGTGCCCAAGACTGGGCTTTGGCTCAGCACACCATCTGCTGGGCACAGCTGCTCCCCACACAGCTCCCTCACCACTGTGATTCCACGGATGCTTGGAACCAGGGTCCTCCTTGCTGGGAAGGCATCCTGCTAATTGAAGGTCAGCAGCAGGCCAGGATCTCCCTGGCAGACGGCCATAACAGGTCTCACCACAGTCATGACAACAAGGCAGCTCCAAACGCTGTTGAAAGTCTCTGGAGCAACACAGTGCCCGGGTAGCCAGAGGTCCCTTCTGGCTCTGTGCTCTGTGCCAGCATGCCTCCTGGAACAAACGCGTGCCCAAAGGAACAAACAGGAGAATGAATGGATGCCTGGCTGTGTTCAGTGCTACAAACAGCAGGGTGAAAGCATGGACTTCACCAGCCTCAGGGGTCCAAGGTCTTCTAGGTCCCCAGGGCACATCTTAGAAGAGAAGCCTCCTTCTCCCTGCCTCCAGACCCCAGGATCTCAACTAGCCAGCTGGGAGAGTCAGGACTCTGCGGACACACTGACACCAGCAGGTGTACCATAACCCGGGGAGCCAGCTCAGCCAGGCAAGCCAGAAGGTAAGGGCACATTATCTAAGGAACAGGCAAAGATTTCAGAGCCCAGCAGCAGCAGGATTTGCTTTTCAGGGATTTTTGGTTTGTTTAGCTATATTATTGTTTTGTTGTTGTTGTTGTGTACAAGTATGCACATCTGTCCATGTGTCAAAGACAGAAGTCAACTTTGGGTGTCTTCATTGGTCACTCTTCAACTTATTTTCTCTTTTTTTTGGGGGGGGGGTGGAAGGCTTTGAGACAGGGTTTCTCTGTGTAGACTTGGCTGTCCTGGACTCACTTTGTAGACCAGGCTGGCCTCAAACTCACAGAGATCAACCTGCCTCTGGGATTACAAGCCTGGGCCGCTGCGCCTGGCTCAACTTACTTTTCTTTTGAGAAAGGATGTTTTGATTAATCTGGAATCAACCTTTGGCCTCCACACACATGCACAGTCTAGGATATACATACATGTGATGGTGTGTGTGTGTGTGTGTGTGTGTGTGCGCGCACGCACACACACACACACACACACACACACACACCACTATATACAAGTCAATGATTCTAGGCTATTTACAGGGTTGCATGGTCATTATCCCCACCCCTGAAAACCTCCCCCAGTAAATGACTGTGTCGACTCTCCTCCAGCTCCCCTCACCATGGCAACCAGCACCTGCTTTGTGCCTCTAAAGGTTTGAGACTCTGGGCCTTTAACACCAGTGGGATCAGACAACATAAGGTCATTTGTGACTCACTCCCTTCACTTGGCAAGGTAATTTCCAGGCTGTCACAGAGTGTCACAGTTCACGTTTCTTTTTTGTTAAGATGTGTTTTGTTTTTAAATTATGTTGGGGGAGGGTATGTGCATGGGTGGATGCAGATGCTCACAGAGTCCAGAAGAGGGTGTCTGGCCCCCTAGAGTCAGAGTTACAGGTGGTTCTGAGCAGCTCAGTGTGGATGCTGGGAACCAAACTTGAGTCCTCTCCAAGATGGCTCTACTGAGCTCTCTCTCCAGCCTCACTTCATTCCTGTTTAATGGACAAACGATGTCCCATCCTACTGCATTTTCTTTACCCATTCATCTCATCTCATAGTTGACATGAGGGAACTCAGCACTGTTTCTCTACTTGTAATAACCTCACTGTGAGCATTTGTGTATGAGATTCTGTACTTGCTTTCAGTTCTCTTGGCTAAACAGTCAAGATTAAGGTTGCTGTATCATATGGCAATCCAGTGTTGTTGTCGTGTTGTTGTTTTTTATTAGAATTTTATGTGCATTGGTGGTTTGCCTGCATGTGTCTGTGTGGGGGTGCTGAATCTCCTGGAACTGGAGTTACAGTTGTGAGCTGCCATGTGGGTGCTGGGAATTGAACCTGGGTCCTCTGGAAGAGCAGCCAGTGCCCTTAACTGCTGAGCCATCTCTCCAGCTCCAACCCAGTGTTTTCTAATGTCAGCTCTTCTTTGTGGTATGTGCTAGGCATCAAGGAACAACAGTCTAGCCTTTTGGATGTCTCAAGGTCAGTAGTAATTCCTAAGAACAACACGAAGGCCTGAAGTCAACTTAAGGATAATCCACTTCTTACATGGGCAAGTTAAGGCTTAGGGCAAAACAAACCCAGAAAACAAGCAGAAATATTTGTACTATCTGAATATTGTTGTGGACACTTTTAATCCCAGCACTTGGAAGGGAGAGGCAGGTGGATCTCTGTGAGTTCCAGACAACCAGGACTAGATAGGAAGACCCTTTCTCAAAAAAAAAAAAAAAAAAAGAAAAAAAAAAGAAAAAAGAAAAGAAAGAAAGAAAAATATTTGCACTAGTACTTCACAATAAAAAAAAATATATTTAAGAGCAAGGCATGGGGGTTCATGCCTATAATCCCAGCATTTGGGAGTTAGAAGCAGGAGGATCTGGAGTTCAAGGCCAGCCTTGGACACAAAGCTTGAGGACAGTCAGGACTGCAGGTGATACTGTCTCAGATGATGGGGAAAAATGTTTAAATCAAATCTCTTTGTAGCCAGGTCTCAGGTGTCTCAGGCTGGCCTCAAGCTTTTTATGGAGGTAAGGACGGCCCTTGATCCTCCTGCTTCCACCTTCCCATTGCTGGGATTACAGGCCTGCGCCATCATGCCTAGTTTTATTGGAAACTGGGGGATCAAGCTCAGGTCCTTCTGCATGCTGGACAAGGGCCCTACCAGCTGAGCACCACATCACCAGCCTCTAAAACAGAACGTTTGAAATCAACATCACTGCCACAAATGGAAAATTAAAATACGAAACAGCATTTGACATTGATAAAACCTTAACCGCATGACTGTTTTCCCCAAAGTACTATAAAGGGGAGAAACCAACAAAAGACACATCTTCACGGACTACAGTCTATTGGGAGTGGGGTGAGGATGACACCCCAGTTATAAGGAATCTGAGATGTAGGAAACAGTTCTTGCCCTCAGGCCCTTTTCAGGATCTCACAGGATAAAAAGCGAGGAGGACTGCTTTCAAGAAGGCTTGGAGAGAACAGAAGGCAGGCAGTTCTGCGTGGAGGGGTTGGCGGCCGGGATCCGGCCAGCAGCAAAGCTCCCTACAGATTCGGATGGCACAGATAAACTTCACGCCCGCAGTCTGGGAGCTAACTTAGCAGACCAGAGAGGACCTGCCACTCCGACAGTCTTGGTACTTTTGGAATGGAGTCTGTTGCCGAGAATGTATTCCATTGCAGCGTCAGTGAAGACAGGGAAGGTTTAGGGTTCCCTGCTCTGGACCCAGGAGATTCCATGGCTTCAACTTAAGTCACCTGCAGTGTAGGTGGAGGAGGAAATTGGTGGGGCTTTGGAGTCACTATAAAAGGACGAAACGGAGACACACTGGACCGCTGACATTCCCCTCAAGTTCCCAAGTCCCGTTGGGGGATATGCGGTGGGAGGCAGCTGAGGCTGAGGTCATGGTGAGGGAATCAGTCTCCTGCTTTCCAGGGACCTAGAGCCTTGGGGGAAACAGGGCCCTGGTGGTGCACGGGTACCCTAGAGGGAATACCAGTATCAGGGTCATGCCCTGTGGCACCCAAGGGTACCACGCAGGATCACTAAAAGTCAGTCTCCTGGACTACGAGGTGGGCTCAGGCACCAGGAGAGATTTTGTTCTGCGCGCTGAACAGGCCAGTACCAAACCTCTCCTCACACGTGATGTGACGTCAGTCTTCGTTGCGCTTCTTAGACGGCTCTTGACCTGTAGTCTAAGGGAAGAGAAAAAAAAAAGCCAGAACCTTCAGGCCTTTTAATAAAACCCGACGGGGAGCGGCAGGAACTGCCGTGGCACTTGCGCCCTCTGTTGGACATGATGGAAATGGTGTTGAGGTGGAGAAAAGAGTTGGTGGGCAACAAAGGCCAGCAGCTGGGAGGGTCGGCATTGCTTCTGGCAATGTTCATCGACAGATGTAATCTTGGGCCTTAGCCTCGGGCCTCTTTTTTTCTAGAGGTTCGCTTACATCTCAGTAAACGGTCGTGTACACTTAACCTCACTTCAAGAATCTTGGACCAATGGGTGGGTGGACGAGTGAATGGGTAAGGAGATGGATAGATGGATGGACAAACAGGTGTAGGGCTACACAGAGAAGAGATCTACCTTGCCTTGGGGGAAATTGTCAAATGTTCATTTGTGCTCCTAATCCGGACCCTGTGAAGGACCTCTTCTAATGAAGCTTTTGGTTCAAACCCCACTCTCAGCCCTGGGAGGCAACTGAGCTGCATTTGAGGTTTGCCTTAAGTACGTGTTTTTAAAAGCCTGCTTCAGGGACTGACGACACAGCTCAGCAGCTAAGAGCACTTGTTTTTGCAGAGGACCTGTGCTCTGTTCCCAGAACCCACACTGTAGCTCACAGCCATTTTTAACTCTAGGTCTAGGTGCTCCGATACCCTCTTCTGACCGCTTTAGGACATGGTGCACGTTCACAAATGCAGGCCAAAATAAATAAATAAACACACAAAATAAATCTAAAAGAAGAAATTTTTTAAAAACCCAGTTTCAAAGTGTGATGAGGGCTGCTGAGCAATGATGCAGGGACAGTCACCCAGGGAGGCAGGCAGGCTGCTGTCCAGCGTGGCAGGAGAATAAGGAGAGTCTGTGTGTGCCGGGGACAGAGCAGACAGGCTGCTGGAAAGCCTGGCATGCGCAGAGACGCCAGACCTTCAGGACTCCTGCCTTGCCACGTGGAGACGCTCCTCAGGGAAGCAAGGGCCAGGCAGATCCTCTGACGACTCCACTCCTGAGCAGCTGTAAGAGGAGCTGGGTTCTGTCTCCTGTGGAAGCTGCAATATGCTCCTCAGAATCAGCCTGGCTCTCCAGAATGCCAGGGACCCGGATGCCTTTGCTGTTATCCCTAATGACAGCAACTTGTGTTTCAGTGACAGGACTCACAGGTGCGGCATGGCTTCAGGACTTCCGAGGGTCCTGGGGACAGTGGCGGCTGCATTTTAACTTCAGGCAAACAGCAAAGTATCCAGAGTAAGTACACACCCATGACTCCCTCCTCCTTCCCTTAATAAAACCTCCCATGTGGAACCAGTCCAGTGGTGTGATTTATGAACCGGCCTGTCACTTCGCTGCACGATCCTAACAACGCGTATGTGTAAGCATGTGTATATGAATGCAGGTGCTGTGGAGAGTAGAGGCGTCAAACCCCCTGGACCTGGGGTTACAAGCTGTGATGCGCAGCACAATGTGGGTGCTATAAACTTGGGTCCTCTGGAAGAACAGAATGCGCTCTCACCCACTGAGCTATCTCTCCAGCCCCAACTTTGTACTTTAAAAATATGTTAAATCATATTTATTTATTTATGGGGGGGAACTTAAGGACAACTTGCATGTTTCAGTTCTCCTTCCATCATCTGAGTCTCAGGGATGGAACTCAAGTGATCAGGCTTTGGTGCAAATGCCGTTACCTGCTGAACCATCTCACCAAGTTCTGGTTTTGAACTTCTTGTCCTTCTCTTCCATGACCACTGATGCCTTTTCTTGAGAAGTTACCAGAGTGCTTGGCATGCCCTGGCACAAAACAGGTGTGCATCTTAGAGTGCTGTTCTGATGGGTTTTCTTGCCCAAAGGACAAAGGAGAAAGTTGCCACTAAGCAACCTAGGGAGTAGCACCGCCTTGCATTTTTCTACCAGGCTGTGAGGGCTTAGTTCATTTAAACCACTGCAAACGAAGCAAGACTGGCAAATGAAAGTAACCACGGTGAATGGCGATACCAAATGGCAGAACCTGCATCCACACTGCTCACGGGGGGGGTGGTGGGGGGGACTCATTTCATACAGAATGCAGACTCGATTCCATCCTGCACATAACTCAAACACTTCTTCCGAAAATCATCCACCACACACACACATGAGTTCTCTGCATCCACTGTGCCCTCACCACACACATACCCTGTATCCACTCCATATTCACTGGGCATAGGCCACAGACTCGGCATCCACTTGCATAGAGGGCACACCTCTCATCAAGCCTACACAAACTGTAAATCTCACCTCTACCCCATACACATATCAGACGCCGGAATCTTCCGGTTCCTGCTTCGGACATCTTCCTTGGCACGGATCCCAGGAGAAAACTAGCCTCTCAGTCCTGGCATTATGATAACGGTTAGGCCACACAACATATCTGGTATAAAGAAGGTTTATTTATTTGTAGGAGGGGAAGGAGAAAGGAGTTAGGGCTTCAGGAGGACACACACATAGGGACAGAGCCACGAAGGCAGAGAAGGACAGAAAGAGAGACAGAGAGACAGCTGCACCCTGGCACACCTGGCACAGGTGATGATGTAGGACACTGTCAGGACCCTAAAGGCCCCCAAGGGCAGGCCAGTTGAATCACCTGCACGCCAATATCCCTCCCTCTTTATTTAATTAAAAGTGACAAACCAAGAAGTGGTGGTGAGTCAGGAATGAGGACGTTGTGTTCAGAAAGGCTACTTCCTGCTGACCGGGGGGTGACGACATCTTTGGGGACCCTGAGAGAACTGGGATGCTGGCGAAGTCCCCGGAGAGCTGGCTGTTTTGCTGCTGTCCAGGATCTGTGAGAACATCTGCAACTAGGGAGGAAAAATGCAGGTTCAGCTGAGACAATCTGTGAGGTTAGACTGCAGCCTGTGGGTACGTGCTTTAGAGCTGTCCTGGATGCAGGAAGCACCTGGACTTGACAAGATACTGGAATATATATATTGGCAGAAGACAAAGGTAAGTAGTTTAGGGAGAAAATTCTCTTTTAGGTGTACATTTGAAACTTTTGGACCCATGTTTTTGGTAGTTGGGGAGGGGGCAAGAGTCCTAAAACCAGGAAAGGGAGAAGGAATCCTACCCCTGAAATAGGCACTAGGTGGGAAACTTAAGCCTGTTGACTGGCAGTGCTTCTCTGGGGTCCATTTGACCTGAGAGGTGGATTCGGGTGGATTTCCTATAGCTTACAAGAATCCTTTTTAAGTTTACGAAGATTAGTTTTAAACATGTTAGCCTCCCTATTGCTTATAATCTGCAGTGAAATACACACTGTAGAAAAAGGCAGTAAAAGACACACATCTTTGTGTCATAGCAGAGCAGAGGCTTGGGAAATGATGTTGGGTTAACAGCACCAACACTCTTTGAGGTGAGCTCAGGGAAGACAGAAGCCTTCCATGAAGCAGAAGGGGCAAAAACCTCACTTGATCTTAATTTTCAGTATGAGTACACGCCAGGAAAGAGAAACTTCTTCCCTCTATCTGGAAGACTGGATGGATGACTCTAGCACAACTAAGATAAAAGATAAACGAAGAGGGCCTCTAAAAGGCTCTGCCCTGCAAACTATCAAAGCAGATGCTGAGACTTAGGGCCAACTGTTGGGCAGTGTGCATGGAATCTTATGAAAGAAGTGGGAAATAGTAAGATCTGGAGAGGACAGGAACTCCACAAGGAGAGCAACAGAACCAGAAATTTGAACACAGGGGTCTTCCCAGAGACTCATACTCCAACCAACTACCATGCATGGCGATAACCTAGAACCCCTGCACAGATGTAGTCCATGGCAGTTTAGTGTCCAAGTGGGTTACATAGTAATGGGAAGAGGGACTGCCTCTGGCATAATCTGATTGGCTTGCTCTTTGATCAACCTCCCCTTGAGGGGGGAGCAGCCTTACCAAGCCACAGAAGATGATAATGCAGCCACTCCTGCTGAGATCTGATAGACTAAGATCAGAAGGAAGGAGAGGAGGACCTCCCCTATCAGTGGACTTGGGGAGCGACATGCGGGAAGAGCTTATGGGGGGATACAAAGTGAATAAAGTGTAATTAATAAAAATAAAAAAGAAATGTACCAATAAACATAAAAATGCCCTTAAAAAAGAGATAAACCAAAGGAAATCTAAAATCTTGAGCTTGAAACTGATACTGGACCATATTGTATAGTGGCATGTTTTAACAGAGTTAGATTAATAATAAGTCAGAGCTTTGTTTAGCTCTAATACCACAGCACCACAGATACAGGAAGAAATCTGAAGCATTTTCCATTCCTTACATATGAATCTTTTTCTTAGGCCCTCATATTCTTTCTTACATTCTCATAACTGAAGATCCTGTCTCCTTAGGCCTTATGTAAGCTTTACATCTCTTTTTTCTATCCAATTATTTACCCAGAGACACAGGTGAGAGCAGTCACTGTCCTTTAGCTAATGGGATAGTAAAAAGTTACATCTAAGACCTGTTTTTCTGAGTCTGGCAACAAGACAGATTGTGTCTAGACCTACCTAATGGTAGCCTCTCTAGGAGGACGAGGTTTAAGCCTGATTTTCACACATGAAGAGGACTGAGAGGACATCTGAAGCCTGTTTATCTTCTGACATGAGGTCTGTGAGCAAGGTGTGTTGGCATGTTTTTAGAATAAGCAGTCCAGCCGTTAGTAGTTTTAACTAGCTAATGGATTGACTAATAAACTAATAGTGGGTTACCTCAGGGTAAGGAGCTAGTTGCCTGTTCTCTAGCTGTCAACCTACCATTCACTTACCCATCAATGTGATCAGAGACCTGAGAAGGATGAACTATAATCTAAATGACTCTATGTTCAATCAGAATAACAGAGACTAGTCCACAGTTCACGACCTAGACAGTTATCCCAGGTTCCTGAGGCCTCCAGGTCAACAGGGGCAGAGGCAGTCTGGCCACCAGGAACAGAAGATGAGAGGCTTTTTCTGTGGAGGAAACAGCGTGAGACAATAACTCTCCAGATGTCCAGCTTGTCCACAGTTCAGGCTGGGCCTTAGCACTGGGTGAGGCATTGGGGCAGTCTTCCCAGTGGTCAGTGTACCACAACCCAAGGTTGAAGTCATCTGTCATACCCACATCTTCTTGGAGACCTTGGGGAGTTACTGTTAGGATTTGGAAGTCTCTGTCTATCTTAAGTTTAGACATGTTAATGCCATATTCAGCACGTCTCTGACAGGCTTGAGGGCTAACCTATTTGGGCTAAGCAATTTTTGTCTGTCTTCAGTTATCTGCTCTAAACTATGTCTTGCAAACATAAACCAGAACGTTATGATCACCAGTTATGCCATGTTCTGCAGATAAGTGCTTGAGGACCAGCTTATCTCAAGTAGCTCTAAATAAGACAGACTTTGCGTGTTTCTAGTTAATCACTAAAGACCAGGACTTGAGGTTTTATCCCTGTTAAGTTGGAGCCTTAAAAATCATAAACATAGACCATAAAGAGACTGGAACCTGTTTTGACCTCTTTATGGTGTACCACTATAGGGCATAACAGTTTTCTGTTTATAAAAGGACTTAGTCTATAAAAAGTCTATAACTTATAAAAATCTAAAGCTATATTATAGACTAGTAACATGAGCAAAGACAAAGCTAAACATTTATTAAGGCAGTGATTTTTAACCTTCAGATAGAGCATAATTACCACACTCTTAATTATAACTAAGTGAATTTCTCTAAAATTAATACATCCCAACTTTAAAGTATCTTTGAAATCCTATCACATGGTTTAAGATTATCTAAGCACAAGCTTTGAACTACTAAACCCAAGTCATAAATTTAACCATATCCTGTTTTTGACCCTGGACCTTAAAAATATGCCTTGGTCTGAGAAAGACTGAACAAAGAATCTATTTTCAGGATCAGATATACAGCAGAACATTATAAAACAATTTTTTAAATTATATTTGAATTTCTATTATACTAAATCCATTGGCCAGAAAGCGTGGAGGTGAACCCCAAATCCAGGCAGCTGGTGGCAGGAGAAAGAAACAGCCTTCATTTATACATCTAAGAACTAGCAAGGACCTAGGTAGTGAGACATGCATTCTAAATTAGCTTTTGTTAATCTGAATAGACCTTTATAACCTTGAAATTTCACCATCATATAAAGACTATTTTGAACCAAGACTGAATCACATATACAGTATGTTGTTAAAGTATAACTTTGAATTTCTATAAAAATCCATACCAATTTACAATGAGATTTGTTACTTTCTTAGTCTAAAAAAGGAGATGAAATAAACAAAGAATTTATTAGGACTAAAAAGTTTTATAATTGGTGCTTTATACACCATCTTAAGATGGTGGGGCCACACAGAAGGTTGTAAGCCATGTGCTAGACATGGTTGTTATTCAAAAACATTTGGGTAAGCAAATTATAAATCCTTAGATAAGAGTTCACAGTATAATCTTAATATTTTTTTTTTCTTTTGAGAACAGAGTGCAAAGAAATCAAAGAGAAGAATTGGGAAGTAGAGCCTTAGAGATAAAAGACTTTGGGAGCATACAGCAAGGTTTAGATATCTGGGAATCATTTGTCTGTGGTTGTGAGAATTTAGAAATTTGGCATGTCAGTTTGTGGCCTTTGAATGGGGTCTGGTAAGAAAGAGCTCTTAGACTCCTGAGGGGTGGCTCTGGGAGGGGGGAGGAGAAAGGAGCGAGCAGGTCCAGAGGGGAGAGAGGCCAAGAGTCAGAGCCACATGGAGGAATCCGACTCAAAGTAGAATTTGGAATCAAATCAACGGACAAATGGTCTGCACCTACCTCAGGAGCGGTCTTGGGAAAGGCGCTTGCACTGGAAAATGTGCACACATTGCAGCCCCTGGTTTTACCCGTCCTGACCTGTTGCCAGTTACTGATAAGCCATTTAAGCAGCATGGGTAGGAAGACCACAGAGAAAGACAGGAACTGGAGAAAAGAGACTAGAGAAATAGAGAATATGAAATCTCTTTCCATTCATCGTTCTATCTTAGTGTTCCTGAATAATATTAGACATTTGATTAGAAAGGCAAATAAATTTAAAGTCCTTGATTAACCAAGGAGACCTGCTGAAAAGGGTTTCATACTAGCTCACTGGCTGCTTTCTCTGCTGTTCCCTATCAAGGACGTTGTTGTCTTAATTGATGGTTAGAGGCTTATATTAAATACGCATCAGGATTATGACATAACTGACAATAAGGTGAAGTGTTTAGGGGATACCCATATGACCTAAAATAAGTTTCATTTCCCTGTACGTCCTATAAGATGAGGGGAATGTCCCATGGGCAAGTGGAAGTATTGTTAGGGGAAATCAACTCAAGGTTCTGAGAGGGTTTGGAATCTATCGCTGCTATACCTATAGAGCAGAAGGGACTGCAGTTTAAACAGAGCCAGCAGTCTTCCATCACACTGGGCTGGCTGTTATTTAGCTACAACAGTGTCTATCATGCCAAGTGCGGTGCCACATACCTGTAATCCCAGCACTCTGGGAGGCAGAGGCAGGCGGATTGCTGGGAGTTTGAGGCCAGCCTGGTCTACAAAGCGAGTCCAGGACAGCCAAGGTTACAAAAACAAAACAAAAACACAAAACCAAAAGAACAAAACAAAACCCCAAGCGGTGCCTATCAAAGGGGACCCATGTAATGAAGGGGTTCAGGGAGTCCTGAAGAAGGGGCTGTGGAGGGCAAGTTTGGAGGTATGGTATCTGTCCCAGAAGGATCAGTGGGGACCTGGTTAGGGAGGAGAATATGAGGGATTCCTGCTAACAGTCCAATGGACCTAAAATGGTATGCCTTAGCTGGCCTTTAAATTGTGAACATGGCTCCTAGGTCTGAGCCTGTAAAGTATGCTCTGAATCCCTATATCCTCCCAGTGTCCCAGTCAGTGTCAGGAGGAAGCAGGTCCCACCTTTTTAAGGTGATGTTGACTGGGTTGAAAATGAAGGGCACCTTATAGCTAAGAACTTAAAGTTTTACATCTAAATATCCACCGACTCTCAGGTTTCTAACCCTTGGCCCAAGTAACGCAAGGCCAATACAGACAATAAAACTCGTCTTTGTCCTGACAGCAAAGCAGCTCAGCTCCTTCAACCATACAAGCATAATATTGGTATCTTCCTATGAGCTTTTCCTCATTGTGTTTGGGTTGGCAACCAGTGGTACATCTAGACCCAAGAACCCTCCCAAGACCTGGCCATGAATGCCAAGGGTCTACCTTGAGCTGGGGAGGCTCACAGTAAATGCAATGATTGAGCTCAGCAACAATTCTACCCATTCTAGTGTCTGATAGTCTCTATAACCATGCCCTTGGCCTATCCTTTCCATATTTCATGAGTCCTATGCCTTGTCAAGATGCCAGATTTAATGGGCAAGCAAAAAGGATCAGAGAGAGCCACTGGCAACCACTCTTAGTGGGTCCTTCCAGATGTGGCCTGATAATCCATCATTGGTCTGAGTCCAGGGGTTGAATCTCAGGTGGGAATGATGGATCCAAGTCTGTATTCCATCAGCTTTCACAGCCATAGGTGTGGTATGGATCACTATATAAGGCCACTTCCAGTGAGGGGTTAAAGATTCCCACCAGTTCTCTTGATCAGGACCAGGTCACCAAGCTGAAACTAATGGGGGTCGATTGGTGGCAGCTCGTGCAAATGTCAAATATTGATGTAGAGATCGTGGATTGACTTTAGAATGACTGGAAATGTCTGTTAGTAGGTCCACTTTAATACTTGGGAGGACCGGGAGACTCCCAAACATTATCTCATTAGGGGTCACTCTTATGAGTAGGGATTGTCCCTGACGTGTAGGAGGGCAAAGCAAAGGGGAGTAGGGACACCCAGTCATTCCAATTTATCCCCAATGCTCGAACTAAGGCTTGACTAACCTAGAGACGATGGCTGGACCACAGTGCTATCCCAGAGCTGTTGGAGTCCTGAATCAAGGAATTATTTCTTTTATAAGTTTTTTACTTACAGTTTGGGCTGTCTCTCTCTTAGCTGGGAAAGACTCAATCCATCCTGTAAAGGTATCAACAAACACTAAGAGGTATTTATAGCCAAATTTTCCTAGTTTTACATCTGTAAAGTCTGTCTCCTAGAAGACGCCAGAAAGTTCCTCTCACTTTTGGCTTGTGTCACGTTTGGGACTGAACTGGTCATTTGGCAATAGTGACACTCAAATAGTGACATTCTGCAGTTCTTTAGTCAAAAGTCTGGGAAGTAAAACTTAAGGGTGATCAATTCTTTCATTTTCCCACTCTCAAGCTGATGTTCTCATGAAGCAGTTTAATCAAGGCTCTTCCTAGGGCCCTGAGCAGGATTTTTCTCCCATTTGTCACATGTGTCCATCTTTGAGCTTTTGGGTAGAAGTTGGTAGGTCTCTGATAGACTAGAATCAGAAGGAAGGGGAGGAAGACCTCCCTTATCAATGGACTGGGGGAAGAGCATGGGTGGAAAAGAGGGAGGAAAGGTGGGATTGGGAGGGAAGAAGGGAGGGAGCTACAGGTAGGATACAAAGTGAATAAACTGTAATTAATAAAAATAAAAAGTTGGCAGGTCTCATCATCTTCCTGATGGTAAGGTGGAGCTTCAGGCAAGATAAGGTCAGGCAAAAATATCAGCAGGAGCCATGTCTGCCCTAGAGTTCCCTTAGGCTTTAGGTGACTGTTCCTTTTGGTGTCCTGGACAGTATATAATGGCCAATTTCCTAGGTGTTTATAGGGCTGTCAAGAGGTCTAGGATCTCTTGTTTTTAATAGTCTTTCCTTCTGCTGTTAAAAGTCTCCTTTCATGGTATATTGTCCACAGACATGTATGGTGGCAACTGTGTTATCACATGTCAGATTTTTTTTAAGGTTTATTTATTATGTATACAGGGTTCCGCCTACATGTACACCTGCTTGCCAGAAGATGGTACCAGATCTCATCTTAGATGGTTGTGAGCCACTGTGGTGGCTGGGATTTGAACTACGGACTTTCCTAGGAGCAGCTAATGCATTTAACCTCTGAGCCATCTCTCCAGCCCCGCTTTAAAAAAAAAAAAGATTTATTTATTATGTATACAATATTCTGTCTGCACGTACACCTGCATGCCAAAAGAGAGCATTAGATCTCATTATAGATGGTTGTGAGCCATGTTGGGAATTGGACTCAGGACCTCTGGAAGAGCAGCCAGTGCTCTCAACCTCTGAGCCGTCTCTCCAACCCCAGACTGAGTGCTTTTGTTAGAGCTATCAGCTCTGCCTCCTGGGCTGATGTCTTGCTTGGGAGGGGAGATGCCCACAACGTCTGATTCAATCCTACCACTGGCTACCTTGTCCTGTCTTCCATAAACCTGCTTCCATCAGCGTACAATGAGGTCTGCATTGGCCTACAGATGGTCAGGTCTGACTGGGTCCCACATACATGCTGCAGGATCTCCAAGCAGTCATTGGTTGATAGATTGTCTAAATCCGGGTTGGGTAGCAGAGTGGCAGGGTTCAGAGATGAGCTACTTGCAAAGGACACCTGGGGATGTTTCAAAGGACACCTGGGGATGTTTCAAAGGACACCTGGGGATCTCTACATCGACTGATGGTGCATGAGCCGAGCATTTGAGACCCGCTGATCAGATGGGCTCTTGAGAACTCCTTCTACGGCAAGGGGCACAGAGATGGGCAGGGAGTGTCCCAAAGTCCATTTGTTGGCATCCTTGATGAGCAGGGCAGTGGCCGCTATGGTTCTCAGACAATTTGGCCAACCTGCCACCACAAAGTTTAATTGCTTAGACACACAGGCCACTGGCCATCGCCAGGGACCCAAATTTTGTGTCAGTACTCCTTTGGCAATGCCTTGGCTCTCATCCACAAATAGAAAGGCTTAGTCATGTCAAACAAAGCTAGAGCTGGGGCAGACAGCGATCCTAATTTTAAGCCACTGAAGGCTTTCTCAGCCTCCTCAGTTCATTCAAAGGCTCCCTCCTGTCCTCTGGTTGCCTCATAGAGTGAAATAGCAAAGCCAGAAATCCAAAGTCTGCAAATGCCTCCTGGTGCTAAAAATTCGTGCATTTGGTGTTGGTTCTTGGGCATTGGAATGCCCAGGATGGCTTCTTTGTGAGCATGGGATAGGCTTCCCTGAACTGCCTCCGCCTTGAGTTTGAAGCCCAAATAAGTGACCCCACTCACACAGACTTGTATCTTTTTGGCTGATACTCAGTATCCCAACTCTTGTAAAGTTTCTAGGAGGGTCTCTGCTGCCACCATGCAAGAGTCCATGTCTGTGGCGGCTAAGAGCAGATCATCTACATCTTGAAGTAGGGTGACGTCTGTCGTGTTTCACCTGTACTCACATAGTTCTCGGTGGAGGGCTTCACTGATGATGGTGGGTGAATTTTTAAACCTTTGTGGCAGCCTCCTCCAGGTCAATCGTCCACTGAGTCAATTTTCCAGATCGTGCCGTTCAAACGTGAATATTGGTAACTCTTCTTGTCTAAGGGAGTGCTTCGAAGCCTTCAATATTGTGGATCTTCTTGTGAATGTCCAGAGCCAAGTAACACATAAAGGCCCCATTTGATGGCCTGTCGGTTCTCTGGAGCCTTGGAGTCGACTAGAGTGTAAGTCCAGTAAGCTTTCAGGAGGTGCTCCAGAAAAGTGGCTGGGGGCTCCATAGGTCCCTCCACTATTTGACTCACCTCAGATAAGTTTGTAGGGCATTTGGCTGCCACCCAGAGACAACCCCCAACCCATAGCATTAGTTTTTAAACTCTATTTTATTTGGGGTTCCTTAAAGCCTTTCCCTTCCAACCTCCCAACCATAACTAGCAAAGGGAAGGTTACTGGGGAGAGGGGGCACAAACCCCTTTACTTTTTCTGGTTGTTTGGGGTCAATCGTTTTTGTTTGTTTGTTTGCTTTTTTGTTTTTCAGGCTACACAAATCTCCAGCAACAGCAAACACAGACAGCAGTCTCCTCCAAGCTGCTATGCCCATGAGAATCTGGGGATGACTTTAAAAAAAACCCATTTACTTATTTTCGTTTTATGTTCTTAGTGTTTTTCTCCACATGTTTGTCTGTGTGAGGGTGTCAGATCATGATTAGATGTCAGGTGTGAGCTGCCAGGTGGGTGTTGCTGGGGCCCTCTGGAGGAGCAGTCAGTGCTCTTAACTACTGAGCCATCTCTCCAGGCCCTGGTGATAAGTTTTAAGTGCCTTCCTACCTTCAGCTGAATTAAGGTCCCAGTCAGTACTGCTTCCGGGGAAGGTGGCATCAGTATCCACTGGGTTCTTGGACTATCTGCCATCCTTTCGGGGAACCAATTTGTGAGCCAAAAGGATCTGGTTCCTCCGTAGTAAACCGAGTCTGGAGGTGTTGGTTATCCTCCTAGGTAGGCTGGTGGGTGAGAAATAGTCTCAAGAGGAGAAATCAAAGCCTGAGGTTTCTCAGAAAAGGGGGATTTTGAGCCTTTTGCTTCTTTCTTCCTGATGATGGTGTCACCATGGCTGTCACTTCTCCAACCAGTGAGCTGCCACAGCAGCTTCTGGTTCAGTGGTCCGGGCATCCTGCCCTATTCCCCAGGCCCTGCTTCCAGGTCGGTCTCATCTCTCCCCGTCACCTTTTCCATGCCTATTTCCTGAGCCTGTCGCTTGCTGCTGCCTGACACCTGGAATGTCACCCCAGGTTCCCTGCTTCCCAGCCTGAATTTTCCAGAAAACTTGTGGTTCCCCGAACCTTCTCTGGCATTCAGCGCCAGTGCCTTTTCCAGTGGGCTCACCTAGCGCCATAATCCTCCACACAAACTGTCCTAGGGTGGAAACCAGCCTCCTCAGGTTGTAGTGTGAGAAGAGGCGCTCCTGCCTAGGTTCCCTCCCTCTGCCTGCTGACAGGAAGACTGCTCTTGAGTGTTGTTTTCACGTGGGCGCCTCTTCCGAGATTGTAGGACAGTGTATGGCAGTGTGTGAGTCCTTAGGTGAAACTAAACACACGTGGGCATGCGAGGGGCAGTGGGGCACGTGTCAGGGTCTTGGCTCTCTGGATGGTGGAAGTCTATCTCCTTCTGTCTTTTACTCCAGGACAGGCCTACAAGCACCAGGTAGGGGCTGTAGTCAGGACTCTTGCCCTCTTCCCTGGCATGTGGCTCTTTGGGAGCTAGGAGGTCCCTGTCTGCTCTTCCGCAGTCTGGAGACACAGACACGGCAATTGGAGGAGCCCAGGTACGCTCACCTTCCCAGGGTGCTGGCACCCAGCGAGCCCGCATGCTCCAGGACCCGCTTGGTACTAGCCAAGTAACGCCTGTCCCTAGGCTGTGGGCCGGGCTGAGAAGCACCTAGCTCTTCCTAGGTTCTATCCAACCATCCAACCGCACCCAACACACCCCATCCCAACCCCGCGCAGTCCCAGGTCAGCCCCGAACTCTACGGAGCAGGCGCTGCAAATGCCTACTTGAGACTCTGAGACTCCGGGTGGTGGAACCGCTTCCCCAGCCCGGTAGCAGGAGGCAGAGAGTTGTGCCCACGGCCCGCCCCCAACACACACACTGTGGATCAAAGGCTGCATCTACCGCATCTACCTCTGGGACCTACAGAAAAGAGCCTCCGGGACAGGACGGCTGGGGAGGTGGCGGGACCCCCCTCCAGAGCCTAAAGGAGACGGCACTTCCGCCCTGAAGACTGCAGCGATTCTCCGCGAGTGGGCTCCTGCTCCCACATCGCAGCAGGTTTGCCAACACCCTCTCCTCCCCTGTGTCTGAAGCCCAGTTTCAGAGGTCCAGCTAGAGGACCCCAGCCTCCTGGGTCGTGCGGTTCCGCGATCCCCATTCCCAGCACCCTTGCTCACGCCTGTCCTGTGCTCGGCCAGCCAGATCCCGGGTAGGTGGGTCCGCTCTTCATGCTCTTCATGAGCCAGAGTTGCGGGCGCCATCCCATCCTCAGGTTCACTCCATCATCATCCTGGATACCTGGATCTCCCCGACATCCCAGAGCGGAGGCCTGCGCACACCACAGGCACACAGCTACACCCAGACCGTGGACAAAGCCAGGTTACAGCACAGACATCCTACGCCCACCCCCTGGAGGCCAGGGCAAGCCTGAGAGAACCAGATAGACATGGGACACATATGTAAGTCACAACACCCGAACGACACTCCTTCTGGGAAAAAAGGCACCAAGACAAACGAATCAAAACCAAGGGAGAAACAACGGCAGAACTGAGAGTTAAAAAAGAGAAGGCTGCCAGGATGAGAGTCCTTCCCAAGTCCAAGTCTGAAAGGGTGGACAGAGATCTGTGCCGAATGGAGAACAAAGGACTCCCTGGCTCGAAGAGCAATCCTGCGTCCAGTTTCTCTCCTTTGAGCCATCAAAAGGTCTAGAGTACAAGAACAAAACCAAAGAACAAGAAACTTACCTCCCATCGGAGGGGCCGTAGGCTTGTTGGTGTTTGTTGATATTGACTGAGGAGTAGTCAAGGCTATGGGGCTAGTTCCAGGCAATGCAGCAAATACTGGGGTTCAGGAACAGCCGCACAAACTACTCAGAACTATCTCAGTCAGACGTGGGTGTTCATTTGAATACACACTCCCAAGACTGATCGATCAGGGACATAGCTACCCTGGTGGTTCCAGGAACCAGTTTTTATTCGGGAACAACCACAAACAGGTGCATTTGCAACATTTCTGCAGGGTCTGACCTTTAAGCTAATTGGCAAGGTCTAATGTCATAGGAGTCTAGGGAGTTTCCAAGATCTGAGGGCCTCCTGATGGGGAGCTTCTAAGCTACAACAACACAATGTTTTGGTTAGGGCAAGGAACGTGAGGTCAAATTAAGGTTATGAGCTAAAATGGTGGAACTATTGTCATGCCTAAGCCTAACAGTCTGAGGAAATAAAAGCAGTTACAGAACTGAGCAGAAGGCAGGGTGTATCTAGGGCTTTTTAAAGGATGAGCTTTCAGGGTGAAAATTTGTAAGGTAGAAATTGGTAGGTTGTCATGTTCAGAGATTGATGGGTTTCTGTGACAAGCTCAGTGACTGTTGAGTATCTGTGTTGAGCTCAGGGATTAGGATTCTGTTTCTTGGGCTTGGGGTCAAGTCAGTGTATTTGTTTTGTTTTATTTTTTACCTTTTCCCCTCACACAGAGGCCATGTGAAGAGGGCCCTGTCCACCGTAATCAATCTCCTATTTAATTCTGGTAAGTCTTCACCCCAGCAGAACCAGGCACCCTCATTCTGAAGATGAGGAAACTGGAACCCAAAGGGATGGTGCTGGCTGCTAATGCTAGGCACTAGTGGTAAAAAACAACAACAACAACAACAATAAAATTCTGCCTAACCCATTCTTCCCTATTGGATTACAGAGCTTGTTTCCATCAGTTGATGTGTGAGGAGCACGAGTTCAAAGCTAGCCTGAGCTACACAGTGAGACCCTGTTTTAAAATGGAAAGTGGGGGGGACTTAATGGAAAGGAGCAGAGTATCCCCAAAAGAAAGGATGTCAGACCCTGAGCATTACCAACGGGCTTCCAGAGAGAGAGCCAGAGAGAGAAGCTGTTGACAGGAAGTTGCCGCTCACTGAAATAGAGGAAGAACCGTGGAAAGAACCGAATCTAGTATCCAGAGAGGCTAAGCTGAGCTGGAAAGGTCTGGAGGAATCTGAGGTGTAGGAAACAGTTCTTGCCCTCAGGCCCTTTTCAGGCTCTAGCAGGGTAAAAATCGAGGAGGGCTGTTTTCAAGAACAGGAGGCAGTTCTGCATGGGGTGTTGGGGGCAGGGATCCGGCCAGCAGCAAAGCTCCCTACAGACTCGGATGGCACACAGATGAACTTCATGCCTGTAGTCTGGGAGCTAACTTAGACCGGAGAGGACCTGCCACTCCAACAGTCTTGGTAGTTAGTCTTCCAGGCCAGCCTGATCTACAAGGAGAGTTCCAAGACAGCCAGGGTACACAGAGAAACCTTGTCTCAAAAATAAACGAACAAACAAAAAACCCACAGTGAAGGTGTGTGTGTGTGGGGGGGGGAGGGCTGAGCAATTTTGCAGGGACAGTCACCAAGGGAGGCAGGCAGGCTGCTGTCCAGCGTGGCAGGAGAATAAGGAGAGTCTGTGTGACAGACTGCCGGAAAGTCGGGCATGCGCAGAGACGCCAGACTTTGAGGACTCCTGCCTTGCCACGTGGGGACGCTCCTCAGGAAAGCCGGGGCCAGAAAGATCCTTGGAGGACTCCACCACTGAGCAGCTGCAAGGGGAAGAAAACAACAGGTGCTGCTGGGTTCTGTCTCATGTGAAAGCTAAGATACGCTCCTCAGAATCAGCTTGGCTCTCTGGAATGCCAGGTACTTGGGTGCGGGACATTTCTCATTCAAAGCGTAACCCATATTAACAAAATGCACGTGTTTATCTGAATCTGGTATGTTTCGTCACCTCAGGAGGAAAGGAATGAAAAAGGAAAAGGAATTATGTTTCTTGTTGCTTTAACTAAGGGTTTGCTTGGCACAGAGGTTGCGAGGGCGAAGTTCATGGTGGAAAGGAGCAATAGCAAGTTCTAACGAAGGTGACGAGGCTCCTGTAGACGGAAGCAGAGAGGTGGCGTCTGATACTCAGCTTGCCCTCTCCTTTACGTATGATCGGGATGGTGCCGCCATTTGGGTGGCTTTTGCTCCTCAAGTTAAACCTTCCTAGAAATGTCCTCAGCCATTCAGAGGTGTGTGCCTTAGGAGATTCCAAATCCAGTCAAGTTGGCAATGAACACTGTCAGGGACAAAGACAGAACAAGGGAGAGATGGACAAACAGCAACATCATCATAGATGCACGTAGTAGGAAAAGGCGGACTGGAGAAGAGCTGGCAACCAGTAACCTGGCCTGGGAGAGAAGGAATGCTGGGACCAGCAAGACGGCTTCAGCTGCCAAGCCTGATGACCTGAGTCATCAGGAATGACTGGGATCATCATGACAGAGAAACCAACACCTGAAAGTTGACCTCTGACCTCCACACCTACATATCAGGGAACACACACATGCACCCACACAGAAAAGACAAGGTCTTTTATTAAAAAAATAAAATAAAAATTTGCTAGAGCTTTGGTCACTGATACAAGATCAAGCCAGCTAGAGCAGTCAATATTGCAAGAGGCAGCACTGCTTGAACTCAGTGGGTTACAAAGAAAAGGAAAGGAAAAGGAGAAAAGAAAAAGGAGAGGAGAAAGTAAGCAGGAGGGGAACACGTTGGAGGGAGTTGGGGGTGGATGTGATGAAGATACAGTACATAGGTGCTGGCTAGTTTTATGGCAGCCTGACACAGGCTGTAGTGATCCCGGGGAAGGGGATCTCAATTGAGAAAATGCCTCCATAAGATAGGGCTATAGGCAAACCTGCAGGGCAGTTTCTTAATTAGTGATTGATCTGGGAGGGCCCAGCCCATTGTGGGTGGCACCACCTTGGGCTGGTGGTCCTGGGTTCTAAAAGAAAGCAGGATGCCAAAGCAGTGACAAGCAAGCCAGTAAGCGCTGTCCCTCCAGGGCTCTGTGTCACCTTCTGTCTTTGCCTCCTATGTTTGATGGTTAGATGGTTTTGGTTCGGTGGGTTTGTTTGCTTTTCGAGACAGAGTTTAACTCTGTGTAGACCTGGCTGTCCTGGATTCGCTTTGTAGACCAGGCTGGCATGGAACTCTCAGAGATTCACCTGCTTCTGCCTCCTGAGTGTTGTTATGTCTTTCTGTATTATTTTTTTAGGGTTTTGTTTTTTGTTGTTTTTGTTTGAGGCAGAGTCTCTCTATTTATATAGCTTTGGCTGTCCTGGAGTTCACTATGTAGACCTGGCTGGCCTTGAACTCAACGAGATCTACATGTCTCTGCCACTTGAGTGCTGGCATCAAAGGCATGCGCCATCATGTCTGGTGGCTGACTGAATCTGAAGTCTCTCTGGTCTTGGGTAAGTCACTGAAGCCATTCCTTGCACAGAGTCCTGACTGGGTACCCTGGGCAACGACGTGGAAGTCATACAACCTGGGGAGTCAGCAAACAGTGCAGAAACACTGCTTTGAGATGGCACCTGATGATTCCCAAGTGTGTCTGGACTGGTCACTCAACTGGGTGTACACCGAGACAAAGCTGAGTTGTGTTTGGAACGTTAGCAAGTGTTGCTCGTTATTGCAAGGGCACGTCACCAACACCCATGCCTTCCTTGTGTGAGTCGCCAGAATACCCGTCAGTCTGCACAGTGAGTTGCTTCGAGGGCTTTCATAAAACTCACTTCTGTTTCCTTCCCCACTCTCTTTCTCCCACCCGCACTTTTGCATATGCCAACAGCTTTACAGTCTAAGACCTCCCACCAGTAAGGCCATGGCAGGGGCTTCTGGGAATTCACCTTCCCAAGAGGAGGACATCCCACAATGCCTCAAATTCCCAACCCTTAGGAACTGTGAGGTGGTAAGTGCCTCATTTTTTTTTTTAACTTGTTCTCTTTTTTTATTTGAAAAAAAAAAATTTTTTTTAGTCAGTATCTTGCTATATAGCCCAGGCTGATCTCAAACTTGCAGCAGTCCCCTGCCTCAGCCTCCCGGAGTCATAGATGTGAGGTACCATGTCTGGTTTTGTTTTGGTTATTCTATTTATTTATTTACTGACTGATTGACAGATTCTCTCTATGTGGCTCTGGATGTCCTGAAACTCACTATGTAAATCAGGTTGACCTTAAACTCACAGAGATCCACTTGTCTTTACCTCCTGGGTGCTGGGATTAAAGGCATGTGCCATCATACCCAGTTGTTGTTATTAATTTTTAAATTCCACCAAGTTGCCCAAGCTAGCCTTGAACTCGCTTTACTTCTGTCTTGACTTGAGTAGCTGGTGTCACAGATGTGCACCCCCACCTCACTCTGATGAATAATTTTAAACCATTCATTAGGTATTCAGACACTTGCTATATAGCAATAGGTAATTACAGCAGATAGACACCATCCTTTCAAATTAAGTGCATTGCAAGTAAGAAAGCGATCAGGATGATTTAGGAACAGGTGGTGAGGGAGGGGCTTCCGGCGGGATTGGAAAGGCCCCGGCTTGTGACATTGAGCTGAAATCAGAATGGCAGGAGGGGGCCACTGGCATGCTTATAATCTCAGTAGATAGTACACATATCATTTTATAACCAAAGGCTTCCAGTAACTATTTTGAAAAAAACAAAACAAAACAAAAACAACAACAACAAAAAAAACAGGTCATAGATAATAGCATCTTCCTACACTCATAGTTTTAATAAAGAATAGTGACTTTAAAAAGATGAGCCAGAAGAAAGAACTGTATAATTTCCTAATTTTATTTCCATAGATAAACAGTCACAGTTACACTAGAAGACAAGATAAAGCCGCCACCCGCAGGCGGAGTTCTACAGCTCCACCTGCTGGGGCTTTGGCTACAGACCCACCAGTCCTACACTAGTCCCCAGCAGGCGCCATGAGGCCTGGGTTTTTGCATGATGCTGTGAAGTCTCTGACAGGAAGCATCGTAAGGGAGACAGGGCTTGTTTCAGCTCAAGGTGTGAGAAGGGCTACAGTCCAGTTATTCAGGAGAAGCCCTGGCCGAATGAGCACATAGCTGTGAGCTGGTCACATCACATAGGTAGTCTAGGAGCAGAGAGCAGACAGGAACTGGCAGTCTCTAAAACCTCAAGGCCTGCCACCAGTAACCCACTTCCTTTGAAACGTAGGATCTTTATATTTTCTTTCTTGTCTTTTTTTCTTTTTTTGTTTTGTTTTTTTTAGAGATAGGTTTTCTCTGTGTAGCCTTGGCTGTCCTAGACTCGTTTTGTAGACCAGGCTGGCCTGGAACTCACAGTGATCTGCTGGCCTCTGCCTCTCCTCTCCGAGTGCTGGGATTACAGGTGTGTGCCACCATGCCTGGCTATGATCATTGTGCTTTCAAACACAACAGGTGGTAAGCATTATTTGGTGAAATTCCAGACCAAATACATGCTCCCTTGACTTGTAACAACAGCTATGTTTCTGGAAAACTTTGTAATGTTAAAACTGTGCAGCTGGGCGTGATGGCGCATGCGCTTAATCCCACCTCTGGCAGAGGCAGGCGTATTTCTGTGAGTTATAGGCCAGCCTGACCTACAAACTGAATCCAGGACAGCCAGGGCTCTGTTATACAGAGAAACTGTCTCGAAAAACCAAAAAACAAACGAGAAAGAAAACCTGTGCAACTGGGAGTAGTGGAACACACCTGGAATCCCAGCTCTTGGGCAGTGGAGGCAAGAGAATCAAGAGTTCAAAGTCATCCTTAGCTACATAAGGAGTTCAAGACTAATTCCGGTTACATGTAATTCTGTCTCTAAAAGGGTGTGTGTGTGCAGGGACTGATGTAAGCTATGCAAAATGTACTGTGTGCTTCTATGCAAAGTAGACTTTGTGCCTACGTCCTGTCTCTGTAAATACACTGCTCAGCTCCAAGACTGCCCAGCCCTGTGGCTCACGTGTAATCCTTGCCCTATGGGCTGACCTAGATCAGTCTGTTTCCAGCATTTCCACAGTCCAGACTGTCATACTAACAGCATTTCTCCAACTCAGTTGCAAAATACCAGCCAGGGCACAGGCCTGCAGCTTCAGCTATTCAGGAAGCTGAGATAGGACATCACAACTCCAGGCCTACCTTGAATTCAAGGCCAGGGCAGGCAAGGCTATACAGAGAAACCCTGTCTCGAAAAAAAAAACCAAACCAAACCAAACAAACAAACAAAATCATCTTGGCATTGTACTTGGTGGGCTAAGAGGGCTCAGGAATTGCTGCACCTTCTTCTTAGCTGCCATTCTACCCTGGTCTTGGCCTCATGGTTGAGTCTGGACCTTTACAGCAAGGCTGAAGGACTAGGGGTGTTTGAATTGTCAACAGGAGACCCAAGAAACACATGTTGGTTCTGAGTGGACAATCATCCTGATTGTTGTTCTGGATAAAACGCTACCCTACCTACCAGTGAATCTCCATGCAGGCTGAGTAGAGTCTGACTCAATGGTTGGGTAGTTAATGGGGGCAGGAGCGGTTTGAAGATGGAGCTACTCAGAGTTTAGTTCCATCTCAGATACCCAACAGGTCCTGTAGCTCTAGTGAGAAGTCACCACCGTTGCAAAAATGGCCTTTCAGTGTCTGCAGAAGTAACCAGGCAACTGTTAGAATGCACACATGAGCAGTGTCATCTGCATGGAAGCTACTGGGAGGCTAGTTATGTATTGCTCACTGTGAGAACCCCCAAATTAATGACATTCAGGTCAACCGAGAGAAGTGATTTTTGCTTTCAGAGCCTGTCTGTGTGCTCCCTGGGCTGATCTGGGTCTTCAAAGGGCACTGTATGGAACAATGTTTCCCTCTTGGTAACAGTCCCCCCTTGTCTTTGCTTGTTGTTTACACAGCCATCTTGAGTCCCACTAATTTCAGCTTGGTTTCGTCATGGAGGATCAATCCTACTTTGTAAAGGGCCTGTGACCCTCCCTGGTGTTTTATGACAAAGCTGTTGAAAGCAGTTAAGGGCCTAGAGCTTGCTTTTGCTTGCCTTTTGTATCCTTGCAGTGGCTCCTCAGTGTCTCAGTCTGACCTCCCTGAAGGATATACGGTTCACTTGGCCCACCCCACTACACTGTGCTTTGAGAATTTCACACATTTGTTCATTTATTCACTCAGTGCATAAGGATTAAGAGATTCTACTGGTTGGTGTGTAGCAAGCACCCCCAAGCTATGGCGACTTAAAATGAGAGTCTGTTGTTTCCCTCTAAGGGGTGGGTTTCTAAGCAACTCTGCTGGTCTCACTACACTGTGTCCTGCTGCTGTGTTCACCTGATGTGTTGCCTGAGAACTGGCGACGGCTGGGAGTATCCAGCTCTCTTTAAGTCCTCTTTGTTTTTTGGGACTCTTCTGAGAAGCATGCAAAACCCACAGAGAGCAGAGGAAGGTATGGGCCAGGCCTCTCTGTACCCAGCCTCAAACTCTGCCACTCTGTTGGTCACGACAGTCACAGGGTAGTCGGGGCTCAGGGGTGTGGAGAACCAGATGACCTCTTGCTGACAGGAGCTTCAAAGTCACTTTGTAATCAACGGAATTTGGCTACAGACCCCCCCAGGGACAGAGCCCAACAAACTGACAAATACAAAAGGTCCACAACCGTTATTAGAAACATCAGCCAGGATGACAAGAGCTATTTGAGCTATTTGAACATGATGGCATGGGACATTCCCAAAATTTCCACAAGAAACTGTCTCCTTGTGAGACAAAACATCAAGGCTGCCTCCTATGGGGAGGGAGGGGGCGGGACATCAGTCCTGTTAAGACATTGGAACTACTGTGCCATGGAGTAGAAGCTGCCCGGGGTCAGGGCCTCTGTCTTCCACTCTTGTATAGGCCATGCCACACTGGCAACCCGAGTCAGTTTCTTCTCCCGTCTTGCCCTCTATACTGTGAGAACTTGAGGCTGATGAAAACCCACCAGGAAAAAGGGAAGTCTCTCTTGGCAAGTACCACCATAGACTGGCACTTAGAAAGCAGATGGATTCAGGTGTGGTGATATACTTCTGCAATCCCAGCTGGGAAGAGGACACTGAGTTCGAGGTCAAGGCCAGCCGGGAATAGTGAGGCATGTATCAAAACAACAAAACACAAGCAAGCAAGTAAACAGACAAACTTTTCCACAACAAAGGCAATTGTGGTTGCTGTATGCCATCATCCCACCATTTGAGAGGCAGAGATAGAAGATTACTACAAGTTCAAGGCCAGCCTGGTCTATGTGATGAGTTTCAGGCTAGCCAAGGCTACAGAGTAAGACCTTATGTAAAAAACACAAACCAAACAGACAAACAAACAAATCAAAAACAAGCTGAACTTCATGAATTGGCCATTCAGAAGCTGTCTGCCCTATAGCACCAGGACAGTGGGCATGTCCTCAGGTTGGTCCAGGGCTGATGTGGTTGCTGACCAAGTCCCAAAGGGATGGACACTGGCCTTTCCTTCATCTCTCATCTTCTCTCCCAACACCCTCCCTTTTCCTCTTCTCTGCCAGCATGTCCTCTCCAGATTTCCTTATCTCCTACCCTTTTCCTCCCTCGAGGACCATCTTTCTCCACATTCCTCTCCCTGCCTTCTTTTCTGTTCCCCTCTGCTCTGCCCCGCCTTCTCTCTTCCTGCTTCCTCTCATACCCTCACCTCCAGCCTCAGCCCTGGTTCAACACTTTCCTGAACCTCTTTCCTCTCCCATTTTCTCTACCCTTCCTGGATTCTCCTCCTGACCATCTTCCTGTTCTCAATCTCCAGGCTTTTCTCTTCACTGTCTCCACTCTCTGCCACCTCTCTTCTTTCTCTACCCTTTGCCTTCTCCTCTTTCCTAGTATCACTCTCTTTTTATAAGTTTTCTTTCCCGTTTACCCCTTTTTATTTTTTCAGCTTATCTGTCTCTGTCCCATCACCTCTCTTCCTACTTCCTGTTGCCTGTATCTTCGCTCCTCTCCCCTTCAGAAGAGCTGCCCACTTCTCTAACCTTTGACCTCCATTTTCCTCCTTCATAGTCTTACCATACCCAGCTATCCTTCTTGGACATGCTCCTACCAACCCAACTCGACTAGGCCCCGCCCCAAACATACAGACCACGCCCGCCACAGTTCCACACCCCACGCACCACACCCACAGGGCTCCACCCCCATTCTGGCCCCGCCTCCAGGCTGGACCCCGCCCTGGGGTCACAAGGTCGACCGACGCACAGCAGACGTAGCGACCCCACCAGTCACGTGGTCACGTGACGCGCTCCAACATGGCGGCGCCGTGGGGCCAGGGCGTCTCTTCCTGACAGGGCGGCGCGCTCGGACACGGCCGGTGTCGGCCGGGACGCCGGGCCCTCAGCCTCGCACTCCTGCTCGCTCGCGCCGCCGGCTCGCGGGGCTGCTGGCCCCCGCCGGCCGGGGCCATGCAGGAAAGCCAGACCAAGAGCATGTTCGTGTCCCGGGCCCTGGAGAAGATCCTAGCTGACAAGGAGGTGAAGCGGCCCCAGCACTCCCAGCTGCGTAGGGCCTGCCAGGTGGCGCTCGGTGAGTGAGCCGCCCCGGTCTGGCCCGCGCCGGCTTCCTCACGCCGGCCGTTACCCCCAGGGCCTGCTGGCCTCCGGTTCCCCCAACCCGAATCCCACCCTCCCGGCCTCTTCTGCTTACTGGCCCCCGGGGAGCTGGTGTTGGGGCGGCAGAGACTGGCCCAAGGTCACCTAGCAAGTTGGTGACAGCCCGGGCTGGTTCTTTAGCTCCCCTGCCTAGGGCGCTTGCCACGACTTCTTGTCCCGTTTCCTGGTTCCTCCCCTCACCATCTCCAAGTCCTCTGAAGCAGTAATCTTTGTTAAGTTTTTCCTCTACCTGGGCTATGCTGGTTGGGGTTCTCCCACAGGAGCGAGCAGAGCAGGTGAGAGAGCTGCCCAGTTGGTGTTGAGGGACCCCTTTGGCTTGTTTTGGAAATGTCTCACAGGAGAACATTAGGGCTCCGAGAGCGCTTCCCCTCGGAGGATGAAGGGTGATCTATGTTTCAGGCATTGGACAGTGCACAAGGCACTTATTTTAGGGTGGGTCCCTAAAATAAAGGTTCTGAAGAGCAAAGATACTTGTCTTGATTTATTCAGTGCGGTATCCTGTACACCTATTACAGTGCTTGCCACACAGTAGGTGCTTAGTAAATATTTGCTGGTTAAATGGATCTGTGGATTGTAGAAAGAGCTTGGTAACTAACATCAGTCTTCTATCTTTTAAGTTACTTATCAAGTACCTGTGTAGCGGGCACTGAGGATATGGCCATGACGGAGAAATGGAGTCCTCGTTTGCCCCCGTGGATCATATTATATTCTGATAGAGGCGACAAAACAATACTAATAAATAGTGGCGTGAGAATAAAAGAGCAAGAAGTGATACAGAGGACCTGAGGTCTGCTTTAGCTTGGACGGTCAGGAAAGTAGTACTTCTTGAAAATGTGGCATTTGAGCCCGTTCTGAAAGCCAGGAAGTATCCACCATGTGGAGTTTCAAGAGAAAAAAAGTTGTGGGCAGGGAGCACTTGACCAGAGCTGTCACCCTGCTAATTCATCACCCTCTGCTGCAGTTCCACGTTGGCATCTTGTTAAAAGGCCTGCTTTCCTAACAAATTGAGTACATAGAAAGGCTGCTTTTCTGTTGCCCTCACCTTTCTCTGTTTGGTGCAAGGAGAGAGTTCACTTGAAACCTTGGATGGTCTTCTGCTCTTTGCGCTTCCCTGCGAATAAAGTCCAGGCCCTATGTGGGAAGCATTTGAGAGTCCGTTAGGGTCAGAAACTATTGTTGGGGAGGTGCTTGCTGCCTGAGTATCCCAGAGCAGCTGACCTTGTGAAATTCAGGGTCTGTGGAAGGGATTTATTGAGACCTAAGGATTAAAGCTTTGAACCTAAATGTTAAAGCTTTTCTGTTTTGAAAGCTAGGGCTAAGGATTGCGTTTTGTTTTATCGGGAATGTAGGATAAGCATTACAAGAGCAGCTGTGAGTTAGGCATGAGCCTCAGGTTGAAATCCACCTAGACTCCATTCTTGCCATAAAACTTTAAATTTTAATTTCATATATATATATATAGTTTGTTTGTATAGTTTTTCAGGACAGGGTTTCTTTAACAGAGCCCTGGCTGTCCTGGACTTGCTTTGTAGACCGAGCTGCCCTCAAACTCACACCAATCCTCCTGTTCCTGCCTCCCAAGTGCTGGGATTAAAGGCGTGTGCCACCATGCTTAGCTAAGTTGTAATTTCTTATTCAGAAATTTTAACATCAAATGTCACATTGCTGGCACCTACTTATAAAGTTGTCCTGTGGGCCATACCGGGCCATAACATTGATACATTATTAGATCACATTATTGGATCACATTTTTTTGTTTAAAAGTTCAGATTTTCCCAATGCAGGTTGTTGAAATGCACATTTGAATTATTTTATACACATGTGTCTTCACATGTGAACATGCATACATACTGCATACACATTCGTGTAAGAAATGGCCTTGACAGGAAGTAACTTCAGTGTAGGTTATGTGAAATTTGAGTGATGGCTTGTTGTTATCAGTGATAAGGGACTCACACATGAGGAGTTAAAGGAGCCATCATTTAAGAGAGTAGCTGTGTGCATAGGTAAGTGAAAAGACTTGCTTTTATTTCTGAAGAGTAAAAGCATTGCAGAGAACCTAATGTTCCTTCACTCATTATCTCAAGGCCATGTCTTGGGTCTAAGTAATCCCACTTAAGAAATGTGTGGGGCTGGGAAGAAAGCTCAGCCGATAAGATGTCTGCAGTGTAAGTTTGAGGGCCAGAGTCCACCTCCCCAGAACCCATGTGTATATATAAGCCAAGCTGCTGTGGCTGCCTATAGCACAAGCGCTTGGGTTCTTGGGCAAGCCGCTCAGCTAGCTAGCTGAATTGGTAAGCTCTGGTACAAGGGGAGATACTGCCTGGATAAGTGGAGAGCAATCAAGAAACACATCCAACACCAACTTTGGGCCTTATTATTATTATTTTTTTTTTGGGGGTGTTTCGAGACAGGCTTTCTCGGTATAACGTGTACTTGGGTGTCTTGGAACTGACTCTGTAGACCAGACTGTCCTCGAATTCAGATCTGCCTGCCTCTGCCTCCCAGGTGCTGGGAGTGAAGGAGTGCACCACCCCTGCATGGCTATTTGTTTTTTGTTTGTTTGTTTGTTGTTTTGGTTTCTTGCTTGCTGTGTAGACTAGGCTGGCGTTAAACTCACATTGATCTGCCTGCTTCTGCCTCCCTGAGTGCTGGGATTAAGGGTGTGTGCCAGCATGCCCGGCTTATTTTTTCTTTATTTTTATTTTTTAAAGCAGGGAGTTTTTTTGTTTTGTCTAGTCTTGAATTTTTATTGATTTGTTTATTTTTATTCTATATGCATTGGTGTTTTGCTTGCATGTATATCTGCATGAAGGTGTTGGATCCCTTAGAACTGAAGTTAAAGAACCAATAGTTGTGAGCCACAATGGGGTTGCTGGGAATTCAGCAACACTGGGTCCTCTGAAAGAGCAGCCAGCGCTCTTAACTGCTAAGTATCCCCAACCCCAAGAAGTATAATGTGTTTAAAGATAACTTATACAGTGTCATTAATTTTGATAAGAGTTCTGACCACTGAAAGCTAAAGTGCATGGATGATAAAGAATTCTTACTGCAAATTGTCTTTGTGACAGATTTCAGTCAGTTACAGAATGTCTTGAGAAGTTATGAGCCTTCCAGGATTCAAGACTTCCTGGATTCAGAGTACCTGCCATTACTTTCTATGTTTATACTCTATCTTACATGTTTGTCCGGGTTACCATTAAGATGAAGTTAGTTGACATGGATAAGCCCTTGGAGAGTAGTGGGCACTCAGCAGATGCTCGCTGCCATGCTTATTGCCACAGAATCTGTTAGCACTCTGATTTGGTGTTTTTAACCTTGGTTAGGTCTTTTAGGGATCTTTCAGTGTAATTACGGGACTGGGGAGCAGGCTTAGCAGTTAGGAGTGCTGGCTGCCTTTGCAGAAGACCTGGATTGTATTCCCAGCACCTACATGGTAGCTCACAAATCTGTAACTCCAGTGCCAGAGGACTCTTAACACTCTCCTTATCTCTGTGAGCTCCAGGCATACACACATACGTGTAGACAAACACTCATATGAATAAAGTAAACATAAATCTTTTTTTAAGAAAAAAGAACATGATTATGCGACAGAAAGGCAGTGCTTGTTACAGCATTAACTTGCTAAATGCAGTGAAGACAGTTTTCTCTTGTAAAAGCAGTGATGAGCCATGTGGGACAGGATGGAGTGACCTCAGTGAGTCATCTCTTTAAATACCAAATGCATAGGTAGATGACTGTCCTAATCAGGGTGGGGTCCTAACCCTATCAGGAGAAATCAAGAGCCCTTGAGAGTATTTCACCCCAAGGACATTGTTGATCTTGTCCCTTCAATGAAGCCTTTCAGCCCTCTCTCAGGGGTTTAATTCCATTCTTAAAACTTTTCTTTTGTAATTGTTGCCCTGAAGGCCCATCTTTCTCCATGATGTCTCTTTATATTCTGTTCTTAGATTGTGTAGAGTTTGGAAGCTTAACAAAAAAAAAAAAAAAAAAAAAAAGTCTTAAGTGTTTTAAAATTGAACATGGAAAAATTTGTCTGCAGTTTAACTGACTCAGCCTAGTAATCCTTTTGTGTGTGTGTGTGTGCGTGCAAGCAAGTGAGAGAGAGAATCTAATAATTTAATGTGCACAAATTACTATGAAAGGGTCAAAGTGTTCTGCAATTGTTAGCTGTCATGCTCAGTCATCATGAAAATATAAGAATGAGTATCTGTCATATGAAACTGACGGTAGGTACATGGCATATAGCATCTATATAATATCTACTGTATACTAAGTTTCTGGATCCTGGGCACAGTGCCACTGTGAGCTTTGGTTTAGACCTTACTATTATTATAATCTCTATTAATGCCTAAGAGTTGAGCAAGCTGGCCAGGGGTCACTCAGCCAGTAATGAGTCCCTACATAAGGACTCCATCAAATCTTTGTAAACAGTCTTTGCACTATGGTAAAGTTTCAGTCAAGAAACTGGTTTCTGTCATGGGATTCTGAGTTATATTTGAAAGCTTCTGGTCAAAAAGATTTTTTTTCCCCCAGCGTTTAACTGTCTTTGTTGTGCTGGGAAGTGGTTTCATATGAGCATCACTGAGCTAGGTTTTTCTTATTCGTGATGTCTGCATTAGCAGCATTGTGCTCTGTCCTGCAGATTCTGGAGTGATAACTGTACCCATGCAATGGGAAACACAGGAGAGTAGTTTGCCCAGTTACATGGTGGGCAGGCAGACGAGGCTGCACTTCCCATTTATCTAACCTTTGGAGGATGAAGTCCAGTCTCAGGCCTACTGCTCTCTCTGCTTAATATCATAGTGTAGAGGCTTGAGAGGCACGTGTCATCATCATTGAGCTATTTGAGTGGCACATTGCAGGTGAAAGCCACACTGGTGTGGGAGGAGTGTGAGTGGGAGATGAGGACATAGTGGGCACAGGCAGGGCTTTCTCCAGGTTTAGCTATACTGTGTTTGTCTAGCGTGTATGGTGTCCTAGTCACAGCACAAAATCCTTCTAAACAAAAACCTTTTGTCACTGTTAGGAAGAGGAAGAGCCTTAAAGTGTAAAATTTGAAAAATATTAATAGTATTGCTACTTGCCTAATGTGGTATGCACCTTTAATCCTGGCATTCCAGAGGTTGAAGCAGGACTGTCTTAGTTAGGGTTTTTATTGCTATGAAGAAACACCATGACCGAAAAGCAAGTTGGGAAGGAAAGGGTTTATTCAGCTTATACTTCCACATTGCTGTTCATCATCAAAGGAAGTTGGGACAGGAACTCAAGCAGGGCAGGAACCTGGAGGCAGGAGCTAAGATAGAGTTCATGGAGGGTACTGCTTACTGTTTAGTTCTCCATGGCTTGCTCAGCCTGCTTTCTATAGAACGTAGGACAACCAACCCAGGGATGGCACCACCCACAGTGGGCTGGACCCTCCCCCATTGGTCACTAACTGAGAAAAAATGCCTTACAGCTGGATCTCATGGAGGCATTTCCTCAGCTGTGGTTTCTTCCACTCTGTGACTCTAGCTTGTGTCAAGTTGATACACAAAACTGTCAGGTACAACTGACCTCTTGTCAGCTTGACACACAAACATATCACTATTAAGCTAAAACCCTTCCTTTTTTATTTATCCCCAAAAATCTCACCTTAAAAACATAAATAACTTTAATAAGAGACCCACAATTTTTACAAATTATAGCACATTGAAATTTTAGTCTCTTTAAAATATCCAATCTCTTTTAAAATCCAAATCTTTTGAAATTCAAAATCTCTCAACTGTGGGCTCCCGTAAAATACTTTAAGAGGGAAATATCAGGGCACAGTTAAGTCAAAGCAGAATCAAACTCTTTAACTGTCCAGTGTTTGAGATCCACTCACAATCTCTGGACTTCCAAATGGTGTGGTCACTTCTCCAGCTCTACCCTCTGTAGCACACACAGCTTGTCTTCTTGGCTCTAGATGGCTCCACTCCATTGCTGATGCTGTCCTTGGTGGCTGTCCCATGGTACTGGCATCTCCAAAACACTGAGGTCTTCCGTTGCAACTAGGCTGCACTTTCACCCATATCCTCTCACAGGCTCTCTTCATGGTGCCAAGCATCAACTTCTTTACATGACCCCTTCAGTCCTGGACCTTCAGCTGACACTGAAACTGCGACTTCATCAATGGCCTTTTCTGTCCTCTCACAGTGCCCAGCCTCAGCTGTTCTCCATGACCATTCATGCCTTCAAAACCATTGCCACCTGGGTGACTTTCACACATTACCAAGTCTGGCTGCCAGCACAAGGTACAACCTTGGCTATCTCTAGAACACAGCTTTGTGCTCTTCAGAAACTACTTCCCAGAAAATTTCACCTCATTGATGCTGGTCTCTTCTTAATCGCTGCTAATTTCTTAGCTCCAGCTAACCAGCATCAATTGTCCCAGTAATGTGAAGGCCTTGCTTTAGTAGTTCTGGTATCTTGTTAATCACAGCTGATTCTTCAGCTTCAGTTAGGAAGAACCACAGAATCTTAAATCAAAATAGCAAATGATCCTGTAGAGTCTTTAATCAGCCTTCTGAAATGCTACAAGCCAGGCCTCCATCTTCTGTACTGCTCTCAACATTCTTATCTTCCAAGCTTCTACAGAACATCCCACAGAGCTCTTAATACCCTTTGGCCCTTCTAGCCTAAAGTTTCAAAGTCCTTCCACAATCCTCCCCCAAACATGGTCAAGTCTATCACAGCAACACCTGACACACTGGTACCAATTTGTCTTAGTTAGAGCTTTATTGCTGTGATGAAGCACAGGACCAAAAAGCAAGGTGGGGAGGAAAGGGTTTATTCAGCTTACACTTCCACATTGCTGTTCATCATCAAAGGAAGTCGGGAGAGGAACTCAAGCAGGGCAGGGACCTAGAGGCAGGAGCTGATGCAGAGGCCATGGAGATGCTACTTACTGGTTTGCTTCCCTTAGCTTGCTCAGCCTGCTTTCTCTAGAACCCAGGACCACCACTCTAGGGATGGCACCACCCACCATGAGCTGGTCCCTCCCCCGTTGGTCACTAATTGAGAAAATGCCCTACATCTGGATCTCATGGAGACATTTTCTCAACTATGGTTCCTTCACCCTTCACCTCTGATAATTCGATCATGTGTCAAGTTAACACACAAAACCAGCCAGTACATTCTGGCTTTTATTAATGCTCTGCTACTTATTGAGATCTTGTCTCAGAAATGACACCTGATCAGGCATCAGGGTGCATACCCTTAATCCCAACACTCAAGAGCCAGAGACCAGATGTTGCTGTAGTTTGAGGCCAGCTTGATTTGCAGAGTGAGAGTGAGTTCTAGCTCAGCCAAGGTTCTATGGCAAAACTTTTTATATCAAAATCCCCAAATAAATAGAGTAGCTAATTGAAATACTGTCCAGAATCAAGCTTTCAGTTTTAGTGTGCATTCCAGTGTCTACATTAGGAATCTGTCTGCAAGTGCTATACTTCATAAAAACTGAACATGGTAAGGCTCTGCAGATTGCTCTAGGCAGTGGTGGTACATTCCCTTAAATCTAGCACCAAGGGGGCAGAGGCAGGCAGATCTCTGTGAGTTTGAGGCTTGTCTGGTCTACAGAATATGTTCAAGGACAGCCCGAGCTACGCAGATAAACCCTGTCTACAAACAAGAAAACCAACCCAACCAAGCAAACAAAAGTCCCAAAACAGAGGGGACTGGATTTACGGCTCAGCAGTTAAGACCACAAGCTGCTCTTCCAGAGGTCCAAGGTTTGACCCCAGCCCCTATGTGATGGTTCACAGCCATTTGTAATTCCAGTCCCAAGGGATCTGATGCATTCTTCTGGCTTCTCATAATGCATAGACATGCAGGCAAAACACCCATACAGACAAAATAATAAAATAACTTTAAAAAATACAATTTTTTGTTTTTGTTTTGAGACAGGGTTTCTTGTGTAGCTGTGGCTGTCCTGGAACTTGCTCTATAGACCAGGCTGGCCTTGAACTTACAAATATTTGCCTGCCTTTGCCTCATGAGTTAAAAATAGATTTATTTTGTTTGTGTGTGTGTGTGTGTGTGTGTGTGTGTGTGTGTGTGTGTGTGTATGCACACACACGCATGTTTATACGTGCCCATGAAAGTTAGAAGAGGGCACCAGATTCCCTGGAAGAAGCGTTGCAGGTACGTGTCATGGGTGCTGGGACTCAAACTCAGATCCTCTGCAGGAGCAGTGCTGAGCCATCACTTCAGCTCTCCCTGCAGATTGCTCTTTGTTAAAAAGTTTTGTAGTGTTTCCAGGAGGGAGCTCACCTTTTAGCAACAGCAGCTAAACATTGTGTCATGTTGCTAATTGAAGTGTATGTCAGGATTAGTGGGAAAGTTTGACCCTTTGCTTACAGTCCTGTGGCCTGAGTTACTAATCTAGCTTCTTGGTGCCTTGTTTCTGAGATGAGGAGAATACCTGCTGTTTCTCAGACCTGTGTGGCCAAGGAGGAAGGCCTGGGTGCTCACCCTTCTCTGCCTCATGAGTTGGTCTGTGGAGCTGCATCCATGACTGTGGCTGAGCAAGTGAATCTAGACCTGTCTATTATCATGCTTGTAAGTCTCCGGAGACTCTGAAAGCAGTGCCAGGACAAACAGCAATCCTGTTCCTTTGGGAGAAGAGCAGACCTGTGAAAACATGTGCTTTATCACAGAACACAGAGTCTTCATATGAGTAGCTTGGAGCTGGGTTTCCTTATCACTGCCCCCTGCAGGCACAGGGGACCTGCAGAGACACTGCTTGCCTTTCTTTCCTGTGAGGCGACGGCAGAAAATAGTTTTATGTTTGCTGATTCATTCTTGGAGTCTTCCTGCCAGGCTAGTTTTGGTTAGCTTGTCATTTTACTGGGTTTTACAGTTTGTGCAGAAAATAGGCCTTCTGTTGGTGGGCTGTAAAGGTTAACTTCCCCTGAGCACTAGGGAGTTGTCTGGGCATATCTGTTGTTGTTTATTTTTGTCTGTTGTCCAGACCAATCTGACTCTTGTTCAGAGGGATTTACTTGGGTGCCACAGCTGGGGTCATGATGCCAGAGGAGCAAAACAAACAAGGACTGTGCTCTGATGCAGCCACAGTCACACCCTCTGGCCATGCCAGGAAGAAGCCTGCCCCTGTTAGAGAACTGGACTCTGACTTGAGCGCCTTCCCTAAGGATGAGTGAGATCTGAATGATGAATGCAAACACAGAAGTTGGGGTGGGAGGTAGTTCAGCAGAGGGAGCAGCCTAAGCAAACAATTTGTGACAGAGCATCATGTGGCTGAGACCTAGTGTGCTTGGGAGGAGGGTCAGAGCCCCACAGGGCCATAGACAAAACAGTGACTGACACTGAAGAGTTCGAAACAGAAAGAAGGTGCTGGCACAGTCAGGCTTGTGTTTTGAAAAGGTCACTTGGGCTGTGTACACATCTTACAAGGAGACTAGAGGGATTGCTTGGGATCAAGTAAGAGGCAGTTATCGTCATACTGGTGAGAGACTTGGAGTGATGGCAACACAAACAGAGCTAAGAGAATGCATTGGTGGCCTGGTTGAAAAGTAGAACTAAGAGAACCGGGGTAAGAACATAAGAACTGGAGTTGTTCAAGGAGCTCCAGATTCCTAACTCTGGTCTGAACTCTCAGATGGGAAGAGGGAAGACCATATGGGGAGAGGGAGGGAGAAGGCTTATCTGAGCTGGGACGAAGTCTGCCTTTGACTTTGATTAGTCAGTGTTTCACCGCTGTGGCAAGTATCTTAGAGGAATAAAGAAGGAAATGTTTGGCTTATAGTTCCAGAGCCTTCGGTCATTGGTGGCTAGCTTCATTGTTTTGGGTCTGAGATGAGGTGCAAGGGTGTGGTGGATCAGAGCTCACGCCCAGGAAGGAGAGAGAGAGACAGAGACATCAGGAACAAGACATCCTTCAGAGGCACATCCCTAGGTCATCTACCTCCAGCCAGGCCCACCTTTCATAGCTCACTCAGTATGAACTCACCAGCAGATTAACCTGTTGATACAGTTAACACCTTCAGGAGCTAATCACCCCTCAACAGTTGGCTCCATCTAGGGACCACAACTTTAAAACATGGGTCTCTTGGAGGACATTCCATATATAAACCTTAAGCACCATCAAGTTAGACACATGAAACAGGAAGTGACTGCATAAATAAGTCTGAGGTTCCTAAGAAAGAGGCCTAGTCTGGAGACTGGAATGTGTGGGAGGGGGCCTGGGACTAGAACCTCCAGCTCTCTGCCTGGGCAGAGGAGGTGACATGCGCAGAGGGAGCTAGAGTAGAAACAGGTGAGAAGCACAGGCAGATGCAGAGGAAAATTCTCGGTGCATGGGGTTGGTAAGTGGGTGCCGAGGGAAGCATGCCTATTAGGTTAGAGACGTGGTTGTTGATGGCCTCTTGAGCTGTTTGGGTGGAGAGCTGCAGGTGAAACCCAGACTGGCGTGGGCAGAAGTGAGAGTAGGAGGCTTGTTTGGGTGTGCTGTCAGGAGGGTGTGTGTAGCCTGTGTAAGATTTGTCTTTTTCTTGGTTTTGAGAAAAAACCTTGCTGTGTAATAGTGGTTGGTCTGGTACTTGTGGCAGTTCCGCTTCAACCTCCTGAATGCCGGGATAACGGTTGTGTTGCCATGCACACTTTTAGTTTTCTTTAAGGTAGAAGAAGCTTGAAATTTTCTAAATGTCATTGAAAAGGGATCCACTTGAGGGAGAGGTTAAATAATCCAAGAAAGGTGTTCAACACACACTGAGTGCCTGCTTCTGTCTGCTGACATATTCTGGTGGACATCACAGACAGGCTTGTTGTAGAGTTTCTATCAGGCGTGAAGGAGCTAACACATAGTATGTCAAAAGTGATCAGTCAGTACTATGAAGAAAGATGAGACGAGTAAACCAGAGTGAATGTAAAAGGTCTTAGGGATGCAGGGCAGGTTGGTACCAGGTGGCAGTTGTTAATGATGCTGATAGGCCTCTCCAGAGTGGTGACATGTGAGCCTGGAATTGAAAGGAGAGCCATAAGATATGGTGGGGAATGGAGGGTGGCATCCAGAGTTGTCGGGGGGTTGGGGGGAACAGAATGGTGACCGGGGTCAGATCATAGAGGCTTGGCAGCCATACAGATTCTGAACTTACTTGGTGATGTGGGAGAGTTGAACAAATGAGGGCCATTGGCTCCCCTTGTGTGAGCCACATTGCCTCTTTGCTGCCTCAGAGCAGCTAATGGAAGGAAGAGTTTGTTTGGGGGGTCAGTTTGATGGACAGTGCACTGTGGCAGGAGCTTGAGGGTCTGGTCACATGTCCACAGTTGGGAAGCAGAGAGCAGTGGATGCTGGTGCTCAGCCTTCTCTTTTACCACCCAGGACTCTGGCCATAGAGGATGCTGTCCACAGTTAAAGTGGCTCCTCTTACCTCAGGTGATCTAATCTAGGGAATCTCACAAGCATGCCTGGAGGCTTATCTACTAAGTGATTCTAGATCCTGTCAAATTGACACTATTAACTGTCACACACTATAAGATGGTCCCTCTGCCTACTGTGTGGAGAAGAGCTATGGGATGGGAGAGAGGGAGAGAAAAAGCCAGAAGCACAACAGTAAGGCAGGTAAGTGTGGCAGTGATGATAGCCTTGTAATGAGAAGTGATCAAAGTGGCCAGTCCTGAGAACATGAAGTCCCCAAGCAAGCAGATCGGAAAAGGAGGGCATGGAAGGTGTACCCTCCACACACAACAAGAGGTCAGAGGGTGGGCACAGGCAGGTCCCTTTGTAGGCTTGCTGACAGGAAGTTGAAGGAGTCTCTGTGTGATAGCTTTGAGCGTCTCTGTGAAGGAGAAGCCGCCACATCAGCTGTGAGGGAAGGATGTGATGATGCCAGTTGGTGAGGTAGACTGAGTAGAATGAAGTATGGTACGCATGGTGCGGAAATAGGGCAGGGGGACAGACTGACTGTATTGAGGTTCCCTCTGAAGCCGGTGATGGCAGCATCATAGACCTGACCGTTGATGGATGTCAGCTTAGGTGGAGGCCAGTCACCACAGGATGGAATTATTATCTTAGGATGGAGTTTTGCCAAAAATTGAGACCAGAGATCAAAAGTCATGGTTGTTGAGTCTCTCATTCTAACAGCAGTCCTGCTGAAGGGCTCCACCTGGAAAATTCAGGAAGAGGAAAGCGGATAGGTTGGTCATGGGAAGGTTTGGCAGGCCAGGGGAAGATCCCCTGGGAGCATTTGAGTAGGTGGGCTAGCTGGAAGGAGAGGAGATCATGTGGAGAGGCTAGCAAGGAGCTGGAAGTGCCCCAGTTCTGCATTGGGCCAAGATTCAGAATGTGACCAGTCATTGTAGGTGGCTTTGGGGTGGAGGAGCAGGTGGTTGAGAGACTTGAAAGGGAATAGGGCTGATTTGGATAGTAGGGATATATGGCTGTCCTGTTGGAAAGAATGCTGTGGCCTGAGGGCATTGGCTAATAATGGTTGGGCAGGGCTGGATGTGAGGATTGTATAGGCCTTTGTCAGGAAGGAGAGGTGAGCTGGTGCCAGGTTGCTGTAGGTAATGGCATCACCCAGAAACATCTCGGGAGAAGTATGGCTTTTAGCTACAGCTGTCCTATCCCAGGCCTATTTCTCTCCTTTTTGGCCTGCTCGTTTATTGTTACTGGCTGCCCCTTTGGCACTAAGGAGTACAGTGCTATTAGCGTGTGAGTCCCACCAGCTGTCCCTCTCCCTGTCCTCCTCTTGGGTGGGTAGAGTGTGGGTGCCCTCAGTAGGTGGCCTGCGAGGAGGTCCTCACTGAGAGGACTGTAGGCTTCACATGTGTCACACTGGCTGGTGAGTGTATCTTGTTCTGCCACCCTGGGTTACAAAGGACACAGTGGGCACTGTCACTAGTGCCAGGTTAGTGCAGTCAGCAGCTGTCCCGCATGTTCTCTCCTTTCACGGCACTGGAGACTCTGAATCCCCACTAGCTTTTGGCTTGAGATAAGAGCTAAAGAAGTGACACTGTCGCCTGCTGTATGCATACTTTGCCCCTTCAGATTATAGCAAGACTTCTTTCCTGGGGTTGTTCATTCTGGGGTCTGGGACTGCTTGTCATCCAAAGTTCTTACAGTAGGAAGTCAAAATTCAGGAGGTTTGAAGATTCACCTTGCACCAGTCAGCTGACAGGTGTCCATGCCTGGCTTGGAACCTGGTTGTGTTTGAGTCTCACACTCACAGGCTATTGGGAGGTTCTACCTCTCACTTGCCCTGGTTCTTTATTCTCCCTCTTTTTAGTGGGAAAACAGTTGTGTTCTCTAAATATACCCAGAGCCCACCTCAGCCAGAACCATGGTATGCTATATTTAAAGCTCGTCTCAGCTGAAACCATAGTTTATGTAGGACCCATCTTTTAGCTGGAACCATGGCATATCTAGGGCCCATCAATAAGCTAGAACCCTGGATACAAAGATCCACTTGCCTCTGTTTCCTGAGTGCTGGATTAAAAAGGCATGCACCACCATGCCCAGCCATCTGATATTTCTCGAACTACCTGGTAGCCATAGCTCATGGGAGAGGCCTCCTGTTTCCCGCCTACTGCTGCTGCTGGGTGTGTGCCGGTGGTGAAGTGCTTGCTAGCACATGGAAGGCCATGGGTATCCCCAGCCCCCTAGGCTAACCAGAGTGTACTTTTGCCTTAGTCCTGATAGGAAAGGTGATTGGGAGATTCCATACCTGGGTTGTAAACCAGCTTTTACCTGGAGAAAGTGCCTGTGTTTTGAACTATTAGTTGCAGCTTTGTGATTTGTGTTAGTGAAAACAAAACCACATTTAGGTTGTGTTGTTAATAGCTTACAGATTAATTCTCTGTGCATGCTTTTGAACTTAAGCTCACATGAGCTTATGAACACAGGCTCTCTAGACTGATTTTCTGGATTCATCCCAGCTCTACTTGGAAAGTTCTCTGGCTCTTGTTTCCTAATCTGTAAGATTCATACAGTGTTTGCCTTGGATTCTGGCCTGCTTCACTTACTGCCCTTCCGAATTTGTGCGGAGCCTGTTGTTCCGTCCTCGGTTGCTGGTTGTACTCTTTAAAGCCACCACTCTCGCCTGCTGGTGTTTTTCTGCAACCAGTAAAGTACTGTCTCTGAGCTCTTCCCTATTCCTTGAAAAAGAAACTGTAAACCAGTAAGTAGCCTCATGGCCAGAGCAGCCAACAGATCAGACTTACCTGGGCATAGTAATTATACAAAAGCTACATTTTTCTTTGAGTTGCAATCTGAACTTTCCTATAAAGACTGGGTTTTGACATTTGGGGTAATCAGAGCAACTAACACCCTTGGGTCAGGGTCTCTGAGGGTGCCAGTGCTAGCCATTGAAGGCTGCTGCTCTCCTGTCCCTAAGATTCCGTCTCCCTGACACCTTCCTTGACATTTCCTTCCTGGCCTGCATAAGCCTTCAAGTGTGTAGCCCTGCATTTAGTCTTGTTTTTAGTGTCTCGTATGGTCAGTGAATGGCCATACTGGAGAGATTCGTTGCTCACTGGCTTGGCATCTAAAGCAGATGGTTGGAGACTCAGGGACCACCTCTTTCTAGCACAGGCTTGGCTGCGTCAGATGCGTCTGCCTGAGCCCTAAGAGTGCTTCTCATGACCATAGTAACCTTACGTTTAAGTTGGCAGCAAGAATGTATCTGTCACACAAGCTTGTCATTTAAGCATAACACACAGGTTGATGGAAGCTAGATCTTGAGGCCAGTTTTGTGGCCTTCTGTTGGAGGTGGGCGCACCACTCTTAGAAGAGTCATGTCCTCTAAGGACAGGGTCCTTGTTGTACAGTTCCTTTCACAGAACATCACAGGCCTTATGGCTTGATATTGGTCATCTGGATATTCTCTGCTGTTTTCTTAGGTGTGCAGTGAGAATTCGTAGGCCAGCCAGAAGGTTAGACATTACCACCTCTAGCCAGTCCTGTTCCTTGATTTTCCGAGCAAATGGAACTTACAACTTCCTGAACTGTGTCTTAGTACTGTTAGGATGCCTAGTGCTAGACTGCTGGCTCTCAAGAGAGTGTGTAGAAAGGCTTTGGTGTGTTTTCTTTCTACCTTCTTCCTTTCTCCCTTCCTTCCTTCCTCCCTTGCTCCCTCATCTGTTTTGGTACTACCTAGGCCTGGGGACCTAACATATGTACATGGAGTATATTGGTGGCTGGGGTCAGGAGTATTTAGCTAGTATTTAGCTCTTATTTTGGTGGTACCAACTTAAAAAAATGTTTAGATCCTAGAAAATATGCAAAAAAAAGGGGGGGTGGGGAGCTGGAAAGATGGTTTAGCAGCTTAGAGCTCTGGATGATCTTCTAGATTTCCAGGTGCTGGGTTTCCAGCACCCGCATGGTGGCTCACAACTGTCTGTAACTCTATTTTCAGGCGAGCTGATACCCTCTTCTGGCCTCTTTGGGTATCAAACATGCATGTGCATAGGCATACTTGCAGGCAAAACACCCAAACACATAAAAGGTACTTGGTTCCAAGCCTCGTGACCTGAGTTCAATCCCAGGGACCCACAGGATGGAATTAGTGAACAGACAACTGATAGTTGGCCTCTGATAATTACATGCACACTGCTGCCCTTCTCCCACTATCTAAATAATGTAATTTAAAAGACCCAAACATCACTTCTCTACTATTTAGTTAACTTCCAATATTTGCCTAACTTGTTTCAGTATTTTCTTATCATATTTTCTTGCATAGTTAGATGTTTTGTGTTAGCTGTTTTTAACATACACCAGCTATGCAGAGGAGGTAGTGCATAGACCACAAAGCCAAGACCTGGGTTCAAATCCTAGTTCCCCCATTTCTTAATGTGTAACGTGGAAAAATTCCTTATTCCCATGATATCCGAATTTCACATTGAAATATTCATTCTCATTGGAGGGAATTTGTTCAGGGAACATTTGGTATTCAAGACTGGTACCTGCCAATAGAATTCAACAGGCTGAAGCAGGAGAATCATGAGTTCCCAGTTAGCCTTGGCTACATAGAGAGACCTTATCACAAACCACAACACAACACTGCAGGGGAAAGGAAGTGCTGTTGTCATTTAGAAGGTAGAGGCGTGCACAGGATGGCTCCAGAATGTCAGTAGTACCAAAGATGTGAGCCTCCTCTAAACAAGAGAGAGATAACAGTAGTGCCAGTGCACAGGGTCCTGTGAGTGTTAGGTGAACTGAGCATGAACTTACATTCATGCCTAGCACAGTAAGTCCCAAAGGCTGCCATTACTGCTGGGATAGATTGTTGCTTCCCATTATATCAAAAATTGAGTGTTCCATAGTCTCATAAATATTCTTTTCAATGGTTTCCAGATACTTTATAGCAAGCCTTTCTCTTTTGTAAGTGTTGCATGCTCCTAATGTGCTTTTTTCTTCTTCCACCAGATGAAATTAAAGCAGAAATAGAAAAACAGAGGTAAGCAGCAGTGCTTCCTCCTTTTGGGGGTACAGCAGGTGGTGACCATGGGAACCCCTTTCCATGCAAATTTACTCTTAAATTTAAAGGGCGCACACCTCTGCTAGCACAGTGCTTGCTCACCCACCAGACCTCCCAGGCTGGGCAGGCGACCAGCCCAGTGCTATGTGCTTGGAGGGATGTTAGAGAAGGCCAGATGAGGCCTTTACACCTTCTCCTGAGGAGGAAGCAAAAGCCTTGTCTTGTGTGGAAGGGGCAGCTTGCTGTGGTAGTGCCTGCCCCTTATCTTGATGGGGCCAGCCAGTCATGGATGAGAGACGTGGCTCTGGCATGGCTGCAGCAGGTCCAGTCCAGGATGCCAGTGAGTCCACTCACAAGTCAGGGCTTTCTGCATGTGACATTCTGGTGGTTTTTTTCTCAAGTTACATATACTCAGCTTATAACCATAGTGCCCCAGGATAGAGGTCCCAGCACTTTTAACTAAGTGCTTACCAGCAATATGGGAAAATAGAGTAAAGTGGAGAGAAGTGACCTTTTTTTTTTTCCTTCTTCTTCTTCTTCCTCTTGGCCCTTTCCTGCTTTTCCCTAGGCTTGGCACTGCGGCTCCACCAAAGGCAAACTTCATTGAAGCTGACAAGTATTTCCTTCCATTCGAGCTGGCCTGCCAATCCAAGTCCCCTCGGGTGGTCAGCACATCCCTGGACTGCTTGCAGGTACCATGTTTAAACTTGGTGTGAGGGGTTCTTCAGAGCCACAGGCACTCCTTTACCTGTAGCCATGCTGTCCTGGCACCAAGAATGCCCCTGGAGGTAGTGGTGCAAGAGCAGTTAAAATCTTCCTTTGTGGAGATCTCATGGTGGGAAAGGGGTTCGCGCTTCTTAGCAACAGTAGACATTTCCCCAGAGGTACATTGCTTGTAGGTCAATTGTGTTTGCTATACACAGGCACATGACATGCCCCCAGCCTCATTGTTGATGGCATCAATGCATACTGTAAGGTGTAGAAACAGGTGCAGCCACACTTGATGATTTGTGGAAGCTCTGATCTACAGTTGCTATAAACGTGAACTGGGCAGCCCCAAGAAGTACAGGCTTGGGTTCCCCGGTTCTTCAGTTTGGCTCAGCTGATTATAACTTTATTCTCTGTGTGTTTCTATTTAAAGACACCTCTTAATATTCATCATTGGCTCATTAACATTGTGTTCACAGCCAGCAGCATTAATGAAGTGCTTGAACCAGGTTTATCTAACCCGCAGTTTCTTGTAAGCAGTCCCAGCCTTAACTCTAGGAAGCACTTTTCTCACACACTAAGAGGGTGTTTAAAAGAGCATAAAAGAGAAAACTGTGAAAGGCAGGCAGTGAAAACATCACAGAAAAACCACTTGACTATGGAGGAAAATCTGAAAGAAAGCAGTGTCACCTTGTTCCACCTCCGCTGTGATTTGGGATTTTCACTGTTCTTTGCATTTCTACAAGTAACCATAGAAGTTCCACAGTTCTGATTTGGGGCTTTCAAATACATGTGAGTGAGTGAATGAGTGAGCAAGCAAGTGAGTGAGTCAGTGAGTACATTTGAAACCAACAGTCTGCAAATGATGAGGATTGACTGCAGTTAGAGCTTCAGTGATGTCCTCATAGATGATCTCTAACTGCTGAAGACAAGGGAATTTAGAGGTGGAGCCTGTCCAACAATGTCGTTAAGAGACAGTTTAGGCTCCTTAGTTCACAGTTCCCAAGCCACATTTTTTTTTTCATTAGCTCCAAGTTTCTGATCATCTCTTAACCTTAGTGGAAGATGTATGTGTGTGTGTGTGTGTATATATATTTTATAAGTTTGTATTTTATGTGCATTGGTGGTTTGCCTGCATGTATATCTGTGTGAGGGTGTTAGAGCCTTTGGAACTAAAGTTAAAGACAGTTGTGAGCTGCCATGTGGATGCTGGGAATCAAACCTGGGCCCTCTGAAAGAACAGCCAGTGCTTTTAACCAGTGAACCATCTCTTCAGCCCAGGAAGAAGTTTGAATATATTGAAGTTTAGTAGCAATTCCTAGAACAGGGAAACTGAACAGATGATTCTGTTCGAGTTGCCTAGAGAGTTGTGTAAGAAGGTTTGTGAAGTCTCATTCAGATGAACATTTCTTGAGAAAGAATGCTGTCATTGATTGGTTCTGTGTGCCAAGACATAGAACTGCAAAGTGGCAGGGCACACCATGTTTTTGGCATTCTCAGTATAATATTTACTTGATTAATCTCTTTTCTTTAATATGCATATACTTTAGAATTGATGACAGGTTTTTTTCTTCCATAAAAGCAGTTCTTCCAAATGAAAAATCATCTTTCTCATTACAGATAATTCTGTACATGTTGTCCTATGTGAAGCATCTAATGAGCCAAGAATTCTTAAATGGCATGCTCAGTCCTATTTCTATCCTAAAATATTTGATGCTGTGAATGTTTGGTGAGGAAATTTGACATAAGCTTAATTTTAGTTGTTTTCTCCCCCATGATGAGATTTAGTTTGGGAACTGGTCCCAGCAGCTAACACATTGATGTCCTAAGAATGATAGCATACAGCCTTCATTGGGCTGTCAGCCCTGCCCAGGTGCTTCATCCCCGTTACCTTGTTTAAGCTTCATAAAGGTGTTTATTTTCATTCTTGTTTTTATTTTGTTTTGTTTCTTTTTTTTTCTTTTTTCAAAATAGGGTTTCTCTGTATAGCCCTGGCTGTTCTGGAACTCACTCTGTAGACCAAGCTGGCCTTGAACTCAGAGACCCACCTGCCTCTGCCTCCCAAGTGCTGCTTCATTCTTGTTTTAGAGTCAGGGAGTCTGAGGCTTAGATAACAAAGTGGCCAGTTCAGTTCAAGACCTCCTGTTCAATAAGTAGGGGCTTGTTTGGGTATGTAGAACTTCCTAATCCCACACTTAGGGTCTGGTCTGTTGTCTGCTTTTGTGGATAATTTGATTGGAATACAGTGGTCTCAGCTTGGGCTGTGATAGCTGAGTCTCACAGAACACCAGGCCCTTTCTCATACCTCTGGAGCGTGAGCAGTCTAAGATCAAGGCCCTGGCTGATTTGCTGAGGACTGTGGCTCAACTTGTAGACTGCCATGTTCTTATTGTGCCCTAGTGTGCTAGCATACAGGCTTAATTTTTTTAAAATTCTGAGACAGTTTCTCTGTGTGGCTTTAGCAGTCCTGAAAACTGCTAGACCAGGCTGATAACCACTGCCTGACAAAGGCATAACCTTTTAATGGTCACTTTTGGTTCTGGGAGTTAAGAGTATAGATCTAGGAGACACATCTTCCAGTTATAGCAACAAAGAGATGTGTATTTTTTCATTTATCTGAGGCTGCCTTCGCACCGTGTGGCTTTGGTGACAAGTTGCAGTGGAAACCAACTGACCTGTGTATGTTCAGTGCCTAGTCCTTTATGGGAAAGATGGCTGACCTTGTTCTTAACTGTCACCCTCTGACCTGGCCTTTTCAGTGACTGCATTAGTGTCTTCACTCTGTGTGCTTGCATGATTTTTAAACACCTTGGCGTTCTGTTTCACTTTAACCCACTGGGAGTCTTAAGGCTGAAGGTGTGTGGTTCTCCTTTTGGGTGGAATTCTCTGGAGTTCAATAGGTACACTAGGGCCTCTTTGTTTAGTATGCAAGGTGTAAAGTGCTACCCTTTTTATGACTTTAGGAAGTGGATGGGCACCCTGGAAGACTGAATGGAAAGGAGCTTACCCTCTGCTGCCTTGCTGAGCCTGCTTGACTGGAATTTCCTGGCAGTTGAGGAAATTCATGTCTTGGAAACCAAAGGCCAGAATCTAGGGATAAAGTCTGATTTCAACAAGAGTGGAGCCAGCTGAAGTCACCTACACTGTGCTTGTCATTTGCTTATCTTGGAGAAGTGACAGGGACAAAGGTGCTTTAGAGTTTGCTTTGTAAAGAGAACAGTTGGCACAGATGCCCCTCCCTTCTGGGAGAAGCCTAGAGACTTCTGCTGCAGCTTCTGCAACACTGAGGAGCCCTGTGCTCTTGTTCTTTAGCACTGAGTGACCCATACTGCCTAGAGGCAAAGCCTGTCTTGCCTAAGTTAATGTTTTTTTCTGGTTGCATATTAATATTTTTTGGAATATATTTCAACTTAAAATTAACATATATACTGTTATTAAACCTTGTTCATAATAAAACATACAAAAATAGAATTTTTTGGTTTTGTTTTTGAGACAGGTTCAGCTTTTTTGTGTAGCTCCAGCTGTCCTAGAACTCACTGTGTAGACCAGTGGCCTTGAAGTCACAGAGATCCTTCTGTCTCTGCCTCCTGAGTGCTGGGATTACAGGTATGCACCACTACACCTGCCTTCAAAAATAGAATTTTTCTTTTTCTTTTACTGTTTGTTTGAGACAGGGTTTTTCTGTGCAGCCTTGTAGACCAGGCTGGCCTGGAACTCACAGAGATCCACCTGCCTCTGCTTCCCTGAATGCTGGGATTACAGGTGTATGCCTCCACATTCAGCTCCAAAAATATAATTTTTAAAAGGTCAAGATAAAAATTAAATACAAGTCATGTGTAGGCAGAGATGAGTGGAACTCTGTGTGGTGGAGGCCAGCCAGGGCTACACAGTGAAACCCTGTCTCAAAAACAGCCATAACAGTGGGGCAAAGAGGGATGCCTCATTGCTAAGAGCAGTGGCTGCTCTTTCAGGGGACTCAGATTCAATTCCCAGTACCTATGTGGTGGCTGGTAGTCATCTGTAACTCTAGTTCCAAGAGATCTGATGCCCTCTTCTGGCCTCCACAGGCACCAGGCATGCACATGATGAATAGACACACATGTAGGCAAAACACTTACGCACATAAAAAATAAGAATAATTGTTTTTCAATTAGGTATAAATTAGTGCTGGAGATGTGGTAGAGTGCTTGTACAGCTTGCATGAGATCCTGGATTCAGTGTCCAGTACAGCATAGAATGGCCATGGTGATTTGTATCTATAATCCCAGCACTCAGGAGAGAGAGGCCAGGGGATCAGAAGTTCAAGGTCTTGTGTACATTGGTCTCTGTCTCAAAAGGAAAAAAAAAAGATAAAAGTGGAATACTATTTTCATTTTACATCCCAGTGAAGTCTGTAGGAAACAATTGGCCCAGAGTGTCCTGTTTTTATCACATATGTTGTGTTTTAGCTCTTTCTGCTGTTTGGTTTTGTGTGTAGAGGTTTAGGTTCTGTGGGGGTTAATGGTGAGTTGTGTGCATGTGAGTACATGTGGAGGCCAGAGATGACCCTTGGGTTATTCTTCAGGAGTGTCTACATGGTTTTTGAGGCAGGATCTCTCACTGGCCCTTGGGGCTCAATGATAAGGCTTGGCTGTCAGGCCAGCAAGCCTCAGGGATCTGTCTGTCTCTACTTCCTGGGCACTGGAATTACAAGGGCCTGTCAGCCACTATTCCTGGCTTTTATGTGGGTACTAGGGATCAAATTCAGGTCTTCATCATTGCATGGCAAGCATTTAATGACTGAACTACATCCCTAGCTCTTAATTAAAGTTAATTATTTAATATTATTATATTTGAGACAGAATATCTACTATGGTTGGCATGGACCTCGCTATGTAGACCAGAGACCTGCCTGGTTCTGCCTCCCAACTGCTGGGATTCAAAGCATGGCCCTGTTTTTGTTTTTCGACACAAGCTCTTGCTATGCAGCCTAAGCTGGCATCAAATTCATAATCTTTCTGCCTCAACTTCCTAAGTGCTGGGGTTACAGGCCTGTGCAAAAAGCCCGTCTGACCAAAAGCCCATTTTCTATTTTTTGGTGTTTGAGATGGAACCCAGATGTGATTTTGAAGCATCAAGCTGCTTCCTGGTCCCAGGGAACTTCCTTTTTGAACATTGATATTTTGGGAGTTGTAACTCATCCATTCATATCTCAGTGTTCATGACAGAATTTGAATCCTAATGTCAAGAGGGAGAAGCAGAGTCAGAACTGGACACTTGTCCACCCAGAGCCAGCCCTATCCTCCTAGGATCTTGACCAACAGATCAGGGTGGGATGAATGGCTCTGGCTTGTCCTCCATTCTGCCTGCTTTCTTCCCAGTCCCAGAGTTGGGCTTGAACAGCAGAGGGGCAGGCAGTCAGCTCCTTCTGCCACACTAGTGTGCACTGTGTTTCTGCTTAAGCCGCTCTTAATCTTTTTCTGCTTATTCAGTAAAGGTGCTTTGTAACTTGTGATGGAGAAAGCAACTCAGAAATGTTACAAGCTTCTGCAGGATGGCCACTTTCATAGTACGGTGGCTCTGTGGGCATCCTCAGAGCACTTGCTTGTCTATCTTGTATCTTGGCTTGTGAGCAGTCAAAAGACTACACACAGAACAGCGGTGTGCTCCCATTCTTACCAGCTTCCTGAAGCAGAGTATGCCTTAGAAGTCTGGGCCTTGGGGCTAGAGAGATGGCTCAGTGGTTAAAAGCAGTAGCTACTTTTCCAGAGGACCCACGTTCAATTCCCAGCACCCACATGGCAGCTCACAACTGTCCGTAATTCCAGTTCCAGAGGATCTGACACCCTTACTTAGACAGACCTGTAAACAAAACACCAATGTACATAAAATAAGAATAAATAAATAAATCACATAAAAAATAAGTTTGGGCCTTTTGTCAGGCTGACCTTTAGAATAACCTAGACAGTTGAGAGGAAAAAAATGGTTTCCTGAGCTTCCCCTTCCTAACTTCTAGTTCAGTAGGTCTGGGTTGAAGTCCAGGAGATTGCATTTTTGTGAGCTCCTCTGGACGATCCTGAATCTCAGCCAGGTGTAGAGCTCACCCTGACCTCTGCCTCCCAGTTCTCTCTCTGTCCCAGGGTCTAGATTGGGTATGAGGTTGCCTGCCCAATGGGGGATGTTAAAGGTTGTGCCCAGAATACCTGTACTTGCCTGGCTCCTGGGAGCAACTGTTTCCATGGGAACCAGACGTTCAAGGCCAACCATCTCTCCTGGCTTATTGTCTAGCCAGGCAGAAACTTATAACTTTTTTTTTTCTATGTGCAGAAACTCATCGCATATGGACACATCACTGGCAATGCCCCTGACAGTGGAGCTCCTGGGAAGCGCCTGATCGACCGGATTGTTGAAACCATTTGCAATTGTTTTCAGGGTCCTCAGACGGATGAAGGGGTTCAGCTACAAATAATTAAGGTATTTCTGTTTGCCTGGTCTGGGTGTGAGAGTGTGGGTTAATTTACCCTGTGTTGGTTGGAACAGAAGTGTTGATGTGTTTCTTAGATCTTCTCTTAGTGTCACAATTTATGAGCATGCAGTGAGCCCAGAAGAGTAGGGTCAGCTGTGTCCCAAGTAAACAATCCCACTAATGATGCTGTAATCACCTGTGGATTCATTTGCTTGAGAATCCTCTGGTATATCACCTGGAGATCCTGGGTTCCAGCCAAAAGAGTCTATGAGTCTTCATTAGTACTTTTTGGTTTTTCAAGACAGGGTTTCTCTGTATAAATATGACTGTCCTGCACTCTCTATGTAGACCAGGCTGGCATTGAACTCATGGAGATCTGCCTGCCTCTGCCTCCTGAGTTCATTGGTACCCTTAATGCCTGAACCTGCCCCGTCTCTTGCCATCTCAGCTCTTCCCTGTTCTGTGTCTACTGCCAGGAAGGGCTTGGCATGAGCTGGTACCACCAGTGTGTCACAAAATGAGTGGGATGGTTGAAGGCATCCCTCCAGATCTTAGGCCCCAGGTATCTCAGCTATGTGGGAGTCACTCCATGCCAGCTGCACTGTGTTAAAACTTTTTGAACCCAACAGGGAACTGGGAGCCATCCATACATTGGTATTCCTGTGGATGAGGTCAGGGGGTGTGTTTTCATTTTAGGGTTTTTTTTCTTTCTTTTTTTCATTTTAGGTTTTGTTTTTATTTTAACCAGTTAACACTCAGAATTTTATTTATTTAGAGTTTTTTTTTTTTTTTTTTTGAGACAGGCTTTCTCTTGTGTTTAGCTTTGGCTGTTCTGGAACTCATTCTGTATACCAGGCTAGCCTTGAACTCTGAGATACGCCTGCCTCTGTCTCCTGAGTGCTAGGATTAAAGGCATGCTCTAGCACCACCTGGCTTGAAAAAAAATTTACTTCCCACCTACTTCAACACAGCTTATATACTACAAATGATGTAAATTTTAGGGAATTAGCAATGCTTTTTTTAACTCCAAACAGTAGGAGTTTGGTTCTGGGTACTAATTATCCAGATGATTTTGCAGGACCATCTGAGAATTTAGAAAAATCAGGCTGGGTATGTTGATATACACATGTACTCTTATCACTTGGGAGACCAAGGCAGGAGGATTGCTGACAATTTGAGGCCAGCCTGTATATAACAAGTCTCAGGGCAACCAGGATTATTGAGTGAGACTTGCTTTAAAAAAACAAAACAGCATCCAAGGGGGTTCCCCAGTAATAAGAATAGGGACCATCTCTGACATGAACTCATGGGCTGGCTCTTTGATCATCTCCACTGGAGTGGGGAGCAGCCTTGTGAGGCCACAGAGGAAGACAGTGCAGCCAATCCTGATGAGACCTGATAGACTAGGGTCAGATGGAAGGGAAGGAGGACCTCCCCTATCATTGGACTGGGGGATGGGCATAGGAGAAGAAAAGGGAGGGAGGGTGGGATTGGGAGGGGATGTGGGAGGAGGCTATAGCTGGGATACAAAGTGAATAAACTGTAATTAATAAAAATAAAATAAAATTTTTAAAAAAAAAAGAAAAATATGCACACAAGTTTAACATCAAAAAACAAAACAACAACAACAACAACAAAAAAAAAACTGGCAAAACCCCTCACTGTTCTAGAAAAATTTTCCCAGGAGGACTGTGGGCATTCTGGAAGGTGACCATTTCTGATCTGTCTCAGGCTCTTCTGACCGCAGTGACTTCCCCACACATTGAAATCCACGAGGGCACTATCCTGCAGACGGTGAGGACATGCTACAATATCTATCTGGCCAGCAAAAACCTCATCAATCAAACCACCGCCAAAGCCACACTCACCCAAATGCTGAACGTCATCTTCACCCGCATGGAAAACCAAGTGGTAAGTGACAGCTGGGCTGCCCACATGTCCTGCTGACATCAGCTCATGCATGTGCATGGCCACTGACACTTGAAAGTTTATCCTTTCCTGACACTTCTGATTTTAAAACCAGAGTGCAACTCAGCATGGGTTTTGAAGTTTGGTCATCACATTCTAAGTTTGCTTTGGATTTGTTTCCTTTTAAAAACTTCATACTGGGATGGAATATAGCTTAGTGATGGAACCCTTCTCTAGTATATTCAATGCCCTAGGTTTAACCCCAACACCCAGAAAAACAGCACAAAAGTTTTATCAGCTGCTTGAAAAATTTTAAAACAATAGTCTGGTAGATTTATTGTTTGTTTGTTGTTTGTTTTGGGTTTTTTCGAGGCAGGGTTTCTCTGTGTAGCCTTGGCTGCCCTGGACTCACTTTGTAGAATAGGCTGGCCTTAAACCCACAGGATTCACCTGCCTCTGCCTCCACCTCCGTGATTGCTGGGAATTAAAGGCATGAACCAGCATGCCTGGCATCTGGCATAATTTTTGTTTCTTACTGAAATGCTAGAACTATTTAGATGGAATCTTTTCTCTATTGTGTTTTAGTTGCAGGAGGCCAGAGAATTGGAAAAACCAATCCAGTCAAAACCTCAGTCCCCCGTGATCCAGGCCACAGCAGGATCTCCCAAGTTCAGCCGATTGAAGCAGAGCAAACCAACGACTCCTGAAAAAATAGAATTGCCCAACGGTGACCATGCCAGGAGTAGCCTAGGAAAAGTGAGCTCAGAAAATGGAGAAGCTCACCGAGAAAGAGGCTCATCATTCTCTGGAAGAACTGAGCCTTCAAGCGGTGAGCAGGTGTCTTCCTGGGGTTATGAGACACACTGGGAAATGTTGGCTTGTGGGGCAGCATGTCTGTTCTGGGCCTTTCCTTGGCTTCCCCTATTCTCTTATTGCATGGGACACAGCCAGTGAGGCCTGATGGAAGTCCTGGAATAGAGCCAGCTGCTGCTGCTTCTTGTCAGCCTTAGCACTGTTGGTGCAGTTTGGGGCACTTGGTCTCCACAGGGAGTTAACTAGGTGATTAATCACTTAGTACTTGGCAGTCTGGTTCCATGTATAAACCCCTGTGAAGAGCTAGAACACCAGATGGGCAGGCATGTGAAGGAACAGGTAGATGGCATGGTGAGAGCTTGATTTTTTTTTTCTTAAGTTTTTAAAATTTGTGTGCACCGTGTCTGAGCATGGATATTCATGTGTCATAGGATACCTATAGAGGTTAGACTATAGCCTGTGGGAGTCGTTTCTCTCCTGAGGATAGTACGCATGGAGTCAGGCTTGGCAGTAAGCATGCTTACTTGCTGAGCCGTCTTACTTGCCCTTTGTTTCCATTTTTAAACAAAATAATATGCCAGGCCTGGTTATAATCAGACAGTAAATGATTTATTAAGCATAAATTATGATGACTTAGGAATGTCTGCATCTCCTCCTGAGCCACTGGAATGAACCAGATCCAGAAGTCTTTGGCTAACATGACCTTGTCTTTCCTGGGTGGTTGTAATTCTTCACTCACGATCTTTGCTCTACACAGCATATTTCCAGTTGATGTCATCTCTGCTTCAGTTACATGACGGATGATACTTTTAGACAGCATCTCCTGCTAGGGCACGCATATTGGACATCTTACTAAAGTGCAGTAGTAACCGTGGCTATGCAAAGAGAACAGTCCTCTCTGGGCTACACCAGAGTGCTTTCTCAGTGGCACATTCTGGGCTTCAGCCAGAATGTTCTTTTAAAAGCATGAGTAAGGTCCCAGGCTCCCTTGGGATTCCCCATTCTCTGACAGTCAGAGCAAAAGCTATGCCGTTCTGCCTTGACTACTTGTAGAGCCTTATGAGAATGGGCTCTGCCTACCTCTCTGTCCTTTTCTTTAAATTTAAAAATTCCCCTTTTCTCTTTTTATCCCCTCCCTTCCATCTCCTCCCTTTTCTTTTCTTCCCCAGTCTCTCTCTCTGGTGTATGTGCCTATATTTGGGGTTGTGCACCTACAGAGACCAGAGGATGGCATCAGGTGTCCTCCTTCTATACTCCTAGAGTATAGAAGTCTCAGCAATCATCCAGTCTCCTCCTGCATTCACCTTTGGAGTGCTAGGATTACAGGGGTGGACCATCATGACTGCTCTATATGGTGCATGGGCTCAGACCCAGGGCTTGGTGCATGCTGGGTAAACATTCTACTATGTGAACCACATCCCAAGCTCTTGTCTGTCTTTTTATTATTTGTTTGTTTGGTTTTGGTTTTTTGAGGCAGGGTCTCTCTGCAAAACCATGGCTATTCTGGAACTCACACTGTGTAGACCAACTTCAGCTGACTTCCAACTCACAGTTATCCACTTGCCTCTACCTCCTGAGTGCTGGGATTAAAGGCATGCACCACCATGCCTGGTCTTTGTCTTTTATAAGCATATCTTTTTTTGAAATGCAGTTTTGCATCATAGTGACCCATTTGAAATGCACAATATAAGCTAGGTGTGGTGCATATTTGGAATCTTGGCCCTTGAGAGCCTGGGGCAGGAGGATCACTGTAAATTCAAAACCAGCCTGGGCTACAGAGATCCTTTCTCAAAAAATAAGACCAATTGCCTGGTGTGATGGCGCATACATTTAGTCCCTGTACTTGGGAACAGAAGCAGTCAGATTTCTGTGAGTTTGAGGCCAGCCTGGTCTACATAGTGAGTTCCAGGACTACATAATGAGACCCTATCTTAGGGGGGAAAGGAAGGAAGGAAGGGAGGGAAGGAGGGAGGGAGGGAGGGAGGGAGGGAGAGAGAGAGAGAGAGAGAGAGAGAGAGAGAAAGAAAGAAAGAAAGGAAAGAAGGAAGGAAAGAAAGAAACTAACTAACTTAAGCCTCATCCAGAAGAAGCGTCAGATCAGGCTGGAGCTCTGCCTCAGGGAAGCTGTTGGGCTTTTCCTTAGCAGCTGCCTCCATAGGAGCCCTTGGTGTCAGGATTAGGCCTTCCTGGCCTGAAAACATAGTATTTGTAGCAACTCCCAAAGACACAAGATCCTTCTGTGGTTGACCCATGGTTTAGAATGGCGTAGTAGAGCTGGTAAGCATGGCTCCATGGGTAAAGGCCTAGCCATCAAGGCTGGAGACCTGAGTTTGATCCCAGGACACACGTGGTGGGTGGAGAGAACCAACTTCCACAAGATGTCTTCTGATCTCCATATGTATGTGGAAGCATATGTGTGTTCATACACAAACACAGACCGTATAAACACGTAAAGGAATAAGGTGAACTGTTATGGTATTTACATAACACTTACATCCTCTCACATTATTTATTAAAAAAAAGAACTCCATCAAGGTGGAGAGAGTTCAAGGAGAAACACCCTACTTTCATTTTTTTTTCTTTTTAAGTTATGAAGAAAAGAGTTTTATTTTGGTTCACAGTCCTAGGACAAGGTCGAGGGCTAACATCTGGCCATCTGGTGATAGTCTTCTTGCTGGCTATCCTGGTGTGGCATCCTCTGTGTTAGCTTAACTCTCCTCTTGCTGAATTGGGCTGCCCTGTACAAGGCAGTGCTATGCAGATGGCAAACTATTGTTCTGGGAATGACAGTGGCAGAGTACCTCTGCATGTTAGTACTTTCCCCGAGTATTTCCAGGCTGCATCTGGTTGAATCTCTGTGCCCACGGACACAGAGCCAGCTGTTGTGTTTGCACAGGTGCAGTTACGGTCTGGCCTGTACCCTTGCCAGACTGGAATGAGGAGTGGTAGGAGGATTCAGAAAAGGGCAATACTAAAACTATTTAAATGAAAATCTGCAGTGAGAAAAGGGAAGGGGTCTGTGTTGATGTGGTAATTTTATTTTTCTTTTTGGAAATGAAAGATAATGAAGGCTTTAGCTAGTTGAATGTGCCTTCTATATGGGTAATTAGAAATTTTCATTATAGACTTAGTCTCTGGGGCCAGAGAGGTGACAGGAATGAGCAGTCCTCCTTAGGAGGTACATGAATGCCTTCCCCCAGCACACTCAATCACATCTGAAGTACAGGCCTAGAGGAGTCACCATGGGAACACTTTTTAGGGACCAGCCACAGTGTTTACAGGTGAGGAAATGGAGGCTTGGAAGCTTGAGGGAGTTCAACATTGGGAATTGGGCCAAACAGGTTGTCTCCAGAGCCTTCACTAGGTCCCTACTAAATGTACTTCCGTGGGAAACAGTTCTGTGGTCTTTTTTGTTAAAGAGCTCTTTCTTTTTCTTCTCTTTCTACCACTGCTACAACCACCACCACCATTTCCTCCTCTCCTCTTCCTTCTCTTCTTCCTTCCTGCCCCCCTCCTTTTGGACAGAGTATTACTTTTTAGCTCTGGCTGACCTGGCACCTATTATGTAGCCCCGGCTGTCCTGGGACTCACTATATCAATCAGGCTGGCCTTGAAGTCGTGGAAATCAACCTGCTTGTGCCTACTGAGTGATGGGATTAAAGGCGTGAGTCACTTTGCTGAGCCTGGCTTCAAGTTTTTTAATAGAAGACAGATGTGTTCCTTACTGAGTACTCTCAGTAAACAGTTATTAGCTGCTGATTAAGAAACAGTTGGTGGGTAAACAACGAATACCTGCCAGCCTGCATTTATCAGCCACCACTTTATGGCCTCTGGTCACGCTGAGCCACCCAAGCCTCTGATAGCTTGACTTCATGTCTCTTGGATGTTGAATGTGAACAATGTGCTATGTAGCAGACAGTACAGGTTGGAAATGGCCAACATAATTTTATGAAGTCATAGCATCAGTGTGTTGGAACTAAACAGGAACATAGAAATAGGAAGTCATGGGCTGGGGTGGAGTTCCATGGTAGAGCACTTGTTCAGTATGTGTGAGGCTCTGCTTCAATCCTAGTACCAAAACAGGAAGGCCAGCTCTGACATATCTAGCCTTAATGTCTACAAATTATGATGTAGGTGACTATATGGGTGGTAAGTGAGCAATTTTTAATTAATAGTTATACATTTATTTTAACATGAATTGCTACAGTATAATTAGCTCCTCTTAGGTTGACATTTGTGCATTTCATTCTTAAGGTAAATTGAATGCCACCACATGTGTGATGATGTAAGTAGGCAAAAATCATGAAGGTGTTATGAAAAACCAAGTGGAAGTTTGGGTAACTGTAGTCCAGACTAAATCATGGTTTTGAGGTTAAAATTTTTTTTATTTAGAAGATTTTGGTTGTGGCTGGGTTGTTCCTCAGTTTTCATTCTTTATTTTATTTTATTTTTGCCTCCAAGAAAAGGGTATCAGTAATCTCATTTGAGTGGACCTGGTTATGTGAGGGGGCTCCCCCTGCTTGCAGACTTGGCAGTGGGGGGAGCACGTTTCCTCTCTGCCCTCTAGAGCAGGACTCTAGAAGGCCATTGCCATAATCTCCTCCTCCTTGTCTTCTTTTCCCTGGAAACACCCTGTGTGTGTTCTTGTGTTTGGGGTCTATATAGGCACTGATGACGGAGCTCAGGAGGTGGTGAAGGACATCTTAGAGGACGTGGTCGCATCTGCTGTGAAAGGTGAGCATGGAGGGTAGCTGTGAAGCCCCTCAGGCCGCGTCTGGGTAGGAGTTTGCAGTGTGTGGCAGTCACCTAGCAGTAGTGTTGGGCACACAGGAAGGTTATGCTCATTGTGACCCTCCAGTCCTGCCTCAGGGTGCACTGAATGCCAGTTAGCTTATAGAGCTAGCCGTGATGATCTTTCCTTCGTCTTTGCTCCAAACTCCGTCAGTGGCTGCATGTTGAACACTATTCCAATACCATTTATTAACTAGATAAGAAATTAAAACAATGGTAGTAGGTTGCAATCAGCATTTTTAAAATGAAAAACAGAAAAATGTAGCAGAACAAATGATTATATATTTGCGTCCATGGAGCATGGATATGTTCGTTCTTTTTCATTAAATGTTACAGTTCTTTATTTGTACATGTCCACTCCACACTGGGACATGGTTTATATTCATTTCTACAGGAGGGTTGTGGCCAATGCCTATAATCCACACTTGAGGAAACTGAGACAGGAGAACCCATAGTGAGTTCCAAGCTGGACATTGGGCCTCACACACATCAAACCCTCCAGAGTTATATCCCAGGCCTGATGTCATAGTTGGAAAGCCACATCCCTGAGCCTTCTGTTTGGTTAACTAGGGTGCTGTACTACCAAACTCTTTCAGATTTTGAGATTTCAGAGAGCCCAGCACTTATTTAACCATGAAGCGAGGCCTTTAAAAGAGCAGCAGTAGCTCTTACCATCCATTTCACAGTTAGTACTTCCTTGAAGGTCATTTCTCAGCTTGTCATGTCGTAGCACTGGGTAAATAATGTGTCGGTAAACATCTGCTTTATAAAACTGTTGCCACCCATTGAGATCCTCAGCAGGGAAAGGTGTATCTGCCACCAAGCCCAAGGACTTCAGTTCAGTCCTTGAGACCCACTTGATGGAAGGAGTGTGCTGATGTTCTTTGACCTACAAACACAGACATAAACAAACTTTAAAAATATTCTCTAGGCCAGCCCTGGTGGCACACGCTTTTAATCCTAGCACTCAAAGGAGGCAGAGGCTGGTAGAACTTGGTGAGTTCAAGACCAGCCTGGTCTACAAACCAAGTCCAGGACAACCATGGCTGTTCAGAGAAACCCTCTCTTAAAAAACATATATAGAGAGAGATAGATATATACGTACATATACATGTATTCTAATTAGAAAAACATTTTGAAGACTGCTTATTATTATTCTTCAATATCTCAAGCATATATGAAGAAATAACAGATTCCGCCCACATATATTGTTCTGCTCAGTATCAGATATGCCTTTTCTTATTTAAATGAAGAAATTTGTATAATTCCTTCTGTGTTTTACATGATTGCCAGAAAGATTGAATCTTTTTTCTGTGACTAAGCCTTTTTTTTTTTTAATTCTTTTGAGAAGTGGTTTCTCTGTGTAGCCCTGGCTGTCCTGGAACTCACTCTGTAGATCAGGCTGGCTTAGAACTCAAAGATCCACCTGTCTCTGCTTCCCAAGTACTGGGATTAAAGGTGTGTGCCACCTAGCTTTTTAACTACCTGTTAATTCTTGTGTTACTAACCCTTTAGTTGGATCTTTGTTTGTCAAGTTTTGCTCCTTCCAATCTTTTCAGAAGTAGATGGATGAGCAGAGCTGCTCCATTTCACAGGTTTGCAGCTGATGTGAGTGAACCCCTTCAGGGAGTTTGCATTACTGTTGACCTGGCAGTGAGGCTGCAGATAAGATTCTGTAGAAATAAGCCCCACTGTGTTGTAGGGGGCTAAGGGATGAAGGGGCACACAGTACTGAGTCTGTTGGTAAGTTCTGTCTGATTCAGCAGCCTTTTTAAGATACACACTCATTGTGCAATAACTTTGCACTTATGTCTTAAGAAGCCGCAGAAAAGCATGGTCTGACGGAGCCCGACCAAGTCCTGGGTCCCCTAGAGTGCCAAGAATGTGCCGTTCCCCCAGGAGTTGATGAAAACTCACAGACCAATGGCATAGCAGACGACAGGCAGTCGATGTCCTCAGCAGATAATCTGGTATGTCATTGCACATCCCGCATCCCATGGACACCCTTCCATTTGTATGTTTTTAGAAGATGCAGAATTATATCTGTCAGAGAAGGAAGCTATGCCAGAGGGCCCTGCAGGTGCTAGTCACACAGTCCTGGCCTCACACTCTGTAAAGCAGAGTTACCTTTTATGTAGACCACCACTACTGAACTCCACCACCCACCCCACGTTGTTGTTGTTTTTGTTTTTGAGACCTGGTCTTAACTGTGTAACTTGGCTAGCCTCACACTCACACTTATATGTATATGTATCCCTAATCCTCTTGAGTGTGTGATGTGTGTGTGCGTGTGTGTGTGTGTAGGAGCTCGGCAATTGGCTAGACTGGCTGGTTAGTGAGCCCTGGATCTGCCTGTCTGCACCTCCCAGCACTGGAGTTACAGACACATGCTGTTATACCTGACTCTCATGTGCTGAGATCTGAGCTCAGGTTCTCTTGCTGTGTGGAACACACTTCACCCTTACCGACCCTTCATTCCTCTTTTTTTCTTTCTTTTTTGTTTTTGTTTTTTGTTTTTTGTTTTTCAATACAGGGTTTCTCTGTGTAGCTTGGCTGTACTGGACTCGCTTTGTAGACCAGACTGGCCTAGAACTCACAGCGATCTGCCTGCCGCTATCTTCCCAAGGGCTGAGATTACAGGCATGTGCCACTGTGCCTGGCTACCCTTCATTCTTTTTAATGGTAAATTTCTTCAAATAGTATCACTGGGTCAGGAGTTGGAAGCCTTGGGCTGGGTAACTAGCCCAGATTCAGAGTGATTATCTAGCATGAGCTAGGTTCTGGAACAGTAAAATATAATTGAATTGGATTTTTAAAAAAAGTCTATGTATACATATACCCAAAGCAAGAGAGAAAATGTTTTAAACTGAACATGAAGCTACATGCCTGACAGGTCAGCACTGTGAGGGCTGAAGCAGGACCAAGTTCGAAGCCACCCTGGGCTATATATAGGATGACTGTCACAAATGAATGATTTGGAAACTTTAAGCCTTTGGTCCACTGGGAAGGCACTACTCAGATCCTGCTCACCTCCTTTAGTTTGTTTTCTCTTCCTGTGTTAAATTCATTCATTTGAATCTTTACATTCTGACAAGAGGACAGTCCTATCCTAATGGTCAGTAATAACAATTTTTAGATTTTGTTTTTCATTTGACTTTCTTGGTGATTATTTATTCATAGTTTTTTCCCCTCAGTTTTCATTTGGGAGGAAGGTTTCCTTAATAGAGTCTAAGAATCTCTGTGTAAAGGCTAGTGACCTTTGTTATGTATTATACATACTTACTTTATTATGCTTAGATGTAATTTTTTCAACTGTATTTGTGTGTGTGTGTGTGTGTGTGAGAGAGAGAGAGAGTGTGTGTGTGTTTCACCTGCATGAATGTCTACACACCATGTGCATGTCTAGGGAGAGAAGAAGAGGACATCAGATTCCCTGGGATTAGAGTTACAGATGGTTGAGAGCCTTTGTGTTGGTGCTGGAAATTAAACCCTAGTCCTTTAGAGGAGTATCAAGTTCTCTTAAACATTGAGCCAACTCTCTGTCTCCTAAATGTATTGATTTACTTATGTACTTTTGGAATCAGGGTCTGAGTATCCCTGGCTGGCATGTACTGTGTAGGTGAGGCTAGCATCAGAGTCACAGAGAACGGCCTGCCCCTGCTTCTGAATACAGGGATTAAAAGTATGTGCCACCACACCTGTCTAAATGTAATGTTTTTAATTTGATTTTGAAATGTATATCATTTTCCCCAATCACTCTGCTTTAGAATTCTTTCAAGTGCCTTCCTTCCTTCCTTTTTTATTTTTTATTTTTGGTTTGTTTTTTTTTAATTTTTCAAGACATTGTTTCTCTGTGTATTTTATCTCTGGCTGTCCTGATACTCACTTTGTAGATCAGGCTGGCCTGGAACTCAGGGATCCACCTGCCTCTCCTTCCTAAGTGATGGGATTAAAGGCATGCACCTCCACGGCCAGCACAAATACCTTTGTTACCAAGTAGATATAATTGCCTGAAATTAATTAACTTTTGAATTTTGGTCATTTTAAACTTTACCAACTTTTTCTGTGTTATCTCATTTAAAACATTTTGTTTGTGTTTTTTGAGACAGGGTTTTCTCTGTGTAACAGCTCTGGCTGTCCTGGAACTCTTTTTGTAGACCAGGCTGGCCTACAAACTCAGAGATCCATCTGCCTCTTGCCTTCCAAGTGCTGGGATTAAAGGTATGCTCTGCCACCCAAAAGTTTTTGTTTTTCTGAGACAGGTTCTTATATATCCCAGGTTGACCTAGAACTCACTATGTAGTTGAGGAGGACCTTGTCTTCCTGGTCCTCAGTCTCCACCTCCTAGTGCTGAAATGACAGGCATATGTGTACCTGGCCTCACACAGACTTTAAGGAATAAACAACAAGGTTTACAGTTGCTCTGGCTACATGGCTGTGGCGTCTGTCCTGTGTCTTCTGCCCCTACCTCCCAGCTGAATAAATACAGGAATTTAGGTTTCCATGAAATAATTCCTTTCATTCTTGGATTTTCCCCTTTGTTTGTAATCACAGGAACCAGATGTTCAAGGACATCAAGTGGCTGCTAGGTTCTCCCACATTCTACAGAAGGATGCCTTCCTGGTGTTTCGCTCTCTGTGCAAGCTGTCAATGAAACCCCTTGGGGAAGGACCCCCAGATCCAAAGTAAGTTCACAGCAGCTGTGGCCAGCTGCTACACTGTGAACTAGAAGCTCGTGTTCTGTGTTTTGTCCTCTGGTTCCCACAGTGTCGGTGTGGGATGGTTTAACAGCTTTCCAGACTTGGCAGTTCCCACACACACCCACATCTCCACTATCCAGAATCTTGCCCAGATTTGCTTCTGGGTTTATATGTGGAGGGCAGGCAGCATGTGAAATTTATGCTGCTTTTTCTTACTGACTGAGGGGCTTAATCTCCTTGTGGGGCTGTGGAGGGGCAAGATGTCTGTAGACTCCATTCAGACAGCTTCTCATTATGTAACTTAGTCTGACCTGATTTATCCTCCTGCCTCAAACTTCCTGAGTACTAGGATTATGGAAATTTACTATAGTACCCAGCTAGAAAATTTCTCATTTCTCTTTTTTGTCATTTTAGCTTTATTAATTTTACTTTGTACATATGGATGCTTTGCCTGTATTCATGTATGTACACCAAATGTGTGCCTCCTGCATCCTCTGGAAGCAGGAGTTATTGATGGTTTTGAGTCACCATGTGGGTGCTGGGAATTGAACCTGGGTCCCCTCCCAGACCCATAAGTACTCTTAACTTATGAGCCATCTCCTCAGCCCTGAAGATTTCCTTGTTTTACATTATGTGTGTTTGGCCTACATATATGTATGTGTACAATGTGTGTGCCTGGTTACCTTGACATCAGAAGAGTATCAGATATCCTGGATCTGGAGTTACAGATGGTTGTGAGCTGCATATAGGTGCTGGGAATGGAACCTGTGTTTTCAAGCAGCAAGTTCTTTTAACCACTGAGCTATCTTTTCAGACACTATTTTTATTGTTGCTGTTTGTTTTTTGAGACAGGGTCTCACTGTGTAGCCTTGACTAGCCTAGAATTTGCTATATAGACCAGGCTGGCCTGTTAGCTAATAGAGATCCAACTCCCTCTGCTATTCAAGTGCTGGGATTAAAGATGTGTACCACTCTACCTGGTGAATTTTTGGTTTTGTAAAGTCCATGATAGTGGTAGGAGGAGTCTTTGAGGCTGATGGATAGAGTTTGTAGTTGCTATAACAAAAATTCTAAAGGAAGAAATGTAAGGGCTCATTTGGGCTCACAGTTTGAGGACCCTGTTCATCATGGCGGGGAAAGCAAGAGCTGCAGGTGGCTGGTCACTTTGCATCCATGGTCAGGAAACATTATAATGAGCGCTGGTGCTTGGCTCCTTCTTCCTTTCTATGCAGTCTGCCACTCTCCTGGGATGGCACCACAAGCATTAAGGGTCAGTCTTCCCCTTCATTAACTTATTCTGAAATCCCTCACTGCCGTGCTCAGAGGCTTATCTCCTGGGTTCTGTAAGGCTGTCAGAGTTAACCATCACAAGCCTGTCCTTGTGGCAGAGGAAGAGTGGAGAGTGTGGGGCTGAACCTCTAGGAGAGTAATGTGAAGTAACTGCATGTAGCCAGCCTGGAGTGGCTCTTCCAGCTCTACTCTCTCCTGGTTCCTGGCCACTATGCACTGTGTTGGGAAGAGACAAAAAGGAAAAGGAATTGGCCATTCTTGTTCTCAGAGCGCCTGCATGTTCTGAGGGACCCAACTCATGGCCTCTGTCTTCACCCTGTTAGCATATAGGTGCGATTTCTAAATCTGAAATCATTGGCCTCAGGAGATTCTGCTTGGCTGGCCATGGTGTGTATTTCTGTATTATCAGTCCTTGGGAGGCAGAGACAGGAAGATCAGGAGTTCAAGGTCATCCTGGTCACATAGTAGCTGGTAAAAGATCAAAGGCTTTTCAGGAAACATCCTTTTTTAGTCTTTGCTCAATATTTGGGTCACAAGTTCCAGGTCAGCTGTACACAGTGAGACCCTATCTCAATACAAAAGTAAAAAGCAGCCGCCTGTCTAACATTCTACCTGCTAGTATACTACCACAGTCTTTCATTGCTTTTGCAGGTCCCACGAGCTTCGTTCCAAGGTGGTTTCCTTGCAACTGCTGCTCTCAGTGCTGCAGAATGCTGGACCTGTCTTCAGGAGCCATGAGATGTTTGTCACTGCCATTAAGCAGTACCTGTGTGTGGCCCTGTCCAAGAATGGCGTGTCCTCGGTGCCTGATGTCTTTGAGCTCTCGCTTGCTATTTTTCTTACTCTTCTTTCAAACTTCAAGATGCACTTGAAGATGCAAATAGAGGTACATACTTCAACTAGTGTTTTTATTTGGGGACATTAATGCCAGATCAGAAGCCTGCTTGTAAGCCATGTGTGCCAAATGCCTGTAATCTTAGCACTCATGAGCTAGAAGCAAGGCATTCAGGAGGTCAAGGCTAGACTGTACTTTATGAGACCCTGTCTCCAAAAGAAATGAAAAATAAAAATAAGCAAGTAAGCTGCTGGCAGCCTAGCCACCATAGTGAGGCACCCTTTACTCGCTGGCCCTCTTGTTGGAATTTCGGAATGAGCGGGAAAGACCTTGTCATAAAACTTCTGTTCACCAAAGATTTATGGTCATAATCTGTTCAGCTCAGATTCCTCCACTCTGATGTCTATCTAGGCTCAAATTGTTTGAAATAATTTGAATTAGTTGTCAGATTGAGAAATTATATTACACAAATACAGATTTCTGGTTTCTCTCAAGTCACAACACATGTGGGCCCTGCTCTAGCTCCTCAGCACTCGGTGGAGCCCCTGCTAGCTGTCCACCAACCAGGCTTATCTGCCGTGCTCTTCAGCAAGTGTGCGCCGTGCTTTGTCCTCTGCCCAGGCTGCCTCACTTAGTAGAAAATCTGCCTGGCCTCTAAGATGTTGGCATCTTGAGCATCCTAACTGGAGACTGCTCATTGCTCTTCCCTTGTCTCCATGCCACATAGGTCTTTTTCAAAGAGATTTTCCTGAACATTTTAGAAACATCTACAAGTTCTTTCGAGCATCGCTGGATGGTCATTCAGACCCTGACGAGGATTTGTGCAGGTATGTTCACCTGGGGACCAAAGAGCTTCTGAAGCTTGTCTGACAAGCACAAATCACAATCTTCAGTTCCTTTCTGTAGTGTTTTAATGAATGATTGAGAAGATCCTTCCATTGATGGGTTTGTTCACACAGTTGGGTAGTTTTTTGTTTTTTGTTTTTTTTTTTTTTTTTAGTTTTGTTTAACCCTGGCTGTCCTGAAATTTGTTCTGTAGACCAGGCTGGCCTCAGAGATCTGCCTCCTGAGTGCTAGGATTAGAGGTGTGCACCACTACAGCCCAGCTCCTTTCTAAGCTTTTACAGAGGACCCAAGTTTGGTTCTAGCACCCACATGAGGTGGCTCACAACTACCTTTAACCTTAGCTCCAGGGGATCTGGCCACTTTCAACACTGCACCCATGTGCTTCCTAAACCTTCACATTGACATATACACATTTTCTTTTTTGAGATAGTAGCCCTGGCTGACCTCAAACTCACAGAGATACCCCTGCTTCTGCCTCCCAAGGTTAAAAGTATGTACCACACCCCACTTACAGAAACTTGAAAGAAAAGACAGAAAGAGAGAGAGAGAGACTAGGTGGTGGTGACTCAAGCCTTTAATCCCAGCTTAAAGAAAGAATGGAAGGAAGGAAGGAAGGAAGGAAGGAAGGAGAAAGAAAAAGAAAGAAAGAAAGAAAGAAAGAAAGAAAGAAAGAAAGAAAGAAAGAATTAGACTAGGTGACTCAGCCTTTAATCCCGGCACTCAGGAAGGCAGAAACAGGCAGGTCACTGTGAGTTTGAGGCAAGCCTGCCTGGTCTACAGAGCAAGTCCCAAACAGCCAGGGCTACACAGAGAAACCCTGTCTCAAAAACAAATAAATATTTTTAAATATGTTTTTTTAATCTTAAAAAAAAAAGTTTAGTTTATTCACACTGAGAAAGGCCCATCTCACCTCTCTTGATACCATCTCAGGCTGCTGTGCTGGGAACTTTTGGTATTAGCACCAAGTTTTGCACATCCTGGAAACTTACAATCATGGCAGATTGGTTTTGATGCTGCTGTCCTCCTCTGGGCTGGAGATAAATTTCAGTGAATTTCTGCTATCCTAAGGCTCTGCAGATAGGCAAACACTGTCTCTGAGTGACTCCTCAGCACTTTTAGCCCCTTTTCTGGTGAGGAAACTGAACTTTTACAACTTTTTAAACTATACTTTTACAATGGAAATGGAGACTTGGGAGCAGGTAATGCAGAGGGGGGTGGCCTGAGAATGGGAGACCCCATGCTTCCAACATGTAGTTCCTACTTACAGTGTGGCCACTTTGAGCAGAAGCTCACTCAGTATATTTTTTGGCAAAGAAACCTTGTTTAATAAGGAAGCATAGCTGGAGGCTGGAGAGATGTCTCAGCGGTTAAGAGCACTGGCTGTTCTTCCAGAGGTCCTAAGTTCAATACCCAGCAACCATACGGTGGCTCACAACTATCTATAATGAGATCTGGTGCCCTCTTCTGTCCTGCAGATGTACATGCACTCATATACATTAAATAAACAAATTGTTAAAGAAAAGAAAAAGAAAGCATAGCTGGGCTCAGTGGTGGAGTTCTTGTCTTGACTGCATCTAGGTTCAATATGCAAAAGAGGGGAGGGGAAGGGAAGGAGGGTGGGAGAAAAGGGAGGGAGAGAGGGAAGGGGCAGTGGGAGAGAGGGAAATGTCTTATCTTTGATCTAGATTTCTAATATGTGTATGTTATTTTCTAAGATGCCCAGTGTGTTGTGGATATTTATGTCAACTATGACTGTGACCTAAATGCTGCTAATATTTTCGAGCGTCTAGTAAATGACTTGTCCAAAATCGCTCAGGGAAGAAGTGGACATGAACTGGGGATGACACCTCTACAGGTAACAGCCCCAAGGTTGTCTTCAAATTTTACTCATTTCAACAAGCATCAGGGAGTGCTATCACATGCCGGCCCTGGGTCTGTGGCTGTACTAGGGAACAAAGGACACAGATACACAGCTTCTACTGACATGGAATGATGGTAAAGAAGTAAGATGTCAGGAGGTGACATGCTGCAGAGAGGAGATTGCCTGTGTTAAGGGCTTGTGCCCCCTAAAGTGCCCTTGGAGACAGGCAGTTCTAGGTCCCTGAGAGGCATGTGTGGAATCTTGGCGTCTAAGCTTTTCCTTGGAGTCTTTTCCTTGTGTCTTTAGGCTACGGGAGGATTTGTGCTGCATAAAACCTTGTGAGTCTAAATAGTGGCCTTTTGTTTTTTGTTTTTTTTTTTTTTGTTTTTTTTTTGAGTCAGGGTGTCTCTATGTAGCCCTGGCTGTCCTGGACCAGGCTGGCCTTGAATTTACAGAGATCTGCCTTCCTCTGCCTTCCAAGTGCTGAGATTAAATTCATACATCCAGCTTATGTTCATTTTTTAAAAAAGATTTATTTTATGTATATGAGTGCTCTATCTGCATGTATACCTTCATGCCAGAAGAGGGCATCAGATCCCAGTATAGATGGTTGTGAGCCACCGTGTGGTTACTGGGAATTGAACTCAGGACCTCTGGAAGAGCAGACATTGCCCTTAACTGCTGAGCCATCTCTCCAGCCCCTTGAGTTCATTTTTAAATATAAGAAATTGTATTTATGTGACAGGTGTGGTGGCACAAGCCTGTAATCCCAGCACCCAGAATGTTGAGGCTAGAGGTTCATACCTTCCAAGCAGGCCTGACCTATATATATATATATATTGAGCCACAGTTTAAATAAAATTAGTGTTCTTATTTATCTATAGTGTCTCTTAAAATGAAATACATTCATCAGTCTTTCGGGTAAAATGACTCGTGCTAAATAATTTATCTCTTTTTTTTTTTTCAGGATCACAGGTTAAGACTTTGTTATACTTGCTCTTATTTTTTTTGGGGGGTGGGGGAGATGTTTTAAGACAGAGTTTCCCTGTGTAGCCTTGCCTATTCTGGACTCACTTTGTAGACCAAGCTGACCTCCAACTCACAGCGATTTGCCTACCTCCCAGAATGCTGGGATCACAGGCATGCATCACCACACCCAGCACTTGCTGGTATTTTATTCCACAAGCAATGAGTGGAGCAATCTTTCCTTCCTTCTTTTCTTTCTTTCTTTTTTTTTTTTTTCCTTTTTGGTGTCCTATATCACACTCTGACTGTTTCTTTGAGGTAAGGTCACTCCCTCAACCTGGTGTTCTTATTTTCTTGGCTAGGCAGGCAGCCAGCATTTCCATCAAGCATCTTGTCTTGCCCCTCTGAAAGCCTCTTAAAGGGTTACAGGTGTGAGTTGGTCACCCAGCTTGTAAATGGGTGCGGAGGTCCAAACTCTGCTTCTCATGATTATATATAGCAAATACTCTTAATGACTGTACCATCTCACCAGCCCTAAACTTTCTTTTGAAAATGTGGTTAATGGGGCTGGGGAGATAGCTTTGGTGAAGTGCTTTTTTGAAAGCAGGAAGACCTGAAATTGATCCCCAGAGCTCATGTACAAAGCTGAACATGACACCATGGAGCTGGAACTCCAGTGTGCTTGAGAAGAAGACAGGCCCTGGAGTTTGCTGACCAGTTAGTCTAGCTTGATTAGTGACCTCCAGGCAATGTAAGAGGAGGTGAATGGCATTTCTGAGAATGACACCCAAATTGTTCTCTGGCATCCACAGGTATGCATACATGTATGCATTTATGCATGCACACAGAGACAATTTGTAAAAGGTACAGATAACCCTTTGCACTTAGGAAGTCACACTGGTCATAGTGTAATGCTTACAGTGAATGATACCATTAGGGATGTCTAAGCTCTTTGGTGTATCATAACAGTTTCCTGGATTTTGTCTGTAGTAGTACTGAGTGTTAGTGACTCCCTGGCAGCCTCACAGGACTGCCCAAGTACCCCAGAATGCCCATGGTTAAGTATGTTAAGGCTCTGTACTTTTGACTTTGGATCTCTAGGAGCTCAGTCTGAGGAAGAAAGGCTTGGAGTGTCTTGTGTCCATTCTCAAGTGCATGGTGGAATGGAGCAAGGACCTGTATGTGAATCCTAACCACCAGGCCAGCTTGGGTGAGTGAGAAATTTGAACAACTCCTCCCTTCAGATGCGGCTTTCTACTGTGGAAACTGTGCCTAACAACTGTGTTTCCTAAATACTTGTAGTTGCTGTAAAATTCATGCTTTTTTTTTTTAGACTTATTTGTTTATTATGTATACAATATTCTGTCTGCATGTTCACCTGCATGCCAGAAGAGGGCACTAGATCTTATTATAGATGGCTATGAGCTACCTTGTAGCTCATAGAATTGCACTCAGGACCTTTGGAAAAACAGCCAGTGCTCTTAACCTCTGAGCCATCTCTCCAGCCCAAATTTGTGCTTTTTAATACATGCAGAATGTTGGGGAGTTTAATTTGTCTTCCTGAAGCTGTGATATGGTACTCTGACAAAGCACTTAAGAGAGAAAGGTGGTGTTTTTGTTGTTTTTTTTTTTTTTGGACAGGATTTTCTCTGTGTATCCCTGGATAGCCCAGAACCAGCTCTGTAAACCAGGCTGGCCTCAAACTCAACAGGGATATGCCTGTCTGTGTCTCCTGAGTGCTGGGAAAAAGGCTTACACCACCCCCACTCAGCTAAGGTTTTTGATTATTATGTTTTTGTAGTCCTAAAGATTGAACCTAGAACCTACTGTATGCTAGCAAAGTGTTTTACCACTGAGCTACTCAGCCAAAGGATTTATTTTATTTTATTTTATTTTTAAGATATTATTTTTGTTTTCCATGTGTTTGTATGCCATATGTGTGTGGTGCCCAAGCAGGCCAGATCCCCTGAACTGGAGTAAGCTACTTGATGTAGGACTCAAACTTGGGCCCTCTGGAAGAGCAGTAAGTGCTCTTAGCTGCTGAGCCATCTCTCCAGTCCTTCACCACTCTCCTTATCCCTGTTTTTTAGATTTTAAAAAACTGTGTCTGTGTATGAGTATGTGCACATAAGTACAGGTGTCGTTGAAGGCCAGAAGAGGGCGTCAGATCCCTGGAGCTGTAGTTTCATGAGGAAGATACTGCAGGCTTCTCCTTCTGTGCTATGACCTGGCCCTGCCTAGGTCTTCATTCCTGACCTCATTCCTCCCACCACCCTGAGTCAGGCCTGGTTCAGGAGAATTTATCTGAATCTTCGTGTTCTCTTTTATTCATTTGTCCATGCTTGCACAACTCCCTAAATTATATAGAGTGATGGAAGTTTGGATTTTGGTAAGGCAAGTCCTGCTTATTTTAAGTGTCTTGGCTTTATATTTTTCTTCACTTGTGAATTTTAGTAGTAGTTGAGTTCTATGTAAAATAAATTCTGCATGAAGCTGGAAAGGATTTAAGTGATAGGCTTGGAACCTGTGCCTCTTTGGGTGCAAACCTGCTGCTGTGGTAGATGTGAGAGAAGGGCGCTGAAGCCAGAGCTTGCACAGCTACATCTGTTCCATCTGCTTAGTTGGTTTTGTTTGCTTTTATGTCACTGCAGGTCAGGAGAGGCTCCCAGATCAGGAAATGGGGGACGGAAAAGGCCTTGATATGTCAAGACGGTGCAGCGTGACATCAGTGGAGTCCACAGTGTCCTCAGGGACCCAGACAGCCATTCAGGATGACCCAGAGCAGTTTGAGGTCATCAAGCAACAGAAGGAAATCATTGAGCACGGCATTGAGCTGTGAGTGTGGCTGCTGTGCTATCTCTCAGGGCCTTTGACAAAGCTACATCTACTCTAGGACCTGGAGGCTGATTCCTGCAGGGAAAGTACTTGGGGGAGGGGACCATGTTCTCCCAGGCAGGGGGATGCATGCAAGTATTCGTGAGAGGAAGAAAGGAACTTTGTATGGAGAATTCTTTGTGTAACTCAGGATGCCTTGATTTCCTTTTCTGATAACAGAAAACAAGGCATAGTGCCTTATAATGGTAATCCCAGCCCTTGGGAGGCTGAGGTAGGAGAATGGCCTTGAGTTCAAAGCTAAATTCAGCTACATTGTAAACTCAGGGGGGAAAAAAAGCCACCAAAAAACAAAACAGGGGCTGGAGAGGTGGCTCATTGGTTAAGAACAATGGCTGGCTACTCTTCCAGAGGACCTGCTCTTTAGGTTCAGTGTTCAGAGGCATTCAGAGGAGGCTCACAACCATCTGTAACTATCATCTCAGAGGGTCTGATGCCTTCTTCTAGCCTCTGAGGGACATTACATGCATGTGGCTTGCAGATATACATGAAAGCAGAACAACCATACACATAAAGTAATAATAAATAATATCTCAAAAAAAATTACAGGACTAAGCAAACAAACAAAAAGCACCAGCTACCTGGAAGAAACCATTGTCTATTTCCTGAATGGAAAGCTCAGTGTTCACCACGTTTGCTTTACCCATGTCTAAATTTCTCTGAGCCATTTGTAATTTGTAGCCATCACCATACTTCAGCACACATGTTTGAAACTTAAGAATGCTCTCCACATCACCACGACACCATCATTGTGGTACTTCTCAGTCTTTGCTTCTCCCTAGTCCTCTAGCATGTCGTCTTCTGTGCTGTTTCTTTTGAATAACTAGCACTCTTCCTTATTTTGACAGTAGAAGCAAAGCACTTAGGCTTGTTCCTGTCTCACCATTCCTGGGAAGCTTTGTTTTCTCCATAGCAACTAAAGTTTTTGAGAACAAAAACTGCAAAGAGAACAGTGAACTTGAAAACATAAACTAAGTCTCACCCTTCCCCTGCCCACAGCCATTGCAGGCTTCCTATTTTATGCCATGAGTTAATCCTGCTTGGGCCTCCCTCCATGTCCTCATCTTCTGATAGCTCACTGGCTTACATGGCCTGTTTTTAGTCTCCTAGTACTCATCATGGTGAAGAGCTCTCCTTTTTTCTTTGTTCATTTTAGTCTCTCAGCCATGGGACACTATTTCCTCCTCAAAGAGGCCCCTATAACCACGCTGACTAAACATGCCTGATTTTCTGTCCTTATTCAATGTGTTTTCATGGCCCTTACCTATTTGTATTTGTACAGAAGAATCCCTCTGCCATGCAGGAACTGGCAAATTTTGGACTGGCCCATTAGTTAGCTTTGCCTCTTCTAACTAGAAAGCATAAAGTAAATATCTAGTACCTAAACAGAATATTTAACAAAGGATGGAAATGCCAGATGATAGTTTGAGGTGGTTATGATGTGTCTTCTAGACATCTGTGACCCAACTGTGATTTCAGAGGACTACAGCAGCATTAGCCATCACACATATGTGTTAGAGGAAGGGGGAGAGGGCAGAAAGAAAACAGCCCTTTAAGTCCCCTTACTCGGGGAGAGATGATTCAATAGTTAAGAGCACTGGCTGCTCTTCCAGAGGACCTGAGTTCAATTGCCAGCATCCACAAAAAGCAGCTCACAACTGCCTGTAACTCCAGTTCCAGGGGATCTAATAGATGCATGTGTAGGCAAAACACTAATGCACACGAAATAAAAATAAATTAATAATAATAAAAAAGAAGTCCCTTTACTTGCTACTGTCTCACCAGTGGCTTGAACTTTGTTTTACTACTGTCCTGTATTCCAGGTTTCCCAATTCAGTGCCCAGGGTTCCTTCACTGTTCAGGATGGGGAGAGTGGGCATGGGTGACAGGCAGCTAAGTCTAGAGTTTCAGGGTCAGAAATTAAGAGCACCAAGATATGGCAGTTCACTGTGGTATCAATACTCAGGAGGCTTAGACAGGAAGGTGTCCTTGAGTCCGAGGCCACGTTGGGTCATAGAGTGAGAACCATGTCTCAAAAAACAAAATACATGGTCAAGTGTAGTGACATATACCTTTAATCCCATTATTCCAGAGGCAGAGGCAGGTGGATTTCTATGAATTTGAAGCCATCCTAGGCTGCAAAGTGAGACTCTGTCTCAAAAAAAAGCCTAAAACAAAGCCAGAACAGGGCTGGTGAGGTGGCTCAGTGGGTAAAGGTGTCTGCTATCAAGCTTGAAGGAAAAAGGCTCTAAAGACTCAAGTTCTGCAGTTTGTCCTCTAATCCCCATTCTTGATTACATATGCACACATGTAAATAAATAAATAGAAAAGATTTGATGGTAGAATTTCAGAAAGATATAGAACATTTGGCTTATCATTAGCTAATGTGATGGCTTGTTCAAGGTGTCCTATAGCCATTTACCTTGAATGTTATCTTTCTCTCTGCTCCAGATTTTTAAGTAAGCCACCTGTGTTTTGTCTCCTCCTTGTACAGCTTCAACAAGAAGCCCAAGCGGGGTATCCAGTTTCTCCAAGAGCAAGGCATGCTGGGAGCAACCATAGAGGACATTGCCCAGTTTTTGCACCAGGAGGAGCGGCTGGATTCTGTAAGTTGGGGCTTGGCACCACATGTTGCTCTGAGGGCTGATGTGTGTCTCTCTGGCTTGCACCTCCAGCTTGCCTGGCCCTGAGTGTAGAATGCTCTGAACCCTGGCTCCTGCAACCTTGCTCTTCTCTGGCATCGTACAGCATTCCTTGATGAGAATGAGCTTGGCTTTGACTCGCAGTTGTTTGAGGGACAGTGTCAGAATCCAAAGTGGTCCTTGACTACTGGAAGCTTTTCTCTGGCTGAGTGTGTCTACTGTCCCTCCATATTTAAGCCTCGTGTTTCTGCTTTTCCTCTCTCTCTGATAGGCAGTTCTGCATATGGAAGCAGGGGCAATCTTTCCCTGTTTCCCAGCAGTCAGCTGCTGTGGGCACTTAGGGCCTTTGTATTTCAGTCACCACCACCAGCCCTATTCCACCCCATTAGTGCTTTTTGTTGCAGGCCATATTTGGCAGTTTCTAGATGTGAGTGCATATACATGTTTCAGACCCAAGTTGGCGAATTTCTGGGAGATAGCACGAGGTTCAACAAGGAGGTAATGTATGCCTATGTGGACCAACTGGACTTCTGTGAAAAAGAGTTCGTCTCAGCCCTAAGGACATTCCTGGAAGGCTTCCGCTTGCCTGGGGAAGCCCAGAAGATTGACCGGTTAATGGAGAAGTTTGCTGCACGATACATAGAATGTAACCAAGGGTGAGCACTGTGGCCACTACTTCTTCCTTTTTGCAGATGGTTATTTTGACTTGATGTTTGAATTTAAGTGTTGCAACTGCTGAGACACTAAAATGTCTGGTCACTCTGTGGCAGGCTCTGCTGAGCAGTATCCCACATAAGACTTTGCAGCAACATTATTTATATCTGAATACTATAGACAGTGAGGTTGGGAACCAGAAACGTTAAATAACTTTCTAAGTTCTCATGGCTAGCTGGGCATGCTGACACTGAAGGAGTAGAGGAAGATAAGTGAGAGGTGGAGGCAAGCCTGAGCTACCTTGTCTTAAACGAAAACAAGGGCTGGGATGTAGATCAGTAGTAGAGTACTTGCCTTAGATGCATAAGGCCTCAGGTTCAACCTCCAGCATTGAGGGGAGCAGGTTCCACAGCTAAGAGTAAAACCTGTGCGTTCACTCTAGAAAAGCAGCATTGAAGAAGGGTGGTGCTTCTTTAACTAATAGCTGGCGTGGTGTGGGATGCACTGCTTCTTTGATTACATGCTGATAAATAAGCTGTAGAAGTGGCTGTGTAACTTAATAAAACCTTCCAACAAGTACTTGGTTTTATCTTGGGTTTTTAAATTTTTATTGTGTGTGTGTGATAATGTGGAGGGGCATGTGAGCCACAATCTGGGTGTGGAGGTTAGAGGACAACTTTGGAACCAGTTTGATCCTACCTTTATGTGGTTTCTGGGAATTGAACTCAGGTCATTAAGGCAAATAATTTTACCTGCTGAGCCCTTTCACCAGCCCTAATCTTGGTTACTTAATAGTCCATTGCTGTTTTTATAGGAAATAGAGAAGTTTTGATCCTAACTGGGGTGATTAGAAGAAAGAGTGATGGAATGGAAGTGACATATAGCAGAAGTGAGGACTAATTGACGAAGGAAAAGAACTAGCTGGAGGGAGGAAAGCTTCATGGGGGAATCATGAGAACAAAATACAACGACAAGTATATACACAGAAGCTAAAAAGAAAGGGGCTAAGTGTTATTCAGTCCTCCTTGCATTCTTCAGGCTGAATCAGTGACAGGCTTGTTACACGTGGGAAACTGAGGCTCTGAAAGGTTGATTATCTAGTCCAAAATTAGTTAACTAATATATAGCCAAGTCAAAATGTCTGAGGAGTCATGGGCCCCCCCTCTGCATGTACAGCTGTGAGTATCTAACTGCACTGTGAACATGCTGGGGGAAGTGCTCAGGAAACACTTGGATGACAGTTTTGTCCTAGGTCCCAATCCTGCCAGATGGTCTGATTGGCAGAGGCAGCCTCTGGTTATTTGAACCTAACAGACAACTTGATATGAAGATGTGATGGCATGTTGCTAACTTTAAGTGTGCCCTCCAGAACCTGGAGACATCGCTCCATTACCCTAGTCAGTCGATTCAGGTCCTGTAGCTTTTGCTGTATTTCTTGGAATTTCTTTTCCTGGTGGAACAGTTTGTACAGACGAGTTTCCAGCTTCAGTTCACCTGTAATATAGCTTAGTGTCTATACAGTTCTGTCTTTCTTTCCTTACCTAAAATTAAAATGTTAAACCTTAAGCATATGCTTTAAAACAATGCAAATATCTTGCTTTGTATTTCGGCTATTAAGTGTCAAGTGGATAATAGAAACAGTAAATAACTAACAACCAAAAAGATTTTATGTGGTACCTCAGTGTCAGAGTTGATGCTCTAAAGTGGCATCCCAAGAGGCCCCTGGCATGTAAAGGGTAAGGAGCCATTCATCCCAGGATGGTCCATAGCAGGCCTGGTACTTGTGAGAGCATCTCCTGGCATCTTGTGCTGTTTTTGCCTGTACTCTTGGCCAGAATGCTCCTTGAGTCTTTTTTTGTTTTAATTACTTGAGGTTGCTTGGCTCAGAGAAGCCTATGCTCTGCTACATGGGCTTGCTTAGCTCCTTTTGCACACTGAACTGTTAACTCTTATTTGGTGATAATTTTTGTTGAGAAGACTCTACCCTGGCTCCATATCATATGGTGCAGCAGGGCTGCTTTTGGTGACCTGTGTCCCCACTAGTGCCCTTCTCTCTGGCTTTCATCACTGTAACCGTGCTTCTTATCTGGGTTCTTTCCTTCCAGGCAAACCCTGTTTGCTAGTGCTGACACTGCGTATGTCCTAGCGTATTCCATCATTATGCTAACTACAGATTTGCACAGCCCTCAGGTAAAATACCTCATCATTCATGTATTGTAGCCACAGACATGGCTGAATTTGTTTGGGCATTTCAGTGCTTTAATAAGGTTTTTTGTTGTTGTTGGTTTGGTTTGGTTTTTTAATTTCAGGTAAAGAACAAAATGACAAAAGAGCAATATATTAAAATGAATCGGGGTATCAATGATAGTAAAGACTTACCAGAGGAATATCTGTCCAGCATCTACGAAGAGATAGAAGGCAAGAAAATTGCAATGAAGGAGACAAAAGAGCACACAATTGCAACAAAATCCACCAAGCAGAGTAAGGCCTGCCTGCTGCATACTTGCCCATCAGTGCTAACTTTCATTAAAATATAATCAAATCATTTTCCCTTCCCTTATCTACTAATATCCCCTCCTGGGGGGACCCCCCACTCCCTCTCAGATTTATGGCCTCTTTTTCTTTAAATTGTTGTTGTTTCATATACATGTACATAAAAACATAAAATCAAATGTATAAATACAACCTGCTAAGGTGGTTTAGTATTGCTTGTAAGTAAATGATTTCAAGGCTGACCCCTCAGCCCTGGGGGAGATGAATTCTCACAGAGCAGTCCTTAGTTGCTTATAGTTCTTTGTCTAGGGGTGGGGCTCACCTCTGCCTTTTGAGTACATCAGAGAGTATGATTAAGTATGCTGCTGGTGGTAAATTTAATTTGCATATTTAAAAACCTGAATAGTAATGTGATTAAATTAATTATTATGATTATATGCTTATTTCATAATATGATTCTTGCTAGATTTGTAATTAGGAACAAGAAGGAATTTAAATGTATGATCTAAAAGCTAAATTATCCTCCCCAAAGTTCTCCACAAAACTTTGAACTCATGGTAATTGTGTCAGTTGCTGCTGGAACTCTCAGTGAGCCTCTGTGGTGCTGTCAGTCTCTGTTTGAGAAGCTCAGGTGCAGAGCCTGAGAGCACAGGCCCTAGAGCCTCACTCCTGGAGCCAAGCTGCAGCTTTACTTACAAGTCCCATTGCCATGGGCAGGGTTAAGGAAGCATTCCTAGCCATTCTGCCTCATCATCCCCATTACAAAAATGGTAATATTTGTAACCGGTTCACAAGCTGATTGGAAGATTTGTGACTTAATTGGGCTTTCAAGGCGGTTCCTGACACACACCAAGCACTGTGTATGTGTCTTATTTCTTTGAAGATGTAGCTAGTGAGAAGCAAAGGCGGCTGCTGTACAATGTGGAGATGGAACAGATGGCTAAAACAGCCAAAGCTCTGATGGAGGCTGTGAGCCATGCTAAAGCTCCATTTACCAGTGCCACACACTTGGACCATGTCCGGCCAATGTTCAAAGTGAGTATTCTAGGAAGTTAGCATGTTGCCAACCCTGATTCTGCATTTAGCTTGCTGTAAATGTCTGGAGAGATCACAGTAGGAGAAAATGGAGAGGAAAAACCAGGGTACTTCCATAGGAAGTCCCTTCTGCAAGTGCCACCAGTCATGAACTCTGCTGTCTCACTGTGTGGGTTGGAATCTTGGCTTTGCTACTTTGTAGCCATGTGTGTTGTTTTTAAACAAAACGTTTGATTTTACCAATGAAGACTTCTAGTGCTCAGAGAGGCAGAGAAAGCACCAACCTGACTTTCTCCTCATGTGGTTGTCCCAAAAGAAGGCCCTTTCCGGTACTGTCCGAAAAAACCCTCATACTCAGTGTCCCTTATTTCTACTTTCTATGCATCTCTGTATCTATCCTTCTGACTTCCTCTTAACTCTCTACGGTTTTTTCCCTATGTTCACTTCCTGTCAACTGGTTGCTTGCTCTGTCTTTTGACCTATGGTTTACTTTATTTAATTCTGTTTACAATATTCAAACAGAAAGCACTTGGATTAAAGGTGTGTGCTAGGGGTGAGCCATACCAAAACTAGAAACAGGTTTTTCCAGGGAACAACACAATTTAGAGGTTCACAGTGTCATCAAATATCCTGCAACATTTCCCTCTTTTTATCTAAATAAAAACAAAACATTTTACTTCTGACACAGTAAAACTGTTTACAATAATGAGGCTATATTTCTGCCAAGCTTTCCACAATGTCCAGCTTGTTTGTATTTGGCAGCTTTAGGGTTAAGTTTTTTTGAGTTCAAAGTTCTATAAAATGTCTGTGTCAGTCTCCTATGAGCCCAGCAATTTGAATGTCCTGAGTAGTTTGGAACCCGAAGCTGTTCTTTGGGTGGTGTTTGTGAGCTTAGTGGCAGTGCAGATTGGGTAGAACATGTTAGTCAAACTAAAGGGGTTTACTGTCTGCGCAGACCCTGACGGCAGAAGAGACACGGCGCAATTTTGTCCTAAAGATAGCGTTTCCAAGATCCAAGTGCATTTGTGGTTGTAGGCCCCATCGTGGAGACCTCAGATGTTACTGTTGGGAATGGTAACAGTTTATTGTAGAAAACGTAAATTTGTGTGTGAGGGAGGTTATCTGTTTTGTTTTGAGTCAGAATTGCTCTGTGTAGCCTTGGCTGTCTTACCAGCTTGGTAGACCAGGCTAGTCTCAAACTCACAGCAATCCACCTGCCTCTGCCTCCCTGAGAGCTAGGATCACAGGTATGTGACACCACTCCTGGCCAAAAACTTAAAACATTTTAAACGCTATATTCAGCAAATCTCCAAAAGGTTTGAGGACCACAATCTATTAAGTACAGCCAAGTTACACAAACTTTGTTCTTAGCTACGTGCTTCAGACTCAAAGCCAAAAACATGTACAGGAAGCTAAATGAAGCTTATTTCTTGAATTAGTACTCTCTATGACCACTAATATCACAGTAGAAAGTTTATATATACATAATAATTTTCTAGATTTTGAGATAATATTTGAACCTTAAGAAAAGTTTAAAATTTTAAAAATTAAGAGATTAGGGGCAATATAATAGTCCTTTATTTTCTCTTTTCCTCTGTTCCATACCGGGTGGCTCTTCTGATATGAGACAGATATTTTGGATTTTCATTAACAAGCATGCATGGGTTTAAAGAAGGAGAGAGCTGTGCTCCAACCCCAAAGCCAGCTTTAACTTTTAATTGAATTGAGACCACGTAAAGACCATTTGTCTGTAGAGGGCAGCAATACCGCTTGGCCATTTTACTCTTTTTCTTGGGACATTTTCTCTTGATGATCCATTTTTTTCTTCAGCTGTTTCACTTGTCTAGTGGTCTCCAGATTTCTTAGTTGGATGCTTTTACTCTCCTGGAAAGATAAAAGCAAAACCCTGCCCCAACCCTAACTCTGGGAGTTCCTTTTTTGGCAGGTTATATCTTTCCTAGGGCAAATTTTTTGTTTGTTTGTTTGTTTGTTTGGCAAGAGAAAAGGTATAATCTTTTAATTAAAATTTTAAAAAATTCTTTTGAAAATTTGAAACTGAATATCTTAATATGTGTGGATAAATATACCTGTATTCCCCTTTCTCTTTATATATAAATTCAAGATTTAAGTGTATTTATTTTTAGGTCACAAAGGACATTCACTTTGACTTTCAGCTTGCCTTTTGCAAGTGGCTTTTAAATTTAAATCACTGTAATTCTTACGTGCCAGCCTCTGCCTCCCAAGTGCTATGGGTTCTTATAATAGTTTTTTTTTTTTTTCATAAGGTTGTCCTGGTTTAATTTGGTTCTCCATTTCCCCTTATTTTTTTAGTGTTAGGTGTAAGTTTTTTGAATGTGTAATCTATCACTCCTGATTTATTCTGAACTTATTCCCTGGCAAATTTTAATATTCTAGCCTTAATTAAACATAATGCCAAATTGTCTACTATTTCATTATTTTCAGATGTTTTATCTGTTTTGCCTGTATGAACTTCCTTAAAATTTGATGTTCTTGCTAAGTCTTGCTAGATTTTGTCATTTCCAGTCATGCCTCCCATGACCAGATAGATATCTCTTTACCATTTTTCTGCCAGTTAGTGGTTTTCCATTTTGTTGACCATATAACTGTATCATTGTACCATGAATTGGAGAAGATAGAGATTTTGCTTTTGCTTTCCTAGTTGTTTGTCTTATAACCAATAGTGCTGCATAGGTTTTTGTGGTTCCTTCCTCAGTATTGGCCATTCCATTCCCTGGCTGCTTCTTTCCATTAGTTTTGGTTCCATGAATGGTTGATAAACCATCAGTAAACCATGCATTAGCTAAATGTTGTGACCATTCTGTTGGTCTCCACAGTTTAATAGGTGCTTCTTTTGGGAGAGGGATGAGTGGTTTAGGGGTGGGGATTATAGGCAATTGAGGTATCTTCTTAATGGAGGAAATACGCTACCATATCCTGGACACAAAGGAATTCAGATAGGTACCATTTCCACTGTAATACCTTTCCTTCCATGGCTAAGCCTAGGAAGGACTCTGCCTTTGAAGGAATCGAATCCATCAGTGTAAGGGATGCCCTTATGACCACTGGCAATGACTGAATATAAGGTTCTCCATAAAATGTTCAGACTTGTTTCTCAAAGAGAGAATATTTATTCTCTGTATATGGAAAGTGTTTGCAATAGAAGCCAACAGGCAAATGTTGGTGGACTCCTTTTTGCTTTATAAAGGGTCTCCAGTTGCCAATTCACCAATAAATATATCCATAATTAGATATTAGTTCAATACTGGTCAGATGTGCATTCACAAAGATGAGCTTAGCAGCAGTTGCAAAAGCTGCTCTTTGTCTGTGTCCTCATTGGAAATTAGCTGCCTTTCTAATAATGCTATAGAGGGTTTTCATAATGATCTGTAAATATAAATAATCTGTGGTTTCTAGTGTGCAGATATAACAATTCGGAGCTATATTCAGTTTTGTCCCTGGATGGTAAGATTAAAGGCATGCCCCACCACTACCACCTTGTTCACTATAACTCTAGAATTTAGAAAATAACAAATTAGCCGGGCATGGTGGCACACACCTGTGATCCCAGCACAGCACTCAGGGAGGCAGAGGCTAACAGATCTCTGTGAGTTTGAGACCAGCCTGGTCTACAAAGTGAGTCCAGGACAGCCAAGGCTACACAAAGAAAACCCTGTCTCAAAAAAAAAAAAGAAAAAGAAAAAGAAAAGAAAATAACTAATTTATAGAGCCCCACCTGTCTCTGCTGGGATGAAAGGCATGGGCTACCACTGCCCTGGTCAGATATTTTATCTTAGCTTCAAATCACTCCAACTCTTAGAGATTTAGAAAACAAGTGTGAACTGTAGTAGCCCCTGGATTTTACTTAAAACATTTTAGATCTCTTAATGGTATTTTTAATACCAAATAACAAAAACATCCTTTTTATTAAAAAGAAAACTTGGGGCTGGAGAGATGGCTCAGTGGTTAAGAGCACTGTCTGCTCTTCCAGAGGTCCTGAGTTCAATTCCCAGCAACCACATGGTGGCTTACAGCCCTCAACTGCTCTCTTCTAGCATGCAGGTGCACATGCAGATAGAGCAGTAATATAAATGCATAAAATAAACAAATAAAATATTAAAAAAAAAGAACAAAAAAAAAGAAAACTCAAGGACTGGGGGAGGGGCATGAGTGGGGAGAAAGGAGGAAGAGTGGGATTGGGCGGGGACAAAGGAGGAGGCTACAGTTGGGAAATAAATAAAACAAAGTAAATAAACTCATTAATTAATTAAAAAATAAATTATTTAAAAAAATTTTTTAAAAGAAGAAAACTCAAAAGCTAATGTTCAAGATGGTGTAGGCCATATGGCAATCTTCTAACATAGATTTAAGACACGTAGTTTAAGAACACCCATTTTTCATTTTATGTCAGTAAGACAAGTATGCCTTTGGTAAATTATCATTTGAAAATATTATTTTTATTTTTATATGCCTAATCAAATGAAAGACATTTAAAAGTCTTTATAAGTTAATTTGGATTGAATGACCAAGCTGTCTGATGAGCTATCACCTCTCCTTATTCAGGAGATCTCTCCCGTTTGAATCTAATCTTTATCAGTCTTGATGGTATCCATAGCTTTTCTCCTGTGGAAACAAAGGCAAAACCTCTTCCCCAACGTAACAAATATCCCAGTTTCCATTTTGAGGCCAACACTTCTTTAAAATATACAGGCTGATTTAATCCAGCAGTTTTTTCTACTATTCAGTGTCTCTCTGCAGCTGTTGTATCCAGTTTATGGACAACCTGACCTGTCTGTGGCTGTTCTTGATAATACCTTTTAATGTTTTTCTCAGAAACAAGAATGTTTCTGAGATTGGAGGACTTTTATTTTTATTTTTTTAAAGTATTTATTTATTTATTTATTTTATGTGCACTGGTGTTTTGCTTGCATTTATATCTGTGTGAGGATGCCTGAACTTGGAGTTACAGACAGGTGTGAGCTGTCATGTGGGTTCTGGGAATTGAACCCAGGTCCTCTGGAAGAGCAGTCAGTGCTCTTAACCACTGGGCCATCTCTCCAGCCCCGATTGGAGGACTTTTAATCTGTGTTTTCCATTGCTGCAACAAATCATGTCTCTATAAATTCATAGCTATATTAGCCATATAAGGCTTTAATTTTTCTATTTGTCCTTTTGGCCCTTTTGTATACTTGACCCATCTTGCACTTTGTTTTACCTTAGAAGCTGACTATTTACCTCCAGAAGAGGCCAATATGGATGTTACATCTGCTCCAATATCTACTAAACCTTCAATTTCAGTGCCATTTATTTGTATTTTCAGCTTAGGTCCCAGATCATTTGTAACAGTTTGCCAAAATACTTGTTTTGACACAGAGCCTCACTATATAGCCTTGACTGTCCTTGAACCTGTTACATAGACCAGGCTGACCTCTGTATCTCACAGAGATGCACATGCTTTTACTATGATTAAAGGCCTGTACTGTCGAGCACAGCTCACCTACATACTTTGTTCTGCAAAAACCAACTTTTTTTATGATTTATTTATTCATTATTTATAGTCTTCTGCCTGCAGGCACACATGCCTGCAGGCCAGAAGGGGGCACCAGATCTCATTATAGATGGTTCTGAGCCACCTTGTGGTTGACTGGGACTTGAACTCAGGACCTTTGGAAGAACAGCCAGCGCTCTTAACTTCTGAGGCAACTCTCCACCTCTCCAGCCCGCTGCATGCCAACCTCTGATTGTTTCTGGCTGTGTAGAGAACTGATTGTGTGGGACTAGTGAAGTGGTTCAGCATTGTGCACTGGCTGTTCCTGCAGAGGGCCAGGGCTCTGCTCTGGTTACATTCCATAGCTCCAGCTTCAGGGGTCTGTGACACTCTTGTTTTACCTCAGTGGTAGCCAGGCACAAATAGGACATACATGTAGACAAAACATTCATATACATAAAACAAATCTTCAAACCTCCTGATTATCAATCCCCATATACATTTAGCAGGGAAAGAGATCATCTTTGAATTACTAATGATGTCTGCTATACCTGTAAATATAAGTTGACTGTATATTTATAGTGCTGTATATTTATATTTATAGTATTGAATAGTACATTTATGGTGGTCATAGTTTATAAGCAGCTGTTTCATATTGTGAACGGACTAGACTGAGGTCAGTGTTACAGTGATCACAGCATCTTGGCTATTTCTGTAACTGGCATTGTATATATACTCTAAGTGCTCTTGCCATGCTGAAACTTAGTTTCTTGGCAGTTGGTGTGGACACCACTACTGGCAGCCTATAGCATTGGCCTGCAGAACTGTGATGACACAGAGGTGGCCTCCCTGTGTTTGGAAGGCATCAGGTGTGCAGTCCGCATCGCCTGCATCTTTGGAATGCAGGTAGGTAGAACTGAGTGGGTTTCCAGAGATACCATCATGTGTTTTTTTAAATTGTTAAAGCTTGGAAACTTCCAAGAGTTTCCAGTTGATGATGTTTATTTAGCAAACTACTTATTCATTCCCACTGAGAAACAACCCATGCCTTTATGCTAACAGTGGCTCCACTGGGGAGAATCCTGGAAATCTGGATTAAAACTAGGTACTGGGATAGCAATAATAAAACGGCCACTTCGTACACCTGCCACATTTACCTGCTCTGGCTGAGGGCATAACTGTCTAGTAAAAAGTGTGTGGTGTGATCAGCTGGCCAGAAGCCCTCAATTTTATCCTCAGCATTCCTACAATAGCTGCTGCTTTTTATAACCCATGTTTACTATGAGTTCCCTATCTCCCACCATGTTCTGGGGAAGTGGATGGTTGAATACAACATTGATGTGTCTATAAACCTTGTTTGAATCCTGAAACACTGAACAAATCAATGCAGTCTTTAAGCTGTTGTACAGTCACAAGGTTGGTGTCTTCTCCACACCTTGCTTCTAGGTCAGTAAGAATCTGCCCATTAGTTTGCTCAAAAAGCTTCAGTCTTCTGTCCCCATTCACTCTCTTACGTGTTAAGACCTGATGGTCTGAAGCTGGAAGTCAGGGTTTCAAAGCCCACTCTGGGATTTCTCCAGCCTGGTGGTGTTGGCCTCCAAATTCAAAGGCATAGCTTGTCTACTTACTTAACTGACCGTACAGGATTGTTGTAAATCTCAGCACTTATTTAACAGTCTTGGCATCCAGCAGAGAGATTAGAACACAGGACAGATAGACAGTGTATGATTGAGGTCACTGCAAAGAACTCATTCTCAAGTGTAGTTGTGCATAGGAAGCCTCAGGTAGTTCAGTGCTGGAACCATTCCAGCATGGGATGGCTAGAGTGCTGGTGAGCCAAAAGCCTACTGTGTACTTTCAGAAATAGCAGACAAGTACAGTGTGCCAGCCTGCCCCGTTAGTGGCCACACTGTGGGTAGAGTCATAGTGCTCTTTTGGGCTTCTCTTTCAGCTGGAACGAGATGCCTATGTTCAGGCTCTTGCTCGCTTCTCTCTGCTGACAGCCAGCTCCAGCATCACAGAAATGAAGCAGAAAAACATCGACACCATAAAGACGCTCATCACTGTGGCTCACACCGATGGCAACTACCTTGGCAACTCTTGGCATGAGGTATGCGTCTCTGCCTTTCCTCAGGATAACTGTAGACCTCTGACTCTTTTCATCTTCTGCTCAGTTCTATTAAGACTCCCTTTAGCTCCTGAATCTTAAAGCTGCCCACAAAGACAGAGCTTGTGCCCTCTTACACTGATGGTAGAGAACACATCAGCAAACACATAGCATGATGACAGACAGCAGTGAGCACAACTTGAGCTGGTGTTGGTGAGTGTGATCAGGAGAGTTTTAAGAAAGTCTTCTTGATAAGGGGAATACATGTGGTCACAGCTAAAGCTGGTGGGGACAAAGCATTCCAGACATAACAGAAATGCAAAGACCCCAGGGAAAGACAAGAGGTGGCAAGGTAGAGGAACAGAGCAGAAGCCAGGGAGACTATGTGCGGAGTCTGAGGAAGAGAGTGGATAGGGAGGTTGGGGAACTGGAACCAGGTCCAACCACATAGGTTGAGTGGCATGGGAAATAGAGCCCCGCTCCAAGCAGTGTTTTTCTTTGTTGTATACTCAATGAAGTTTGCAGATACACACACACAGGTATTTCTGATGTGTGTGTGTGTGACCCAACTGTACCAGTTCTGTTTATTGTTCACTTTTTTGTTGTTGTTGATGTTTGTTTTTGAGACAAGGTTTCTCTGTGTAGCTGTGGCCATGCTGGCCTCGAACTCAGAGATCCACCTGCCTCTGCCTCCTGAGTGCTGGTATTAAAGTCATGTGCCACCACTGCTCAGCTCTAAAGTTTATTCTTAGTGTAGAAAACTTCATGTTCCAGAAAACAGTAACTGTCTGAAGACTGTGGCATCCTCTTTCTGGCTGTAAAGCAAGGCTTCACTTCTCACATCTTCTTTTTTTAGATCTTGAAATGCATCAGCCAGCTGGAGCTTGCTCAGCTGATAGGAACTGGGGTGAAGACTCGATACCTGTCTGGCTCCGGGCGGGAAAGAGAAGGGAGCCTGAAGGGCCACACCTTGGCAGGAGAAGAATTCATGGGTCTTGGCCTCGGTAAGACAGCAGGCCCAGCTGGCCAGCAAAGACTCATAAGTTAACAGTGGTGAAGCTCGTCACATCCATTTTCCAATCGCATGTCTCTGAATTCCGTGGGCACAGGTCAAGTCACTTGGCAGAGTCACATGTCACTGAGGTAGCCAAGGTTGCTGGGCCCAAGTACAGTGGAGCAACGCAGTGCAGCCTCTGTACAAGTTCAGGCTCTGACAGCATCTAATTCTTGTGTGCTCGGGGGTAAGGGAGTGACTGCTGTGACATCCTGCACAGCCCACCAGTGTCCAGCACAAGAGCCACTGTGTGTTCTTGGAACCCTTGGCCACTCACTTGCTTCAAGTTTGTTTTCCTAAGCACTGGGAGATTGTCCACAAGCAAGAGAGTCTATAGTAAGGATGTATTTTAAACCCAGAACGTAAGCTTGTTACTCTGTCAGCAGTGGAGCTGTTTGTTCTTGGCTTTGTTTTACTTGCACCCTCATTCTCTTTTATGTCATTTGTTTTTTATTTGCCCAAGGCAAAGGGTGCTTCCTATTGTTTGTGTGCTTTGCTTTTTTAGGCAGTTTCCTATAGCCAGTGCTGACCTCGAATTTACTATATAGCAGGGGCTGGCCTTGAACTTCTCATCCTTGTGCCTCTGCCTTCTGAGTACTAAGAATATAGGTGTGCACCACTGTGCTCAGCCTGGGTACTTTGTTGTAAATACCGGACAGTGTTTGGAGCTGTGCTGATTTTGTGCACTATGTTTTAGGTAATTTGGTGAGTGGTGGTGTGGATAAAAGACAGATGGCCAGCTTCCAGGAGTCTGTTGGTGAGACCAGCTCACAGAGCGTGGTTGTCGCCGTCGACAGGTAACGAGTTTGTTCTCCCCTGGTGCTGTACCACCGCACCTGGTGGCATTTAGTAGCTTCTGGGTGTGGTGATTTCTAATCTGTTTAGCTGTTAATGTTTTCTCTCTGCCTTTTCCGAGTATTTGAGAAATTTCAATTTCCTCCCCAGAATTTTTACTGGCTCTACCAGACTGGATGGAAATGCAATAGGTATGTATGACTTTAGTGACAACTATATGTGCTTCCCACTGTGATTGTGTGAGTGTTACTATATGTTGCTGCCTCTGTCCTGTAGTTGACTTTGTCCGCTGGCTATGTGCTGTGTCTATGGATGAGCTGGCTTCTCCCCACCATCCTCGCATGTTCAGCCTGCAGAAGATTGTGGAGATATCATACTACAACATGAACCGGATCCGGCTGCAGTGGTCTCGGATATGGCATGTCATTGGAGATCATTTCAATAAGGTAACTGCTCGAATCTAAAGACCACTTTAGCGACAGCTGAAAGAAACTGGGTGCTACATTCAAGAAAGAAGTAATGTCAGGCAGGTGGATCTCTGAGTTCCAGGACAGCCTGGTCTACAGGGTGAGTTCCAGAATAGCAAGGACTACACAGAGAAACCCTTTCTGGAAAAATAAAACAACAACAAAAAAATGGAATCAATAGGAAGTGTTGACCCTTTTTTTGGAGGGGAGGGGTGTCTCAATTTATTTTTTCCTGTGAAATCAAGGACAGTTTGGTAAGAATAATGTTCTTATATTTGGATAGGAGTTGTGTAGCATGAATTAAAAATCTAGTGATACTGAAAATACTTTATAATCCCATATCCATGGCTGGGACTCTAGCTCAGTTGGTAGAGTGCTTTCCTACCATGCACAAAGTCCTGGATTCAGTCCCCAGCACTGCATACATAGGACATGGTAGTGCAAGCCTGTGTTGCACGCCTATAGCACATACCTGTAATTTAGCATGCTCATCACTGGATATGCAGCAAGTTCTAAGCCAGCCTGGATACATGACCCTTTTTCTTTCTTTTCTTTTTTTTTTTTTTTTTTTTTTTCTTCTTTTTTTAAAGGTCTTTGAGACAGTTTCACTATGTAGCTCTGGCTGTCATAGAACTCACTATATAGATCAAGTTGATTTCAAACTCACAGAGATCGCCCTGCCTCTGTCTCCCAAGTGCTGGGATTAAAGAAATGCATCACCATGTACAGCCAACCTGTGCATATTATTGCCACTCTGTTTCAAAAATAACCCCATATCCAGAACAGGCTAACACCACAAATGTTATTATAGTGCCTGGACAAACCTGCTGGTGCATGGAAGCATAGGAAATCCCACAATCTCCTCCTGTGATCCATGGTAAAGCCATGCTCACACACTGTTCAGTATCAAAACTTGTTATACACAGGCCCCCATTGCCAGTCTTCTTCCAAAACCTTGTTGGAAAATTGTCATTTGTTTTTAAGTCAGAGACAAGCCAAAGACATCCAGAACAAATGGGCATTCTAAAACCCAGCTATTGGAGTAAGCCAGCTAAGGCTTCAGTTCCCCACTCAAGGTTTCATTCTATTCAGAGAGCTAGTGATATGACTCAGTCTCCAAAGTGCTGGGCATGCAAGCATGAGTTTGATCCCCAGCACCAACATAAAAACTAGACTAGGCAGTACATATCTGTAACCCCAGGTAGTCTCAGAAACAAGCTCCTTAGAGCTCAGTGGCCAGCCATTCTAGCCAAGCCATGGGCTCAGGATTGCTGAGCAACTTTGTCTCAGTAAGGTGAAAACAGTAGAGGAAGACACCGAATTTCAACACCTCGCTTCCACATGCACTGCACACAACCCTATACACAAACATACAAAATAATAAATACTTAAAGAACAAGCGTGTGCCAGCACACATGCCAGTGTGCACACCTGTAATCCCAGCCCAGGAAGGAAGCTGGAGGCTTGCTGCTCTTTCATCATGACACTTGTACAACACTGGACAGGTCTCAGCCTCGAAGAAGCCTTTTCTGTCTTAGATGAACCTTCCAGAGTGATTGCAGGTGGGCGGCCTGTGATATATAGCCCTACTTGCACAACCATTCTGAAGCGGCTTTTCACTTTCTATTCTTCTAGGTTGGCTGTAACCCCAATGAGGATGTGGCCATCTTTGCTGTTGACTCACTGAGGCAACTCTCTATGAAGTTTCTGGAGAAGGGAGAATTAGCCAATTTCCGATTTCAGAAGGACTTTTTGAGGCCATTTGAGCATATTATGAAGAAAAACAGGTAATACACATTACTGTAAAGACCCATTGGTGTCTAAAAGTCTCCGCTACCACTAGCCACAGGATGAATGTTTTCTCTCCTCTTGGTGGTAGGTTGAACAAGTATTTAGGTATTAGGTAAGAAATACATAGTTCAAGGGCTTGGGATTAGCTTAGCCCTTGCTTAGAATATCTGCAGTCCTGGTTCAATCCTAGTTGACATCCCTCCTGCCCCCACATATATACATATATATATCTGTGTGTATGTATATATGTAAGTATATGTACATAGAAATCTCCAGTAAGCTTGAAAATTCTGTATGGGAAAACCAGGAATTGTGTTTTATGAGGTTTGGAATTGGCTATGTAGGCAGTCAGCCCTTCTTTGCTGCAGGTTACATCCTTACTTTGTGTGCTTTCTCTTTACTTCTCTGAATCGCTGCTGTGTGGTCAGTGAACATCGGCCCGTGTAGCCTGTTTCTTCCCACTTGTGAGAAACAGAGTTTCTCCATGACTGTGTGGCTTGCTAGCTTTGCAAGCATGTATGAGCATCTGTTACACGTACCCAGGTGATACTGTGTCCAGCCTTGCTTGCTGGGCCATTTAGCCTATCATCATATATATTTAAATTAAAAATATTATATTTTAAATTACATATGTATATTCTCATCCGTGTTTTGTGCTTAATCTGAACATATACCCTGCCTCAAAAGAGGATCAATTGAGTCTCAAGGATTTAGTGACTGATTTGGTAGAATTGTGGTGCACTAACTGAAATGAGGGCAGAAAAGCTGGCAAAGTGGCTTCAGTGGGACTTATTCAGTGCATTGTCACTGAATAAGAAGTCAGAGATAGACATTCTCAACTCTGGCTCCACAGCCCAAATCCTTATGAATCCAGATTCATCCAGTCTGTAGTTTTTCCGAAAGCAGAGTCACACTTTCTTTTTGACCTGACAGCTTCATGACTGCAGGATGAGCTCTCTGATTCTAGAGTGCGATAGAAGGAGAGCACAGAATGCTCTATGCTTTAAAATGTGAGTTTCCAGTGTGATGTCTGAAAGGGCAGAGTGTCTCTATCTTCCCACTCTCCCACCTCTTGCCCAGGTCCCCGACCATCCGGGACATGGTGATTCGATGCATCGCCCAGATGGTGAGCTCCCAGGCAGCCAACATCCGCTCAGGCTGGAAGAACATCTTTGCTGTGTTCCACCAGGCCGCCTCCGACCATGATGGAAACATCGTGGAGCTGGCCTTCCAAACCACTGGCCACATTGTCTGTAAGTATATCAGTTTACTCCCGTCTGACATCCCCACTTGAAATCTAGCAGATGGTCCCTTACTCTTATGAAGGCTTCCTTGCTCTAGTTCTGCAGTTATGGGATGAACATGCTGGGCAAGGTTGAAAGCCCTTGGCATGTCTTCATCTTTTATTATTATTATTATTATTATTATTATTATTATTAGTTGTTGTTGTTTTCTAGACAGGGTTTCACTGTGTAGCCCTGGCTGTCCTGGAACTCTCTCTATAGACCAGGCTGGCCTCGAACTCAGAGATCCGCCTGCCTCTGCTTCCTGTGTGCTAGGATTAAAGGCATGCGCCACCATACCTGACCTGGCATGTGTTCATCTTTACAACACTCCAGTGAATGAGATACAGTTGGTTCTCAATCCTGGCAAGTCTCATGTCGGAAGCTGCCAGCTCACTACAATGTAGCTCTAATCCCCACCCTCTACCAATGCCCCCCCTCTCTGCTTTTGTGGTCTTTTGCTAACGTGGGTATGTGGAACAGCAGAAAACCCGTCACCCAAGATACAGTCTCAGCTGAGGTAGAGCAAGTTGGTACTGCCAGCATGACAAGCAGAGGTCCTTTCAACAGTCTGCCAAGTGCCACAGTTTTTACCTTTTCATACTTTCTGTTGATGATTTCACTTTGAAAATGGCCCAGAGCATGGTGCTAAGGCTGGAGGATGTACTCATGTGTCTTGTACAGAAACACAAGCTTGCTGCAGGCAGGAGTTGTGGTGCTGTTGGCTGTTACTTTAGTGCTGATACCTTATCAGTGCCTATTACACAAGGCACTGTTTTGAACACTGCCAAAACAAGGCTCATGGTCACTGGTTGATGAGAACATGACACAGGAAGCTTCTCTTTCCCCTGGGAGCAGATGTTTAATGTTCCATATTTGTGTTCATGGACATTGTAAACAAAACTACTGTAAGTAACTTTTGTTTCCTCCATTTATCATAGAGGAAATTGAGGCACAGAAGTATAACAGCTGTGAAAAGTCCTGACCTAATTAGATTCATGAAGGCAGTTTTTCCTGACCTCCATTTCCAAACCCTGCTGCCTTATGTCTCCCCAGCTACCATCTTCCAGCACCACTTCCCTGCAGCCATTGACTCCTTCCAGGATGCTGTGAAGTGCTTGTCCGAGTTCGCCTGCAATGCCGCTTTCCCTGACACCAGCATGGAGGCCATCCGGCTCATCCGTTTCTGTGGGAAATATGTCTCAGAGAGACCTCGGGTGTGTCTCCTTTCCTTCCTTCTGTGGGTGGGACCAAAACCTTAGCTACTGATAAAGCCCTTCCCACCAGTGTTAGAAAAGTGTGTCCAAGGCCAGGTAGTGGTGTCACACAACTGTAGTCCCAGCACTCAAGAGGCAGAGGCAGGTGGATCTCTGAGTTTGAGGCCAGCCTGCTGTACAGAGCGAGTTCCAGGACAGCCAGGAAAACCCTGCCTGGGGTGGATGAAAGTCGTAACCACCGCTGGGTTAAGACTTTCCGTGCTGTGTATACATGGCATTTATTCATACTGATGGGTTTTGGTTTTAATAATGATAGCTAATGGTTCTTTGTTTACTTTAAATTACATTCTATTAAATTACATTACATGCACGTTGTGTTTGTGTGCTCTGTATGTTTAGGGGTGGATACCATAGCGCATATGTGGATGTCAGAGGACAACCTACAAGAGTCTGTTTTCTCCTTTCACCTTCTAAGTCCTGGTGGTTGAACTCAAATCGTCAGACTCAGTGGCATGTGCTTTAAAACTGAGCCATCTTGTCAGCCCACACTGTCTTGTTTGGCATTTTAAACAGCATCTTGGAGCTGGAGAGATGGCTCAGTGCTTGAGAACACTTACTGCTCTTCAGAGGACTTGGGTTCAATTCCCAGGACCCACATGGAAGCTTACAACTGTAATTCCAATTCCAAGGGATCCGACACCCTCACACAAATATACATGCAGGCAAAACACCAATGCATATGAAATAGAAAGACAGATAGCCCCTCAGGATGTGCAGAGCCTGCTGGGCCCTGGTTACATGATGGCCAGTCACTTAGGTTATCAGCCCTGCGCCCTAGGCAGCTTCTCAGTGAAATAGGCATATACCAAGCATTTGGTAACTAGTAGCTGCGGCTATTGAGTACTGTGTTGCAGTAATGTTCCAGAAACACAGGTGTTGTGAGTAATTGATCTTTAGCACTCTTCTTAATATGACACCCTGCCCCATGGCTCCTGTGAATCTGCCTCATTCATGGGGGAAAACACCTCCAGTGTGCAGGTAATTGTCTCTCTCGATCTCTGGGATTTCCCTTTTTATGCTCTTGAGCAAAGAATTTGATGAAAAGAGATTGTCTAGAGCCTCAGTTGCCTCTTTGATCCCTACTGCTTGCTTAGTCTATGTCTGAAAAATGATTTTCATTGCAGGTACTACAAGAATACACGAGTGATGACATGAATGTGGCTCCTGGTGACAGGGTCTGGGTCAGAGGCTGGTTTCCCATCCTGTTTGAGCTCTCCTGCATCATTAACAGATGCAAATTAGATGTGCGCACAAGGTAACTGAATCCCCAGGGAACCTGGACCTTGACATCACTAAAATGAGTCAGCTTCTTGCCCTCCATAGCTTTGTTCCCTCCCCCATCTCAGTTTTGGAGTTTTCATCCCCATCTGCTCTCCTGCTTTTCCTCCAGAGGACTCACGGTCATGTTCGAGATCATGAAGAGCTATGGCCACACCTTTGCAAAGCACTGGTGGCAGGACCTGTTCAGAATTGTGTTTAGAATTTTTGACAACATGAAACTCCCTGAGCAACAGTCAGAGGTGGGTGATGGCAACAGTATTGCCTGTGAGTGAATGTGATGGGTCCCAAGGCCTGGCTGGCCATCCTGGGGGTGTATTGCCAAATAATGGGTTTGAAAGCACAGAACTATTCAAGGTGCTTTTACAAGTGGACAAAAGGACTGTCCCTCCTAGACCAGTGTCAGGTAGTCCTAAGAGATCCCTTTCTGAGGAAAGAGAGGAAGTAACTCATGGTGTGCCCACCTGGCCCTGGATGCTGCAAGCCAGTTCTGCAGGCTTGTGGCTGCCTGTGTGTGTTGTTTGATACTGTCACTGGGCCCTAAGGACTCACAGTAGAAAGACAGGTAGGGGCAACATGGGAAAGACAAACCCTTCCTCCTCCTCTTTTTTTTTCCTCCCAAAACAGGGTTTTTCTATGCAACAGCCCTAGCTGTCCTAGAACTCACTTTGTAGATCAGGCTGGCCTTAGACTCACAGAGATCCTTCTGCCTCTGCCTCTGCCTCTGCCTTCTGAGGACTGGGATTAAAGGCATGTATCACTATGCCTGACTGGCCCTTTTTTAAAGTTTTGTTCCAGGAACATTATTTCTCCCTTACCCCAACATGAATACCCTGTTTAATAACCCCAACATAAAGATAGCATATGCTTAATATGAAATTTTGTGGATACACGAGGTTCACACCTCTATCACATAGAAATTGAAGCTACCACTGTGCTGTGTTTTCTTAAACATAGTTTATATGGTTGGAGTCATAGCATAGAATTTTGTCCTGTTCTTTAATGTTAGAGTAAATTTTTTTCCTTATCATAAAACAGATACAGATTCATTTCAGAAAAATGTTTGGGGCCTGGAGAGATGGCTCAGCAGTTAAAAGCACTGACTGCTCTTCCAGAGGACCCACATTCAATTCTCAGCACAGATATACATGCAGGCCAAACACTGATGTACATAAAATAAAAATAAATAAGAAAGAAAAAAAAATGCTTGGCTAGCATGCAGGAAGTATGTGGCACACACGTATAAGCTCAAGGGATCTATCTGTTTCTGCAACCCCAGACCCCCAACGCTGGCTTTTTACATAGATCTAAGGATTGAACTCAGGTCTTCATACTTGCATGGCTTTCCCAGCTGTGCCACCTCCCCAGCTCTTCAGTGAGAATTCTTGAAAATCACTTGTACTTGGGTTCTTCTTTCTTTCCTTGAGGACTAGAAGCCTGAAGGCCATACTTCTGAACTCAAATCAATACACCTAGTTACTTGCATGTCTGTCAGCAAAATATGAAAATTCCTGTGTCTCCATACCATTTCAGCAGTTTACATTTTAATTTATTTCATTGCTGTGCATAGGCCAAAACATATGACAGAGGTTCTTACTGGCTACTGGGGCTGCGTGTTTCCTGCCACCACTGATCACATGATTTTCCTATTACGGACTGGCTTTTTGTCTATGTGTTATTCACCTTTTTCCTGTTGGTTCCTTTTCTGTTTGTTGAGGGTCTGCGTTTGTTTGGGTGTTGTTTATTTATGGGTTTTTTGAGGCAGGGTCTTGTTCTCTAGCCTAGACTGGCCTGGAAATCACTTTGTAGTCATTGCTTTTTTTGTTGTTATCTTTATTTTTGTTTTACTTAGTTTTATGTGTATGTGTTTAATTTTGGGGGGTAGGGGAGGCTGCTGTTGAGACAGTGTTTTTCTTTGTAATGTGTTGCCCTGGCTGTCCTAGATCTCACTGTGTAGACCAGGCTGGCTTCAAACTCTAAATCTCACAAAGATCCCTCTGCCTTTGCCTCTGCCTACCAGGTGCTGCGATTAAAGGCAGGTACCACCATGCCCAGCTTAAACTTTTTCTTATATAGTATATTTTGATCATGTTTCTTTTTGTCTTAAAAAAAAAAAACACAAAAACAAAATCAAAACAAACAAGCAAAAGATAAACCAACAAACATGAAGTCCACCAAAAAAAAAAAAACCCATGGAGTTCATTCTGTATTGGCCTTCACTGAAGTGTGGCTCCCATATCCAGTGTCACTGCATTGAGGAAATTGGATTTCCCCTTTCCCAGCAGCTATCAATTGCAAATTTCTTTTTGGTCAGGAGTGGGACCATGTTCACCCACGCCTGTGCAGGTCTTCAGCGCTTAAGTTACCGAGTCTTTGAGTTTTGTTTCTTTCTGGCTTTTACTTTGAGAACTCTGTTTAGTGACTCTTTCCTGTTCTGTGCCTTTGTGAACATTTTCATATTTCTCTGGCACTTTTATGCAGTCATTTAAAAAAAAATACAACTTTGTGTGTGAATGTGCAGAGGACAGGATAGGGTATTGGGTAACTCTTTTTCACACTCCATCTATTACTTTGAGGCAAGGTCTCTTGGTGAGTGTGAGGCGCTCACATTTTCTCTACTTAGCAAACCCCGATGATGATGACTTCATTCGTTCCCCCAGAAATGGGATTACTGGGGTACTTGGGATGCCCAGCTTGTTGCTTGGCTCTGGGATCTGAAATTCCAGTTCTCGTGATTCCGTCACAAGTGCTCTTAACTGCTGAGCCATCTCTATCAGACTGTGCAGTTTGCAGAGTATGAACGTCATGGTGATGAGCAACTTCCTCAGCAAACATTTGCTCATACTTCTGCCTGTTCCTGCAGGGTCTGAGCCTGAAGGTAGTGATTCTGAGTGAGTGGGTGTGGACAGTTTTGAGACCGTGATCTTGCTGCTAAATGACAGTTTAGCTTACATGAGTAGCCATCTCACTACAGAGGCTGGTTTTGAAGATTCCTCTTTTTTTTTTTTTTTCTTCCAGAAATCGGAGTGGATGACGACTACCTGCAATCACGCACTGTATGCTATTTGTGATGTATTTACCCAGTTCTACGAGGCTTTGAATGAAGTGCTTCTCTCCGATGTGTTTGCACAGCTGCAGTGGTGCGTGAAACAAGGTATTCAGTGAGTCGGGAGAGGGGGCAACATTCCTCTCACAGAGTCTTAATGAAAAAGAAAATTTCCTATAAAGGGGACACTGTGTAAAATTTAATCCACTAGTCCCTTTCCAGTCCCTTTGGTTTATAAAGCACATTTTAAAGATGGATTTTATTGTTTTTGTTTGAAAAGGTGAGATGGACTTTTGTGCCTTCAAGTTTTATTTATTTATTTACATCCTGGCCACAGTTTCCCCTCCCTCCTCTACTCACAGCCTGAGTGTCCTGTCTAATCCCATATTCACCCCCTCCGTGTGCCTCTCCCCTCAAGTCTTACGTGTTTGTAAATTTTTGTAGTTAAAAAAAAAAAAAAAAGGTTTTGTTTGGTTTGGTTTGGTTTGGTTTTCAAGACAGGGTTTCTCTGTGTAGCCTTGGCTGTTCTGGACTTGCTTTATAGAGTAGACTGGCCTCAAACTCACAGAGATCCTCCTGCTTCTGCTCCCCAAGTGTTGGGATTACAGGAGTGCGCCATTGCACTTGGCAGTAAAATGTTTTTAAAAGTACTTTTGGAGTCAAGATGGAGTTAAGCTTCATCAGTGGAGATCCTTTTGTTTGAATAGTTATGTGTTCACGTTAGTATATATCAGATAAAGACCATGTATCCATTCTCAGATCTGGATCCCATTTTGGCCTAGGACAAAATTAAATTCAGTGAAAAGTGACCTTTTTTGTTTGCTTGCTTTTTGTTTTTTTGTGACAGGGTCTTTCTGTGTAGCCCTAGCTGTCCTGGAACTTGCTCTATAGACCAGGCTGCCTTTGAACTCATAATCGCCTGCCTCTGCATTCCAGGTTCTGGGGTTAAAGGTGTATACCAGCATACCTGCCTGGCAGAAAATTTATTTCATTTTAAAGTAAGCAGCAATCAGTTGTACTATTTTGTTGGCAAAAATTGGAAAAGTAGTTAATGTTTAAATCAGAAACACTCTTTTTATGCATCTTATACCATTTTCTGTATTCGAGCCAATCAGAGTAACAAAATGCTGAGCTTCCTCTATCCCTACCACCAAAACTGACTGAATTACTGTGCTTTGTTAAAAATACCTTTTTATTTTTATTTTTTTAATTTTATGTGCACGCGTATTCTCCCTACATGTATGTCTGTGTGCCAAGTGTCCATGAAGGAAACAAGAGAGATCCCTTTCTGGGATGGAGTTACAAGTGGTTGTAAGCCATCATGTTCTGGGAATTGAACCCAGGTCTTCTGGAAGAGCAGCCAGTGCTCTTAACCACTAAGTCATCTCTCCAGTCACAATTTGTGCCTCTTAATGACATAGTTCAGCGATAATATTTAACTCCTTATAGCCTGGTTTCACTAACACTAGAGACCTCCAACTACAATCCCCACCTCACACTGTCAGATAAGGACCATGGATCCATCAGACATGGATCTCATTTGGTTGGTATCAAGACAACAGTTAAAGTTTAATGACAGATGCTGTTGAATTTTGCAGATAATGAGCAGTTGGCTCGATCAGGTACAAATTGCTTAGAGAACCTAGTGATATCCAATGGAGAGAAGTTCAGCCCTGCTGTCTGGGACGAAACCTGCAATTGCATGTTGGATATTTTCAAAACCACCATCCCACATGTGTAAGTGCTAAGGCAGTTGGTTATGTAGTGTCCATGTGTCTAGGGGACATGGCCAGGCTCCCAGGTGCAGCTGATGCTCATCTTTGTCTTCTCTCCTGTTCCCTCAAGTTTGCTGACTTGGAGACCTGCAGGAATGGAGGAAGAGACAGCAGATAAACATTTGGTAGGTTCCTTTATTCTTTTCTCATGTCTTGATAAGGAAGTCAGCTTAGGCTAACAAGATGGCTCAGTGGCTAAAAGTGCTTGCCACCCAGCCTAGTGACCTGAGCTCATTGCCCTAGACCCACATGGTGAGGGGATGGAACTGATTCCTACAAGTTGCCCTCTGTCCCCACAGACATAACCTGGCACACAGGCCCCCTTCCTTCTCCACCCCAACATACAGAATAAGCAAATACAATCTAATTTAAAACATTAGTCAGCCTATACGTTTTGAAGCTTTCTTATGGGAATGAGAAAGTTTACACAGTCTAAAATTAATGTACCTTCTGGGTGTGATCATATACACCTTTTATCCCAGAGCTTAGTTAGGGCCAAAGTAGGCATATCTCTGTGAGTTCCAGGCTACCTGGGGATTCATCGTGAGCCTCTCTACTCCCCCAAAAGAATTATTGTAGACCTTTATCATTTCCTACAAAGTACAGAAAGCATTTTTTAAAAAATAAGTCTCTTGCAGGGCATTGGTGGCACATGCCTTTTATCCCAGTACTCGGGAGGCAGAGGGAGGTCTATCTCTAAGTTCATGGCCAGCCTGGCCTACAGAATGAGTTCCACAGAGAAATTGTGTCTTAAAAAAACAAAACAAAACAAAAAGCCTCTTTACTCTTTATGCATTAAAAAGTACTGTGTGCATTTCTTGCTTGTGCCTTGTGTCTTCTAATGCCATGGACTTGCACTCAGTGGAAATGGAGATGGGTGGGCACAAAGCCTTGTGGGCATGTTTCTGTGTCTTTCAATGTCTTTGAGAATGGCCTTCGGTTGGGCTTCGTGTTGCTGTAAGTTTGTTCTCTCTGGAACCAGCCCCCCTGAATGTTATGACAGCTCCTTGTTGATTGTTCTCCTGAATTAACAGTGCCCTGCTCGTCAAAGAAATGATCATCTTCTATTTTGTGGGCTGGGGAGGGTGAGTGCAGAGCCACCGAGGCCCAAAAAAGGCATTGGATCCACTGGAGCTGGAGTCACAGGAGGTGGTGAAGCCACCTGACATGGGTGTTTCACATGGGAATCAAACTCTGCTCCTCTGCCAGAACAGTCAGTATTCTTAACCCCTAAGCCATCTCTTCAGCCCTCAAAGTTGTAATTTATAACCTCTCTTTAAAACTCTTGGTTTTACTACTTCTGCAGGAAGGTATGTGAATTTGAGAATTAATTCATTTGAATTTCCAAGTAACACTAAGATTTTAAAATAACCATTAGATTTTAAAAGGGTTTGGGACTTGAACATGAAGATGAATTCAGTCAAAGTTTATTCAGTTTTTATTTTTGAAGTTTTTAAAACGTGTGTGTGTGTGTGTGTGTGTGTGTGTGTGTGTGTGTGATAGGTCAGCAGACAACTTGGTTCTCTGCTTCACCATGTGGATTCCAGGGATGAACTCAGGTCATTATACAGATAGTGGCAAATGCTTTTACTTGCTGAGCCATCTCACTGGCCCAAGAGTTTATACAGTTTAAAGCATGGTATTTAAACATTTTCTGTTTTCTGTCTGGTGGTACTCCCCTTTAATCCCAGCATTCAGGAGGCAGAGGCAGGTGGATCTCTGTGAGTTCAAGGTCAGCCTGATTTATAGAGTAAGTTCCAGGACAACCAGGACTGTATGGGGGAACCTTGTCTCAAAAACCTAAAAAATAAACATTTTCTTTTTTTTTAATTCTGTGTCTCTGTCTGTGTGTATGTGTGTGAGTGTGTGAGAAAGAGAGAGAGAACATGCCTGCTGTGGTGCACAGGTAGAGATGAACAGAAAACTTACAGGAGTAAGTTCTTTTTCTGTATAGCCCTGACTGTCCTGGAATCACTCTGTAGACCAGGTTGGCCTCTAACTCACAGAGATCTACCTGTCTCTGCCTCCAGAGTGCTGGATTAAAGGCGTGCACCACTACCACCCAGATAAGTCACCCTTTGTTTTTAAATTTTCATTTTAATATCGGTAGAAGGAAAAAAAAAAACAGCAACATTACTGATTTAATTTTAAACTTGGCCTGATTAAAAATTCTGTCACTTTCAGACCTGGTGGTGGTGAGTTTGAAAAGAAGAATGTGAAATTTTAACTAAATTTAACATGGACCATTGGTGTTAAGAGTCATCTCTGTGCTGGGCACTAGAGAAGAACAAAGATTGACTTTTTTTTTTTTCTGATTTACATTAGGATGTGGACATGGACCGACAGTCTTTAAGCAGCATAGACAGAAATGCCTCCGAGAGAGGACTGAGCCAGATCTCCAACCCAACAGATGACAGCTGGAAGGGTGCACCATATGCAAGTAAGACCTTTTGTTGTGGGTGTAGTTTCAATATTTCACTGGACAACATGTATGTGACTCAGATATTTGAAAGCACAGAAGTGCCAACAGGATATACCTCTCTCCCAGCTTCTTCTGTCTTTTGTGCCACAGTGTTTCCAGACTTTCTCGCCTTTCTGGAGTAATTTTATCCATATGCCTGCAAATACGTGCACAGACACATTCACACATGTGCCCTCCTCGCCTTTATGCCAGTTATGAGATGGTATGCAATAGTCCCTTTCACTTAGTGCATCATTAACTATCAATACATAAAGTTTTCACATTTTCATACCGTTGCCTGTTATCCCAATAAATCTTTGTTTAGTGGGTCTTAATAGTGGGCACCTGCAGTTTTATTATTCTCTCATTTGTGACTGTCACCCTTGTGTACTGTTCTGCAGGACATAACACACATCCTAGAAATTAACTAGCAGTGGGGTCAGGGGGTAAGAAGAGCATTTGGTATTTTGACAGATGTTTCCCGATTGCCATCTGTTAAGGTTGCACATGTTTGCATGATCTTTGGGAATACCCAAATAAAATTATATGCCTCTGGAAGGATTTTCTCTTTTAAATTATGATTGACTGGTATGAGAACCCATTCTGTGTCTGTCACACTCACCTGGGGCTGTGGTGCTCTGCAAACCAGTTCCAGTTTTTTTCTGATTTGTCTCTCACTGTTGCTCACAGGGTGTTTTGCTCTCTCATTTTGAAAGTAGCTTTAAGAACTGGACTGTGCACTAGAGAGAGAGGACTCAGTGGTTAAGAGCACTGGCTGTTCTTCCAAAGGTCCTGAGTTCAATTCCCAGCAACCACATGGTAGCTCACAACCATCTATAATAAGATCTGGTGCCCTCTTCTGGCCGGCAGATACACATGCAGGCAAAATACTGTATAAATAATAAATAAATCTTAAAAAAAAAAAAGAAAAAAAAACTCCGAAGCACCACAGTAGGATAAAGCAGAGTATAATCCCTGTTATCTTATTCAAGTATAAAAGTTACCTTGAACCCCATTAGAAAGGCCCCTGGGACTGAGGTGTTGTCTTTTGGTAACTGATCACAGCCACTCCCCTCTGCATCCAGGGGAGAAGGGTGTCTGATTTCTCATCGCCTCTAAGTTGGACAAGGTCAAGTATAAATCCTTTCAGTAGAACCACTCAAGGCAGCAAGTGTCTGCATCTGAAGAGAGTTTCAGACCAGAGCCCCTGCTATGCCTCTAGCCAATAGTTAATTCTTTCTCTGACTTCCCCAATTCTACCTCCCTTCTGAGCCCCAACTCTTTGTACAATTCCAGATCTTTGTTTTGGTTTTTGAGCCACAATCTAACATTGTAGCCCAACTGGCCTGAAACTTAACAATTCTCCCACTCCCTGCCATAGCCTCCAAGAGTGTGATATGGCCACCATACCAGGCTATATAGTTTTGGTTTGGGGGTTTGTTTGTTTGTGTGAGACAAGCTCTCTACATGTAATGCTGGCTGTCCTGGAGCTTGCTATTTTAGACCAGGATAAGCTGGAACTCATGGAGCTCCACCTTCCATTGCCTCTCAAGTGCTGTAATTAAAGCTTATTATTTTTTATTTTTATTTATTTTTATTTTATGTACATTGGTGTTTTGCCTGAATGTGTATCTGTGTAAGGGTATTGAATCCCCTGGAACTAGAGTTACAGATAGTTGTGAGCTGCGTGTGGGTGCTAGGAATTGAACCTGGGTCCTCTTGAAGAGTAGCCTCATTTTTTTTTTTATGTTAAAATTTGTTTAGGAGGCTAGAGAAATGACATATCAGTTAAGAGCACTGACTGCTCTTATAAAGGACCTGAATTTGGTTCCCAGTTCTACATGGCAGTTCATAACCTTTTGTAGCTCCAAATCCAGGGCATCTAGTGTTCCCTTGTGGCCTTTTTATATACCAGGTATGCATATGAGACACAGCCATACATGCAGGCAAACATACAAACAACAACAACAAAAATATTTAAGCAACAAAACTATTTTAGCTGTTGCTGAAGACTGAACCCATGATTTCACATGCTAGGGAAACATGCAGAAAGCCGTACCACTTCAAGGATGGAAAAAAAAGTGGCCCAAAAACAAAGACTTAGAAGTGCTCCCCTGACCCTCGAAAACTGAGGTGAGCCTGCCAAGAGAGTCTGGCTGGCATCGGCACCCTGCCCACCTGCCATGAGGATGCAGTCCACAGTTGTGATGCAGGAGAGCTGTGGCTGACAGTGAAACTTGCTGGATGACACAGATCATAGTCAACTTTCTCCTTCAGATCTTTGCTTTCTTCCTTTCCTTTCCAATTTTTCTTAATTTCCCTCTTTCCTTTTTTTTTTTTTCCTCTTTTTTCTTTTCTTCTTTTGTTGTCTCATAACCATATGAAACATTTCCTGAGACATTTCCTGGCATTTTATTTAAACATGCAGCCCAACCCTGATGCCTTCCCTCTGTACCCTGTCATACCAGTAAGCATCACTCTTAGGTCTTACCTAGTGTCTTCAGTGCTTTAGGAGTCTCCAGGGTTTTTATTCATTGGCATGCCACATCACCAAAAAGTGTTCTGGGCACGCTGTAGGAGCTCACTGAGGAGTGCTGAGTCATTGTCAGGGTTAACCTTTATCATCTAATATAGATCAGAAACTGCTGGCCAGCCTCCTCATCAAGTGTGTGGTTCAACTGGAGCTGATACAGACCATTGACAACATCGTCTTCTACCCTGCAACCAGCAAGAAGGAAGATGCAGAGCATATGGTTGCTGCCCAGGTAAACACCCCAAAGCCTGGGCTGGAGCCATCTTGTCCATGGGAGGCTGTGAGTAGCAACAGCTTGTTAGAACCAGCACAGATGGTCAGTCAGTCCTGAGCCCATCATACTCATCTCTGTCCAACCTCCCATTTAGAAACACTGTGCTAGGGAAAGTGTTATCTATCTCAGGAATGACTTCATACTGTTCGTATACAACTTCGCCATCCATAGCTGAGGAAGCTGTGTGGTGGTTCATGCCTGAGGTCCCAACACTCAGTAGGCTGAGACCAGAGAATTGCCATGAGTTCAAGGCCTGCCTGGGATATAAAGTAGGACCTTTTTTTAACAATAACCCCCCAGAAACTGGGGTGAGCAAGCCTGGCATAGTGAGGCACATTTGTAATCCCAGTAGTTGGGAGGTGGAAACTGGGAGGATCTTAAGCCCAAGGCCAACCTTGCCTACACAGCAAGTTTTGAGGCTAGCCTGAGCTATATGAGAACCTGTCTCAAAAACCACAAACAGAAACAAAATCAAGCGAAGAGATAAAAAGAAAACAAAACAAAATGTGAGAGGGACAATATTAAAAACTCCTGAAGCCAGTGAGATGGCTCAGTGAGTAAACATTTGCCATCAAGCCTGCCAGCAAGAGTTTGACCCCAGGACCTGCAAAGTAAATGAAGGGAACAACTCCCCTTTGACCTCTGTGCTGTGGCACCTACACACACACAGACCACATGTTTTGGGTGAGGGGCTGCAGTCAGTCAACCAGAAACCTTTGACCAGGCAGAGCCTCGTCCAGATCCCTGCCTCAGCCTTGCTGCCATCTAAATGGATAAGTACTGCTGAATTTAATAATTGGCATGTTCAAATCTGTCTTTGTTTGTTTGTTTGTTTGTTTGTTTGTTTGTTTTTCAAGGCAGTGTCTCTCTGTGTTGCCCTGGCTGTCCCAGAACTCACTCTGTAGACCAAGCTGGCCTCAAACTTAGAGATCTGTCTGCCTCTGCCTCCCAAGTGCTAGAATTAAAAAGATGCTTTTTTTTCTTTCTTTCTTTTTTTTTTAAGTATTCAGTTCAGTCATTTGTTTTTACAAAGGTATGCAGACACTGCAACTGGCATTTGAGAATGTTTTGACCCCTGTGAAAACAATACCGTGGCCATTAGCACTCTCTTTTGCATCTTTCCTCATCCCTCCTTCCTGACCCTGCGGGTAACCCATCACTTTCTGTCTCTGGATTTGCCTGTTCAGAGCATTTCATATAGAGTGTGTGATTCTTTAATTTAGCAGAATGTTTTGGGTTTGTTGGTATTACACAGAACAGCGGTGTTTCTTTTACATGTGGGTGTGCGTTGTGCTGTGGCCATCCCACAGCACAGTTGCTCCTCTGGCCATTATAACTAATATTGTGTGTGGCAGTGCCTGTTTGTAACCCCACCTGACTCCAGAAGCTAAGACAGGCCCCTCCCTACACAGCAGTACTCCTTCTTACTCATTAGAAAAGAAAAATGTGGCAGTGGCGGCACACGCCTTTAATCCCAGCACTCTGGAGGTAGAGGCATGTGGGTCTGTCTGAGTTTGAGGCCAGCCTGGTGTACCGAGTGAATTTCAGGACAGCCAGGGCCACACAAAGAAACCATGTCTCAAAAAAAAAAAAAAAAGAAGAAAAAGAAAAGGAAAAAAGTATGTAAACATTCATTTTACTGTTATATCAGTTGTTTTGTTTTGGGGTTTTGGGCTTTTTGGTTTTTTTTTATTTATTCAATCATGTATATTCATGTATATGAGCTCTCTGTCTTCATGCATATCAGAAGGGAGACTCAATCCCATTACAGGTGGTTGTGAGCCACCATGTGTTTGCTGGGAATTGAACTTCTGGAAAAGCAACCAGTGCTCTTAACTGCTGAGTCATCTCTCCAGACCTCTTATATCAGTTTTTTATTGGACATGTTTCTTCGGTAGATCCTAGGAGCTGAATTGCTTTGGTCATGTGATGATTATGTGTTTAACTTTGTGAGAAATTTTGAAAGTTTATACAGTTTGAAAAGGTGACAACAGCATTTTACACTCCTTCCAGCGTCATGTGGGGATTCCACTCTCCAGTGGCTGCTGCATCACTGTCAGCTTGATTTTCATCTCCCTGGTTACTGGTTGTGTGTACATGCTTTATGCTTGCAATTATACTAGAATCTTTTACCCCCAATTTTTATTGATATTTCGTACATGGTCTAATGCATTTTGCTCTTATTCAACCGTTATCTTCTCTGTTCCTCTCCCACTGTTCGTCATCCTCCCGACTAAGTGAGCCCCTCTTCAGCTTTCATGGCTTTTCTCCCTAAAAACAAACGTGTGTACAAGTGCTTTGCCTACATGTATATTTGTTAACCAATGCATGCCTGGCCCGAAGAGGGCATCAGATCCACTGGAACTGGAGTTACAGCCTATTGTGAGCCTTCCTGTGGATTTTGGGATCAGCCAGTGCTCCTTAACTGCTGAGCCCTCTCTCCAGCCCTTTAAGAGGTTTATATAAGTGGCCAGCTGTGGTGGTACACACCTCTGGTCCCAGCACTTAGAGGTGGATCTCCATGAATTCAAGGCTGGCCTGGTCTACAAAGTGAGTTCTAGGACAACCAGGGCTTTGTAAAAGACACCCTGTCTCAAAAACAGAAAGAGGAAAGAGGAAAAAGGAAAAAAAAAAAAAAAAAAAAAAAAGAATGCTTTATATGGGTTTACTCTTAGATCTTCAAACATGTTTGAGTTCTTGTTTACCATGTAAGGTAGGAACATAGCTTTTGTCTCAACACTATCTGATGCAATCTTTTCTTTCCCTAATGACTTTTCCTGACACTGTGTTAGGAGTCACTATACGGTCATTAGAAGGGCTATTTCTTGAGTCTCCATGCTGGTTAATGCTCCTGCATCTACCTCTGCGATAGCACCCAACCTACCCTGATTACTGGAGCTTTTTAGTATATTTTGGAAACTGGGCATTCAGCCTTCCAGTCTTGAATGTTTTCAGTATTTCTCTGCCAGTCTAGATCATATATGGAGTTTAACATCAGCTTTTTAAAATAGAGTCTCACTGTATAGCTCAGAGTAGCCTGGAACTCACTATGTACCCCAGACTAGTTTTGGTATCAGGAGTTGTGACCATCCTATCTCGGCTGGGATAAAGGTGTGTTGCAGCACTGTCTGGCATCAGCTGGGATTTTTAATAAGGATTGCTATAGACCAACTCAGGAAATTTTATGGTCTTCTCTCTTCAGCCTCTTATGAGAACGATGATCGATTCCCAGAAATCTCAAGAAATATAAAAATCTCAGAGCATGTCTCAGATTTTAGGCTGCACTTTCACTGACAAATTGGAACACTTTATACACGTTTAGCTGGCTTTTCCATTGAGGCTGACAGCAGCCCTTGGGCTTGAGTGATCACCTGAGCTCAGAGGACCATTTGTCATCAGCTATGCTTGGCAATCACATTTGCAGAGAAAACCACAGTGTTGTAGTGAGGTGCTGAAAGTGCACCCCTGCTTATGCAAGGGAGACAGGAGTGACAACATGAACACTTGCGCCCCGAGCCCACCAGCACCCAGAGACAGACTCTGAGTGGAATTGTCCCCAAGGATGGTTCTGGGAGAATCAAACTGCCTTGTCTGTCTGCCAGCACAGTGCCTCAGTCTCTACTAAACTCTTCGCTCCTCCATCTTGTCTCTCCCCTCCAGCAAGACACACTAGATGCAGATATCCACATCGATACGGAGAATCAGGGCATGTACAAGTTCATGTCTTCCCAGCACCTCTTCAAGCTGTTGGACTGCCTGCAGGAGTCCCATTCCTTCTCCAAGGCCTTCAACTCCAACTATGAGCAGCGAACTGTCCTCTGGCGAGCTGGTGAGGCACACAGGCTTAGGACAGGTCACCCTGGCCACATTCCAGAAACACCAAAGCCTTTGGAGAATTGTCCTATTTTATAATTCTATTTTTTGTTTTGTTTTTTTTATGTACATGAGTGTTTTGCCTGCATGTATGTCTGTATACCACATACCTGGTGTTCAAGGAGGTCAGAAGAGGGCACTGGATCCCCTGAGAATGGAGTTACAGATAGTTGTGAGTCTACATGTGGGTGATGGGTACTGAACCTGAGTATTCTGGAAGAGCAGCCAGTGCTCTTAACCCCTGAGCCATCTCTCGAACCTATATTTTTATGTGATATTTATATCTTTCTCCGAGGGTAATGAGTATAGGAGTTTGCAGAAACATACTGCAAACCTTTGTTACCATCCCTTAATGTTCTCCCCAGATTCCTTGTTTTGTTGAAACAATTTTTTTTTTTTTTTTTGCTATCTGCCCTAGCTAACCTAGAACTTCCTAGTAGCTCAAGCTAGTCTGAAACTCATATCAGTACCCTTGTCTCAGCATCCTGATTACTGGGATTACAAGTATGTGCCACTATGCCTGAGTTTGTTTTGTTTTGGGAAGTTGTTTGTTTGTTTACATGGGGTTTCTTTACATAGCCCTGTATGTTCTGGAACTCACTCTGTAGAACAGGCTAGCCTCCATTTTAGAGATTCACATGCCTCCTGAGTGCTGGGATTAAAGACATGCTCTACCTTGCCTGGCTTAAGTGACTGTTTTAAACCACAGAGAATGTTGTCTTCCTTGTAGTTGCTTTGTCCGTGCCATTGTCTTTTAAACTGTGTTCTTACATGAGCTTTGTAGGCAAAAAAAAAAAAGAAAGAAAGAAAGAAAAAAAAAGCTATCAACTTAAAAAAGTGCTAGAATTCTTTAAAATTTAAAAATTATTGTGTGTGATGACATGAGTACACATGTCACAGCATGTGTGTTGTGGAGGTCAGAGAACTTTGTGGAGTGAGTTCTTCCATCTCAATGTGGTTTCTGGGGATCTACCTCAGGTCTCCAAGCTTACAGTGAGTGCCTTTACCAGCTGAGCCCTCTAGCCTTCTTGAGTACTAGAATTCTTAAGATCTGTTGGATTTGAAATGAGACTAATGGCTTTACCAAGCACAATGGGAGAAGCAGGGCATCTGTACCATTGTTCTGGAGAGTCACAGCTGCCACCATCTGCCTCATTTTTCTTGTGTGACTAGAGGACTGTCCTGGCTGGTTGCATGCATTGCTGATGTAATTGCCTTATCTCTAGGCTTCAAGGGCAAGTCCAAACCCAATCTTCTCAAACAAGAAACCAGCAGCCTGGCCTGTTGCTTAAGGATCCTGTTCAGAATGTATGTTGATGAAAACCGCAGGGATTCCTGGGGTGAAATACAGCAGCGACTTTTAACGTAAGATTATTTTCCCTTTAATTTCACATCATTCTGTAAATTGAAAAGAGTAAGAGAGCCAGGTGTGGTGGCTCACGCTTCATCCTGGTGCTTGGGAGGCAGAAGCAAGTGGATCTCTCTGAGATTATATGTGTATACACACACACACCAAAATAGAGGGAAGGGTGGAAATGAATTTCTCTGAGTTGCAGGCCAGCCAGTACTACTACAAAAGAGTAGGAGAGAAATGCCTGCTCAGCAACATGACATGACTGGCTTCCTCTTGCTGCCTCAGCTATTTCAGGTCCTAGAATTCTGAGCAGAATGGGCAGGGCTACTTCCTTTGCCTCCAAGCCCTCCCTGGGGCTGAAAGAAGTGTTCTGACCTCTGAGTCCTGACTCTAGCTAGCACACAGGGTATGCAGGTTACTGTCCCTCCTGGGAGGAGGTCTAAGGAGTGGCTGTCAGCCCTGTCCTCCTATCATTCCATTATCATTAGCAGGATCAGCACACAGAAGTGCAGCAGTGCAAGCAGGAAGCACTGGTTTCCATCCACTTCCTGAGCATCACTAAAAGGCTGAGGAGCCTCATGTTTTATGTTTTTCTTTGATGCTGGCATATGAATTTGGCCTTGCACAGGCTGAGTACATGTTCTACAGCTGAGCTGCACTCCAGGTCCCCCAAGCCTCCTTTTACTTCTCTGAAACTTAGCACTCAGCACTGACCTGGCAGTGAGGCAGAGTCTCCAGCTCAGCACCGCAGCACACACGGCATTCGGGGGATGTTAACTGTCAAGTGGCTGTATCAATTGTCAACATAGAATTTTAATGTATTCCTATAATGGAATATTAATAGCCATTTGAAGAGGGGGGCTACAGAGTGCAGTGGTAGAGCACTTGCCTACCATATGTGACTCCCTAGGTTCATTTCTAGTATTATACACACACGCACGCACGCACACACGCACGCACACACACATCCAAAAAATAGAGGGAAGGGTGGAAATGGGCTAAAATATCGTCATATGTCCTTTTAAATGATGGAATTCTTTTCCCCTTTTTTACTGTTATTCTCTTTCCAGTTGTCTTACAGTGAGAATAATAAACTTTTGTTTGGTCCTTTGAGATAAATTTTCATGTAGCCCAGGCTGGCCTCAAACTGACTATGTAGACAAGGCTGACATTGAACTCCTGGTCTCTTGTCTCTACCTCCTAAGTGCTGAGACTATAGGTGTAGGAACCATACCCAGCACTAATAAGTCTTGGCTGAAAGAAGAATTATTTAATTAAAGGAGAGATAATGGGTTTTTCCCACCTTTCTTTAGGACAGAGTCTCCCTATATACTACATCAGGCTGATCTTAAACTCACAATTCTTCTAGCCTACTCTCCCCATACGAAGGTCATTTCTTAAATCAAGCCTGAAGGATAATTACTTGCATAGACTCCTAGCATATTTTGTTAGGGTTGTGGTGTAACATTTAAGTCCAGGAGCAAGTTCAGAGTGAGGAAGACAGCTAAGAACAGTGAAGGCCTCTTATGCTTATTGTGCTACAGACTGACAGAGTGCCACTCTAGCCATTGCCAGAGTTGTCATTTGACAGAAGAAATTAGGGCCTGATGGTTTGCCCAGACTGGCACAGCCAGTGTAGGTATTCAGTAGAGTACTAAAGGAGTCTGGCTCTCCACTGAATGTGAAGTGCCAACTACTGTCTTATCAAGCCTGTCTCTTATTTCTAGTGTGTGCAGCGAAGCACTTGCCTATTTCATTACCGTGAATTCCGAAAGCCATCGGGAAGCATGGACGAGTCTCCTGCTGTTACTTCTAACCAAAACCCTTAAAATAAATGACGAAAAGGTACAGTGAATTCCACTGTCTCTTTTAGGCTCTGGTCAGGGTGGGTGCTTTTTCTCCAATTGAGATGACTGTTAGGGACAGTTCTTCAGGAAAGTGGGTGCCTTCAGATGACAGGGCTTTCCCCCGAGAACCCCAGCTGGGAAGGGATGAAGTATGGGCCGTGTGTGGCTATTAGGAATGCTGCTGAAAAGAGGTTTGATACTATACAGTGGTGGCATGGACTAGGAGCCCACATTACAGAATGGAAGAAGCCTGTTGAGGATAGCAAGACTGTTATTTTTATTTTATATACCTTGGCATTATGTTTGCATGTATACCTGTGTGAGGATGTCAGAAACCCTGAAACTAGAGTTACAGACAGATGTGGGTGCTGAGAATTGAACACAGGTCCTCTAGAAGAGCAGCCAGTGCTCCCAACTGCTGAGCCATTTCTCCAGCTCCAATTTTTTTTTTCTTTTTCCTTTTTTTGTTTTTTTTGTTTGTTTGTTTGTTTGTTTGTTTATTTATTTATTTTCAAGACAGAGTTTCTCTGTGTAGCCTTGGCTATCCTGTACTCACTTTGTAGACCAGGCTGACCTAGAACTCAGAGATTTGCTTGCCTCTGCTTCTCTCTCTGAGTGCTGGGATTACAGTTGTGGCTACCTAGCCCAACCAGCTCCAATTACTATTAAAAGAAACTCAATGTCATTAAAATAAGGGTTTGGTGTGGGTGTTTTCTTACAGGGTCTCATATAGCACAGGCTAGCCTAGAGCTCCCTGTGAGCTGAAGATTCCCTGATCCTTCTGCCTCCTCTTCTTCAGTACTTATTTACTTAATGTGGTACTGGGGATTGAACTCAAGGCTTCATGCATGATATGTAGCCCAGGCTGGCCAGGAACTTGTAATCTTCCCGTTTAGTCATATACCACATCATCCAGCTAAATAAGTGTTAACTGCAACAAGTTTTAATAGTAAGAAAAAGCAGCAGCAGTTTTGTAGAATGTCATGGTTTAGGTTGAGATGAATGCCTTTGAGAAACTGATACACATAAAAATTGTTTCATGTCTAACTTGGCTTTCTGCTTTCCCCCCCTGCAAGTTCAAAGCACATGCTTCAATGTACTACCCCTACTTGTGTGAAATTATGCAGTTTGACCTGATCCCTGAGCTCCGAGCAGTTCTGCGAAAATTCTTCCTGCGGATAGGCCTGGTATATAAGATATGGATTCCAGAAGAGCCATCGCAAATTCCAGCAGCACTGTCATTGACATGGTAGCACTGGCTCCCATGGCCACTGTTGTGGTTCTGTAGATTATCCGTCATGCCATCCCAACTGACGAACGAGGAGCCACCCATCGATCATGTTGGGGCTCAAGTCTGGATAGCAGTGGCCTGTACACTGGCCTCATCACAGTCCCAGTGGAGGCCTGTGCTGCCTCATTAAACCATTGCATACCAGTAACTCATTGGGTGGGGAGCCCGTTCCATCTCTCATTCCATTTTACTGACTGAACTGTCAGGTCTGTTGTTGTGAATGCCACCGTTTCCTCGAAGAGCTCCAAGACTGGTGATAAGTTGTTGGAAGTCACCCTCCTTGGGAATAATGAACGTTGCTGTATAGGTTTGTGTTTGTTAGAGAGTATGTTAATAAAATTCCTTGTAACGGCTAACTGCCACCGAAGTACGCCGGGTGCTTTGTTGTTTGAATGTGGTAGAGAAGTTTGAATGTTTGTGTCAGTTTTGGGTCAGCCTAGTTAGATTAAAAATTGTAGGAAAAGAGGGGTGTTTCTTATGTTTTGTTTTGTTATTGTTTGAGTGATTTTCTAAAGTAATTTACAAAGATATATTACTGAAGATTTGATTTAAGGCAGTTTAGTAGACTTAAGAGCTTGCAAGGTTTAAAGAAAATGTAGTGCCTCATGCCTTATGGCTCCCTGGTTTAGTAACTTGGGGAGACAAAGTCTGTAGGAAAAAATATTCTAATGGTGAAGGTATTAGCCCTCCTTGAAGTATTTGTGGGTGGGCGTTCCATTAAATTTTCCAAAATGCATTGTGCGTCTTTGTCTGAAATCTAGAATATGAAATAGTAATGAAAATGAATAATTGACCCAGAGTCGGTTTATCTTTGAGTAAACCTTTTTAGTTTTTACCTCAGCAGAGTGTTAGTATGGCTGCTTTGCATTCCCTGTTAAAGGGATTGTCAGAGGAAGGGACAGTAACTTAGCGTACCCTCCTCAGCCACATATCATGAGTGGAACTAGAGCTTCTGTGGGGCCAGCACAGCTGGACTGTGACAGTGGCAGGGGTGGCACCAAGAGCTTCCGTTAACTTGAGCCGGGAGGTGGATTCTTTGGCAAGATTAGATTCTGGGATCCATATGTTGGTAAAAGTGCTGTGCCCAGAACCACAGTAGAGCGAATTCTGAGTGCTCCCAGCACCCACAGCAGCCAGGCTTGAGGCTTAATCAATTCGGAGCCCATGAGAAAGAAAACTCAGGGCTTCCTTGTCTGCCCTCACCGCTCACCTGGAGCAGCACTGAGTGGCTAACGTGTTATGAAACACATTGGAAACATTCAGACTTCTGCCTACATCTGTCCTACGAATTGGGGTTGTACTGATGTCGACTCTGGTGCCTTAGAAGTCAGTCATCCTTTGGAATGTGTCTGTGGAACTGGACCTTTTTTTCTTTCTAGGGATTCCTGGTGCTTTTGCTGTTTTCTCTCTTGTTTTTGATAGCCTGCCACATGCTCAGTGTAGCCAGAAGCACTTGTATTTATGCTTTTCTTTCCCAAAAAGTATTTTAATTTCTCTACCAAAGGGGAAAAAAAAAAAAGCAGGTTGAGGTTCTTGCTAACACACAGCAGTGGAGAGGGCTGTGTTCCTTAGAGGAAGGGCTGTGTTAGAGTGGGACCCATCCGTTCCATCTTTTCGCTGCCTACCCACCTGTGCTGAGAGGTCCTCCCCGGGTTGCTGCTCAGCAGGCTCTCAGCCATTAGCAGTCCTTGCAGTATGATACCAGACATGTAATCAAAGGACATGAATGCTGTTCAGTGGGCACATCCGGCCTAAGCTGTGTCCCTGACTGGTGGCTTTCCCTCCTGTGTCATGTAACATTCTAACTCATCTACAATAGCTTAGCTCCCTCAGTGTCCCCTGCTGCCTCTAATGTTTTGCCCCTGACAGGGTAAGGATTGTGTCAGTGTGTTTTCTTACTTGCTGAGATACTCGGGCTTGAATTTCTTTATTGTTTTGTTGTGTAAATGATTGACTTTTCTGAATGATGCATTTGAATTGTACAGCAATAGTACTTTGAAAAACGACGTCAAACCATTCAGGGTAATTTTTCTTGTCAGTGGCCAGTGGCATCCCTGACCTCCAGAAACAAGCCATTTGGTATAAATTCTTTGTGGTGAACAAGTCTCTTCTTGTCATTGGCATGTGTGGCTTGAGGCCACCAGACACCAGTGCAGAGCAGGTCCAGCTGTGTATCCTCGTGTACGCTGCCCACGAGGAGGCAGGGTGTAGCATCTTCCAAGGCCTTATTTCTTTATCAGAATGCTTTTAAGTGTTGGCTGTATGTGCTGGGTTCTCTAAAGAAGTTTCTGTTCCCAAGCTGCTGTTCTGAGCAGTTTTGTTTTTGTCTTTTAAGGATATCACCAGCTTTGGCATCTGAGCAACAAACAGTGAATGGGATATGTGATTTCTGATGTGTACCTTCAGAATCAAACACATCTTCCCTCGTGTACAACCAAAGAACAGACATTATGAAATTGTATAGTAATATCTGGAAACACAACCCTTTCGTCCAACAGGTGACTTTTGTACAAAATTCAGAAAATCTATAAAGACAACCCCCTCAAAAAAAAAAAAAAACCTAAACATTTTTTCTTGTTCTTTTGTGATTATGACTGTATATTTAGTTGTCTTTCTAGCTATTAAAAGAACGTGCTGACACATGTAGGCGTGGCCGCCCCACTCAGGTATCTGTTGTTACAGTGCTAATGGATACTGGTTGCAGTAGGCACTGGATCCTTCTGAACTCTGCTTCACTGTTTGTGGTAAGATAGACACAACTGGAGCTTGTGTGCAACCTGGAGTTGTGCTGCCATCAACTTTGTTTTTTTGGGGGGGAGAAAAAAAAACAAAAAACCCAAGCTGAGCATCATAAAAAATGAGTCCATCTGGAAAGCCTTGCTCTCAGAAAATGACACTCATCAAATGTGTGGTTTTTCTCAGTATTCCTAATTTTTAAAAAATTTATCTTGCATATTTGCATCAGACATTTCTTTATATGCAAAATTTATGTTTTTGCTCTTTAAAATGCCTAAAGGTTATTTAGTAGCTACTTTGATTTCATCTATACACAATGATTAAGTGCATTTACTATTGGTAATTTAATGAAAAGCATTCCTTGCCCAATGGATGTAAACATTTTTGAAAGAATAAAGCAGAATTATATAATATGAAATGCTATGTAAAGTTTTCTATGTACAAATATTATGTATAATACTGTTAAATACCCCAATGCTTTGATCAAGTGGAAAATGAATAAAGTTTTAAAAAGTAAAGCTGCTCCTAATGTCAGTTTATATTCTATCAAGCCATAGGTTGGGCTAGTTTGAGTTACAAATTTTCAATTGGGAGTAGGATTTGGCTCCAGGCAGAAAAGATGGCTTAGGTAAAAGTGCTTGCCCTGTAAGCCTGGCTTCCTGAGTCTGACCCCTGGGATCCACATTAAGGTAGAGACAGAGAACCCAGTCCACAAAGGTTCCTCTGGCCTCCACACTTGGTGCTCTACACACGCACACAATAATGAAATAAAAATTAAAGTAGAAAGCAAGACCCATCATTGTCTCAGTCCTGCTCCCTTGCAAGGTATTCTGACAAGCCTGGCAGGGGAAAGGAGGCTCCCTCTGGATGGTTTAGGCTTTTAGGCTTAGGCTTTAAGGCATTTTCTTTTCCCAGCATGAGATTCCTGATTCTAATTTGTTCGGGCCCATTGTTGGGGTAATTTGATAATCACACTATCATCCTGCTTATTGCACAGTTGCTGTGAGTTCAAGAGTGCGGCAGCCATGCCATGCCCAGGAGACAGCATTACTCAACACTCCCCTTCTCTAGCTCTTAAGTCCTTTCTGCCCTCTCTTCCATCGTGGTCCCTGGTGCTGGATGGAGTTGATGGAACTGATGGCCCTTATTAGTATATGATGGTTTTGAGGTGATTCATATTTCCCAGGTTTGCCTTGAACTTGCTTTGTATCAGATGACCTTGAACTTCTCATTTTCCTGCCCCCACATACCCAGTACCTCCATTAGGAGGGGTGCACTGCACTGGTTTTTATGCAGTACTAGGGATTGAATTCAAGATTTCACTCCTGCTAGCCAAACACTTCCAATGAGCTATAACAGCAAAACCAAGAGAATTTTCTGGCTCCACCAAGCTGCACAACAACACATGGCAGCATGGAGGATTGGCCTATGGCCTCATCGTTTCTACCTCAAGCTTCAGTGTGTATGCAAAGCTGAGTGTGTGTCCCTCTTCACATCTGTGTGTAACCTTTTCACGTCTACTACAAGCTGCTGCTCTTTATCCTAGCACATACTCCCTAGAAGTGGCTGTGCAAGAGGTCGTCACAAAACCCATGTGACTTCAGGGAGGCCTCAGATGGGCTGAACTCTGGATGAGCTAACCTACATTGCCTGAGGGGAGGGAGAAACTAGAAGGTAGGAGTGAAGCGCTCTAAGGACGGGGCTGCTCTCAGGCAGCATCACCTGTGGGAATGAGACTTTGGGAATGATGGGGTTGGGAAGGGTGGCATGAAAAGCATGGTGGCCCTGAGGGGTGTATGTAACTCAACAGTAGAGCACATGCTTAGCATGCGTTGAGGTCCTGTGTTTACTCTCTATCACTACAAAAAACAAAAAATACCTAAGTCTGCCGCCACAGCTACTCCATCTATTTGGTTGGCTGGTTGTGACAGGGTCTTAGTCTGTAAACCAGGCTGGCCTTGAACTCAGCAATTCCTGTACCTACCTCTAGCTTCCAAGTTCAGAACTACAGGAATTCATCACAGGACCTGGTTTTATGGGGTGCTGGGAATGAAACCCAGAGGTTAGCGTATGCTAGACAGGATTCTACCAACAGACTACATCTGCAGCAGTTAAACTGATTTCAAATAACTGCTTTTTGGTTTTGGTTTTGGTTTTGGTTTGTTTATTGGTTGGTTGGTTGGTTGGTTGGTGTTTTTGTTTTGGTTTTTTTTTTTTTGAGACAGGGTTTCTCTGTGTGTAACCCTGGAACTCACTGTAGACCAGGCTGGCCTTGAACTCACAGATATCCACCTGCCTCTGCCTCCCAAGTGCTGGATTAAAGGCATGCACCACCATGCCTGGGCCTCAAATTTTTTTAATTAGACTTTTTATGTGTGCACAGAACTGAACATGCTATGGCACACATATGGAGGTGACAGGACATCTTGGAAGAATCAGCCTTCTTCAATCATGTGGATCCTGAGTGTTGGGGGATGGTCTTGTGCACTGTGTATTCAGATGTTGATCTCTGTTGCAGTCCGGACATGGGCACTGTGATGATTATTGATCAATCTCCTGTATGAATGTTGTGTAAAGGATGGTCCCAAATTATCTGATTGGTTAATAAAAACCTGAAGAGCCAATAACTGGGCAGAGAGGTGAGGAGGCAGGACTTCCGTATCCAGTCTGGGGGGTGGGGTCTCAGGTAGAGAGAGGGGAGGAGTTTGTTATGAAGACAGAGTTAGCAGAAGGCAAGGCAAAACTGAGATGGCAAGCAGAAGGGCACATGGCTGGGACTTGTTACAGACTTGAGTAACTGCATTAGAACAGATGACTATCTGCCCAGTTACAGTGCTGTAAAGCTTGTTGTCTGTGTCAATTATTTGGAAACTTGGACACCTGGACATCAAACTCCAGTTGTTAGGCTTGGTGACAAGAGCCATTAGCTAACTAGCCCCAAATTTTCATTTTTTTTAAAAATAAGGGAACAGAAAAGTTCAGCTCAGGTCTATAGTCCCAGCACTCGGTAGATGGAGCAGGAGGATCAGGAGTTCAAGGCCAGACTGCTTACACAGCAAGTTCCAGGCCAATCATGAGAATTGACCTCAAAAACTCTTGTGTTGGCCTTCCTGCTCCGAGGGAAGGGTGTCCTGGGACTCAGAAGCCCAGGAACCACACAGCTCTGAGGTGGGACAGTGTCCCAGTGGAAGGCTATGCTGGAACTCAGGGGCCCAGGAGTCACACAGCTCTGAGGTGGGACGGTGTCCCCACGGAAAGACATCCTGAGACATGGGAACTCAGGAACCACACAGCTAGCTCTGAGAGGTGACCTCTTCAGCAGAGTAGTTGCAGCTCCCAGGGGAGGTATCCCCAGCCAAGCCAAGGAGCTGCTCAGCCCTGCTTCACCTCTTGGCTTCTTCCCTTCTCTTCATTGCTTCTTGGCTTCTTCCAATGAGTCACATCAGGTGACAAATGTCATAAAAGAGATTTATTGGAGGGATGAATCTAGGAATGTCCATCTCTGCTCCTGGGTGATGGTAGCAGAGAACTGAGCAGACACAGCCTTAATATAGGATTTTTTAGGGAGCAGAACATTTGAGGGCAGAGATAGCCAGAGTGAGGGTTGGTGGGATTTCAAATCCTGAGCCTGGGAGCTCAGGGGTTAGTGGGCTTTCCTGCTCAGGGATTGATGGAGTTTTGATTCAGACTCCACCTAAAATTAGCATAATCTAGGCTGGGTCCTACTGAAGGGCTGGAGATGACCTTTGTGACTGTTCCAAAGGCAGGAAACGCTGTTATGACAGTTAGAGAGGTCTAGGGGAGGGGCCTGGCTGCGGGGGCACCTCAGGCAGGACTCTGGCCACTTCCCTGCCTTGAGTGTTTACAAAGTTTGCCAAGGGAGTCCACAGCAAGGAAGAAGCCTTTCCCTGCAACATGAATAGCTGACAGCCACTGAAGGACAGCTCCTGTGCCAGCAGTAGGCTGAGGCAGGAGAGGTGTTTTCACCACGGTCAGCTCCCCCTGAAAAGGCATTGGTGCTCTGACCAAAGCTGCCATTTTGACAGTAGCTGCCGTTTCAATTGCTCCTGCAGCTGTGGCACAGCCTGGGCCTGGAAAGAGGGGCTCTGACAGCTCTGGGGGCCGGGGCAGCAGTAGCGGCAGATAGGCAGGCAGCTCTGATTGAGCTGCTCAGGGACTAAAGTCTAAGCCTGAAAGCCCAGCACTTAAGAACCTGAGACAGGAGAGCTACTGCAAGTTTAAGGCCAGCCTGGGCTACATTGCGAGTTCTAGATCACTCTGGTCTACAGAGTGAGACACTGTCTCAAAACCAAACCAAAATCCAACTAAGAGGAGTCAGAGGATACAAACACTGTTGTTTCCTATTCGGCTCGCATTCAGTGCTGAACTGTGGGGTTTTCTATCTCATGGATTGTACTCAGAACTAAAGCTGCCTCTTAGTTTTTGAGAGATTTGTTCTTATTTGATGTGAATGGGTGTTTTGCCTGACTGCATTTATGTGCATCACATGCGTACAGCGCCTGCAGAGGCCAGACGAGGGTATCAGACCCCCCCCCACCGAAATGGAGTTACACTTGTCAACTACCATGTGGGTGCTGGGATCTGAACCCCGGTATTCTCCAAAAGCAGGAACAGATCTTAACTGCTGAGCTATCTCTCTAGCCCAGCAGAGAGATATTTAAAAACAAACAACAAAGCCCAATGGGACTCTTCTTGATTTTAACTATGACCACTTTTCATCTCACCCTTTTCATCTTTTTGGGCCAAAAGAAGGCTTGTTCACTGCAAGTACAGGCAGATATGTCCACATCTAGTGACAAATCTGAAATTCTGGTTTCTTTAAAAAAAACCACAAATATAAGACTATGCTTTCGTTTTAATCCCAGGTGTGAGGATATGGGGCTGCTTCGGACTATCCACAGCAGCTGACTATGATTTGCCTCGTGCTCTAGCAGAGGCATGGTTTTGCCAGCTGCTGATAGGTTCTGCAATTGTGTAACAGTTGGAATTCTGGGAACTTTTCAGGGAGTATATAGATAGGTGAGGCTGGTGGTTGTTGGTCGTTCAGTGGGTTCAGTTGCAGTTAGTAGCCATGCCCAAAAAACAAGAAGAAATTAGATTCAAGGATCCTCTCTGTCTGTCTGTCTGTCTCTCCTCTGTCCTTTCTCTCTGGGGAGAGCAATAAAGGATGGAAAAAAGAAGAACCCACAAAGTAGCAAAGACCAGCTATGAGTGGTGCCTCAACATGGGGCTTGAAAGTTAGAAGTGACAAGTTTGATTTCAAATGCTGGAGAGGAAAGGGCAGAGGTAAAGAAACGAATTTTTTTTTTCTTAATATGGCAGCCAAAATTTTATTTCAGCTGCTACACTCCCCTCCTCTACCACTCTGCTCCCAAAAGTTTTTGGTTTGGTTTCGGTTTTGGTTTTTGGTTTATACCCAGTTTCCAGGAATTGGAAAGTTATCTCATATACCCTGGTAGCCAGGTTAAACCTCCTCTCCCCTTCTAAGGTCATGTCCAGCAGCACCTGGAATTCCTCCTCATGCAAATGAGACATTCCCGGCACCTTAGCCCTGGCCAATGATGTATGCTCACCTGGGAAGCCTCTACCTGCCCCCCAAAGGTTTAAGTCGCCTTGGTTCCCCATTAAATGAGCTGTCTCACTGAAGCTATCTCCCAAGAGTGTTTCTGGTCGCACTCACAGCCCTCTGAGGTCTCTTTCACCTCTGGCCATTCCTCACCTGGATTACCCTCTCGGGATCTACCAGTTCAGGTAGCAGGCTGATAGCAGGTGGAGCCTGAACAGCAGGAAACAAAGAAAACCTTATGAATGAATCCTTGAAATTCTGCTGTTACTGTGTTTTTAATACAATCAGCAGGTGTAGCCAATGCTAAGTATAGGCAGAGGTTCTCATTAGGCTTCTCCGAGCACCATGTAGATCAGCCTTCCTAAAGTGCCCACACCCGTGGTTCTTCTGTTGCTACAGAAAGACATGCTGTGCTTTGGGGGTGGTTATCCTCAAACAGACCCAAATGTCTCGGCTCAGCTTACCGGCTTTCTACCAATGCTGCAGAGATATTAGACTGATGTTATACAGATGCAGGGTACCAGCCTGCATTCAGGGTATGTGATATGTGTGTATATGTGGTGTGTACATGTGTTGTGTGTTTGTCGTATGTGTGTATATATATTTACTGTGTGTATAGTGTGGTGTGTGTGTGTGTGTGTGTGTTACATGTGATACTGGGACTGGGCATCAAACTGTAAGGAACATTGAGAGTCTTTTTTATCACACACTTTTCTTCATGACAAGAAATTCAAATATTTTAAAGTCCCAACCTTGTAAATCCTCCTACCCTGTAAAACCTTTATTTATGCAAAGACCCTGCTGCTTTCTTGAAACTTAAACGATTTAACTGCCCAACCCTTCCTCTCTCCTTCATTCCCTTCTGTTTTGTTTTGATTTTGAGACAGGTTCTCTGTGTAGCTCTGGCTGTCCTGGAATTTGCTCTATAGACGAGGCTGACCTTGACAAGGATTAAAAGCATGTGCCACCTTCATTTCCTCTTTAAACTAGCCAATTGATAAAGTGTGAGATCAGACACCAGTCAGTGAGGAAAAGACACAATCACCTCCTACATTAGAATAATGCTCTTCCATTTTTGTTAGCAACATACTCTAGAATCTAGAGTCTAGAAAAGTGGTTCTCAACCTGAGGGTGGGGCCAGGTCCTCAAAGGACCCTTTCACAGGGTTCACCTAAGGCCATCAGAAAACAGATACTTACATTGATTACTAACAGTAGCAAAATTACAGTTAGGAAGTAGCAACAAAAATAATTTCATGTTTGGGTCACCACAACCTGAGGAACTGTATTAAAGGGTAGCAGCATTAGGAAGGTTGAGAACCGCTGGTCTAGAGTCTAGGGTCTACATCAAAGTAAAGTCTTGCCTTGTTGACACATTTTAACTGGAGTAGAGGTCTCTTTAGAATCTTGAACTTATTTCTAACAAAATCCAGGGCCTTGGTTGGCCAAGCAGTGCTTTGTCACTGAATCATTAACTTTATACTTCCCAAGGGTAGAGGAAAATGTTTCTTTCAGACAAGCAGATTAGTATAAGTAAAATAATTGCTTGTGGGCTGGTGGTGTACATGCTCAGTGCTGGAGTGCTTGCCTAGCACGCCTGAGGCACTGAGTTCAATCTCCAGCAGGAGGAAGAAAAATAAAGTGTAAGATGATCGTTGCTGCTGCAACAGTAAATACATGGGCATTTCACCCATTCTGTGTGGAAACCCAACACAGGGGCAGGAGAGATGCCCAGTGGTTAAAAACACTGGCTGCTCTTCCACAGGCCCAGGTTCAGTTCCCAGCTCCCACATAGTGTCTCAAAACCCTCTGTGACCTCCAGTTCCAGGGGCAGCCAATGCTTTCCTTGAGCACTGCATGCACATGGCACACAGAAAATAAAATAAAAAATAAACCTTTAAACACAATACCCAGCACATCTTTATTGAGAATCTAGGATGTTAAAGTGCTGGAGGCACATCCATAAACAAAGCAGTAATCCCTAACTCCTTTCATAAGAGTCCTTGGACTCCTGATGGGTGATAATTAATTGCAGAGACTTATGCCATGCAGAAAACATGAGGGCTAGTTTTGAGGGTAGAAGCACTTGCTGCTAAGACTGAGGACCTGACTTCAATCCCTGGAACCCACAAGCTGGACAGAACTGATTTTCACAAGTTGTACTCTGTCCTCACTCAAGCACTATGGCAGCCATATACCCCTCCCATTACATAAATAAACAAATGTTTAAAAAACATTTTAACTCGGAATGATACAATACCAAGCCAGCTAGATAAGATACAGAATGCCTAGTTTAATGAGAACCTTACATAAATAATACATGCTTTTTAGGGTGAATGTTCCCATGAAACATCTATTATGAAAATGAGTGTTTGTTCCCTGGAATTCATGTCAAGTTGGGCAGCCTGTAAAAGTACTGGCTAAACAGTGTGCTGTTGGATCAAGATTGAGTGGGCAATTTCAGAGTGGTAAAGCAGCGCTGGGAAGATGTCATTGCTCTGCAACCAAAGTGCAAAGGGAGTCAGCCACTCTTGGATCCAGACAGAGGTAGGAACAAATATCAATGCTGTGACGTGGGGTAAGCTCGGAGCTGGGGGGAACAGAGAAGGCAAGCTGGGCTGGCCACCGAGGCCTCCCTCCTTAGAGCCTCGTCTTTTCTTATTACATCTCACTAGTCCTCAGCCTAGCTCAAGCTGGCTGCCAAGCCTTCACTATTCTCTTCCTGGCACTTGCCAAGCTGATAGTCATAAGACTGTCTCCTGGCTTTTGAAAAAGGTAAATTTTCTCTTGTTCAGGGGCCTTTCCTGTTCATTCCAGTTACCTTCAAGTTGTCACCAATTACATCATCTGAAAAAAATTTTTTTTGAGAAAGGATCTCACTGTCTAGCTAGGCCTGGCCTCTCACTCATGTTGGGTTCCAATAAATGGCGATTCTCTTGCATCTGCATCCTAAGTGCCAAGAGATAACAAGCATGTGCCATCGCGTCCAGTTTCTCGAATCCTTTCAGGCTTCTAAAATCGTGTGTGTGTGTGTGTGTGTGTGTGTGTGTGTGTGTGTGAAGTTTTTAGTTTAGTTTTAAGTTTCGGTTTTCAAGGCAGGATCTGTCATGGAACCAGGAGCTCACCAATTAGCTATCCTGGCTGGCCAGTACGCCGCAGAGATCTTCCTGTATCTGCCTCCTCAGATACGGAATTACTCATGTACCATCACGTCCTGTCCTCGGCCATCACCCAGGCTGGGCATTCGAACTCATGCCTTGTTGCTTGAGCGGCTATTCCTCAACCGAGGGATCGATGCCCCAGCTTGAACTCCTTACTCATTCATTTATTCTGCTTGTCCTAGAAGAGACGCTCTACGGGAACGAGCACAGCCCACCAACAGTTAAGAACCACCAGGAGCCACTGGCAGAAGCTGACGGGGTCTGAGGAAAGAAACCCGCAACAGGAGCCTGCGTCAGAGGGCAAAGTCTCTTGTGACGTCACTGCAGAACAGACGGGGGTGGGGGTCCGATTGGCCCGCCCATCCGGGGTGGTGCCAAAAGCACCCCTGGCCCCTCCCCGCGTCTCGGCCTCACGCGCACATGCGCCGTGACCACCACCTTCGCCGCCGCGCCATTTTGCCAGGGTTTGAATGTGAGGCGGAGCAGCGGCCGGAGTGGGTAGTGTCGGCTGCAGCCCTCCCTCGCTCGGGATTCACTCCTCCGTCTCGTTGTCCCCAAGAGGTAAGGCATGGAGCGGGCAAGGTGGCTGTCGGGATGCGGCCGAGGAGGGGACGACCGCTGGGAGGCGGGTCCCGGCCTCCGCCCGAGGCCGCGCGCCGGTGCTCCCCCGCACGCCGCCGCAGGGCCGGGCCTGACCGCTCCGGGAAGCTTGAGGCTCGGCCTCACGCGAGCTGCCCGAGCTCCCGCCCTTTCCCCTCCAGCGCCGCGCTGATTGGCCGCGCCGCCGCCCTTCGCTCCGGAGGCGTTCGCTGATTGGTCGCGCCCGCGCGTCCGTTCTCGGCGCGCCGGGGCCCGCAGCGGGAGCGGTGTTCGGCGCTGAGGCCTGAGCTGGCGGAGCGGGTCTGGTCCCTGGTTCGGAAGGAGGCCGGGGCTCCCCCACTCTGGGTTCTCGGGGCTTCGGCCTCCAGCACGGTGGACTTGGGCCTCGGGGTCTTACCTGGCTGAGTCGTTCGTGCCAGGACCAACGTATAGTCAAATGGGGTTACCCTTTCTGGGGCGCACGGGCTTTCTCGAGTTGGATCATTTGGCTCCTTGCACACTTGGTCTCCCCCGAGGGGTGTAATTCAGAGCCAATCGTTGCCTCTCCACGAAATTTCTGATTTCTTAATAATCTGGATCTGGCGGTGGAACCCGTGTTCTCGCACAGCCCGAGCACTCTCTTCCACCGAGATGGATGGCATTTTACCCTCTCTTCATTTGCGTGCTTGGTTCAGTGGCTTGTAAGGTTCTGCTGGCTGTTGGCCGTGCTTCCCAGGGGGCTCGCCTGAGCTGTTGTCCGTCTGCCATCCGTCTCCCCGCAGCATAGTAGCCTCGCCTGCTCTCAGGTGGCCACGCTCCCGTCCTGCATGGAGGCCACGCCTTTCGTGATGTTAGCCTGGCCACCCTGCCTGTCGGGTTCCCCTCTTAGCAGTTCTCACTTCGGTACACATCAGCCAGTTTTATTTGCTCCATAGCGCCGACTTTATATGTGATTCTGAACATGCTTGTTTCTCATTGGCTCTGATGTGAGTTGTTCGAGGATAACTAACCTCTTTATTACTGCTGTGTTCCAAGTGTTTGAGTCGTGAAGACGTGGAAGGCCTTGTTTTAATTTTTGGATAAAGGGTCTTACATAGCCCAACCTGGCCCCAGACTCGTCTTTCACTCCACTCTTTTTCACCGTTTTATCCGTACAAAGGAATTTTTCTCCCCTCTGGCTGCATTGATTTCTAGTTGGGATTTGGGTGAGAGAGCAGTACTCTAATTGTGGAATTGACTCGTTGCTTATTTGTTTAATAACTTCATTCTTCTTAATCCTTAGGAATATAGTGAAGAAACAAAAATGGACAGGCTCTCTCAATGGGGAGCTTCTATTCTAGTTGGGGGAAGAACACAGACAGATGAAGACAGTTTCTTTGAAGAGGTGGCATTTGACCAGAGACTATCCAGGGAAAAGTGAGGGAACAGTGTTCCAGACAGCGGAAATAGAATGCAAAATTTCAAGAACAGAAACTAACTTGAAATATTGGGGTGTTTTAGGAAAATCCAGTTAAGCTGTGTGAAGAAGAGAGATCATACAGGGCTTCTGAGAGTAGTGTAAGGAGTTTGAATTTGATACAAAATGGTAGATTACTGTGATTAGGAAGCAGAGGCAGGCAGGAGGCACTCAAGTTACTGAACACTTCTCTTGAAGCGTTCATAATAACTCTTTTAAAAAAGCCAAGGGTAAGGTAGACAAGATGGACTGATGAAAAGCAACCCTTGCCTAGCCTGACCACCTGGTGGTTTTCCCTGGGATCCACGTGAGAACTGACTCCTGTATGTTGTCTTCTAACTTCCACACATAGGCTGTGGTGTGTACACACAATAAATGCATATAGTAAAATTTGGGGGGACAGGAGAGATGCAAGAGCATGTATTGCTCTTGCAGAGGACCTGAAGTAGGTTTCCAATATCTACAGGTTGCCCAGAATTGCCTATACCTTTAGCTGCAGGGGATCTGATAGCCTTGGCTTCTTTGGGCACCTGCACTCACCTGTACACATATACAGGCAGAAACATACAGAGAGAGACACATATACACTTAGATTTGTTTAAAAAAAAATTAAGGTGAGTGTAGGTGCTAAGTTACACTGTTAATATGTATTATCAGCTTTCACTTATTGGATTTATTTCCCTCTCCCCAGATATAAGGAAGGCCTCAGAAATGCTTCTCTTAGTGCAGTAGAGATATCTTAAGAAAAAACAAGCGTCTTGGGTCATTTTATCATGTATGTTTGTGAGATGGCCTTGGGAAACAAAAGTGTTAATTTCCAAAACCTTCTTTAACTGAGGGCCTGTAGGAAGAGGCTAGATTTTCAGCTACTCATTCAAGACTTTTTTTTTTTTTTTTTAAAGGTGTTCTTTTTTTTTATGTGTATGAGTGGTCCCCTACATGTATATTTGTATGTGCGCCAAATGTGTGCCCTGATGCCTAAGGAAACCAGAAGAGGACATCAAATTCCCTGGACCTGGAGTTGCAGATAGTTGTGAGTTGCAGTGTGGGCACTGAGCTGAGCTAAGGTCGTCCTCTTAGAGCAGTTTGTTCTTTGACTAAGCAAGAGTCCTTGGGATTAGGAAACCTTATTTGAAGGATTGTCTCCATCAGGTTGCCTGTAAGAAAGTCACTGGGTATATTATTATTATTATTTTTTTTCTTATTAATGATTACTCTTAGAGGGCCTAACCCACTTTTGGTGGTGCCACTCTGGCTCAGTGGTCCTGGGTGGTTGGTGTAAGAAAGCTGAGCTGAGCAAGCCAATAAACACTCCTCTGCTTCACTTCTTGCTTCCACATTCTTGTTTTGAATTCTTACCCTGACTACCCTTCTTCATGGACTACACTGGGGATGAAATAAACTCTTTTTTTCTTCCCTGGCTTGCTTTTTTGAGCATGGTATTTATCACAGCAATAGAGAGCATAATAGAGCATACAGCGCATGCTCTTACTGTTGAACCAACTCCCCACCCCCAAGATGAGCTTTTGAGGGGGCAGGTGAAATCCTCAGCACTTATGTAAAAGTCAGATAGGGTCTAAAATGCCCATAAACCCAGCATTGTGAGTAGGAAACAAGTGATCCCAATGTTGTGTTATCAAATTGTGGGTCATAACCTGTGTCCCAGGTGAGGTATGGTCACCCATCCTCAAGCTCAGTGTTGACTTCCCTTGTGATAAAACTTTAACATACCTTTAATTCCAGCACTCAGGAGACAGAAGCAGGTTGATCTTTGTGAAGCCACCCTAGTTTACAAGGGAGTTCCAGCATGAGTACACAGAGAAGCCCTGTCTCAGAAAACAAACAAACAAACAAAAAAAAAAAACAAGTAATAGCTAAGGGAAAGGACTACAGAAAGGAGAATACAGATAGCACATTTTGTTTTGAAGATCATGTTTTTTGGCTGTTGTTTTTTTTTCTGAGTGTGTATCAAGATGAAAGCTTAGCTGGGTATGGTAGTATATGCTTGTAATCCTAGCATTTAAAACATCAGTGAAAAGGTCTTTTTCATGCTTTAGGAGAATGCTGTCCATGTCTTCTTTGACTGCTGCTCCTTTTCAAAACCTGGCTTCCAAGCTTCCTTCTTTTAACATTGGGCTTCCAATTGTGTTCTTAGTTTTAGCCTAGTCATTTCCACTTAGAGGCTGCCCTAGAGAGCAGAAAAAAAAGATTTGAAGCAGGCCTGTCTATCAACTTGGGCACTTAGGTTAGTCACTCTGAGTCTCCTTCCCTACTGCTGTTTGAAGTCGGGAAGCATGTAAATCACCTAGTATGGTTGGGTCATGCAAATTAGCCCTTTCCATTTAAGTAAAACAGTGTCGAATGCTCTATTCTCTTTGCCTCTGTTCTGCAAATCAAAGGTCCAGATTGTCTACTTTAAAAATCTCCAGTGAGCTGGCTGTGGTGACACCATTAGCCCCAGCACTAAGGCAGAGGCAGGTGGATCTCCATGAGCTGCCAGGTCCACATAGTAAGTTCCAGGACATCCAGGCCTACACTGTGAAAGATTCTGTCTTTAAAAAAATAAAAATCTTGAATGGCTCACTATTTATACATTTAAATTCTGAAACAGCTTGGTTCTGAGGAACCAATAGATCTGTGTCTGTCTAGTTCATATTCGTCTCTTCATAGTATTTCCACTGGGAGATGAGTCCTGATTCTTAGGACTCTGTCCTAAGAGATCATAGGTGACTTCATATTCCAGTAATCTTCATCTTACCTTTCTAGCTATTAGCTGCTGTCTGAAGATTCCTTTGACATTCTTTTTACTTTGGAAGACATATATTTTTCAGAATTTAGTAGGTGGGTGTGTGTGAACATACTTTATACCACATACCTAGTGGGCTCTGGGGTAGCACTTGCAAGCAGGCCCAGGTCCCCCCCCCCCCCCATTTGTTTATTGGGGAATGTGCCACAATGCATATATAGAAGTTGTCAGGGGGAGTTTAGTCTCACCGTCCACTACATGCCAAGCGTTTTACCTGCTCACCATCTCACCAGCCCCAGACACGTTATTTCTGTAGTGAAACAAATTGGCACACTAAACTAGGTTTTCAAAAATTATACTTGTAGCCTCGGGCAGCTTAGGCCAAGTGTTTTTAAACTCATTTTTATTATTTGTGGGTGCAGGTGGGCACTTGTACGCTGTGGTACATGTGGGTAACTTTTGTGCATCAGGTTCTTTCCTTCTACTGGATAGGTACTAGGTGGAACTCAGATCTTCAAGCCTGCTGGCAGGCACCTTTACCAACTTCGAGCTATCTTGCTGATCTCTATGGTTAGATTTTGGTGCCAGATGTTTGCTACATACTTGTAAGAAAACAAAAACATTTCCATTAATTGATTGGGGGGGGGTTCAAGACTGTAGAGAAAGATTACAGGTCGATGGGGGAGTGAGACTACAGAAAGGGATTAGAGGTTTGGTACTTGGCAATTTAGGTATGTCTTTCCCAGTTACTCTGGAAGCTAAGGCAGGAGGCAAGTTCAGGGTCAACTGTGATAATTTATTAAGATCTTTTCTCAGAGTAGGAAATAAAGGGGTTAGGGATGTGCCTTAGTTGGTGCTTGCCTAGCATGTACAAAACCGGAGTTCCATCCCAGCACTGCATACATCAGGCATGGTGGTACACACCAGTATTCTTTTATACAATCACACATCCATATTATATATCTTAGGAACCATCTATTTTAGATGTAGTATTCCAAACAAAATTATACAATTATGCATCTATAACTAGTCCAGTTTTAGAAACCACTAGCAGTCTTAAAAGCATGCAAAGTGGTGTGATTTAAATCAAGGTCTTAAGTGATTACTCTTCCTAGCTGGCCTCATGTTTTATGTGTTAGAATCCTTAAAAGCTGTTCTCAGTACCTAGTTTAAAGTTACTGTTTCTGAGGTTGGAGAGATGCTCAGTGGTTAAGAACATTGGCTGTTCTTCCAAAGGTTCTGAGTTTAATTCCCAGCAACCACATGGTGGCTCATAACCATCTGTAGTGAGATCTGGTGCCCTCTTCTGGTGCGTAGGCACACATGCAGTCAGAAGGCTGTATAAATAAATAAATAAAAATTTAAAAAGTCACTGCTACAGATCATAGTCACATGCTCTACAGTTAATTTCCTGAGCTGTGTTTTTCTTTATTGCTTATATGTGTGTCAGCCATTTATTTAGTTTTGTGTTGTAAGGGCTGGAAACATAGTCCAGTAGGGTGTGTGTGTGTGTGTGTGTGTTTAGCATTTGTTCATTTCTAGCACAGTAAAAAATTATGTGAATTAGCACATGCCTGTAATCCCAACACTCAGTGAGGCAGAGGCAGGCAGATCTGTGAGTTCAAGGCTAGCTTGGTCTACAAAGTGTGTCTAGGGACAGCCAAGGCTACACAGAGAAACCCTGTCCAAAACAAATATGTAAATTAATTTTTTTTGCACATGCCATGGCATGGGTGTGGAAATGAGTACAAGTTGAGGGAGTAGTTTTTCTTTGTACACAGACGTATAAACATATTTGAAAGGAGTACATGCTGTGGCACATGTGGATATCAAAGGAGAATTTTGTGGAGTATTTTGTTTGTTTCTTTCTTTCTTTCTTTCACTCTTACATGGGTTCCAGGGATCAAACTCAGATCCCCTGAATCTTCTTGCTGGCCTATACATTTGTTTGTTATTCATTTTATGTTTAATTAATAAAATAATGATGTATATGCTCATGTGACTGTGTGTGCCAGGAGAAATTATCTGATCCCTGGGAGTTGCCTGATGTGGGTGCTGGAAACTGACCTCAGATCTTCTAGAAGCAGGAGTCTGTGCATGAGCTGCATGAGCTCTTAACTGCTGAGACATTTGGCTGGACCCTATTTTTATTTATTTATTTATTTTTTTAATATTTCCTGCCATATGGGTGCTGGGAATTGAACCCAGGTCCTTTAGAAGAGCAGCCAGTGTGCATAACCACTGAGCCATCTCTCCAGCCCCTTTGTCAGTTTTTAATATCAGAACTTTAATGATATTTTATTTATTGCTAAATGTGACGGTGCATTTTATAGTCTTTTCTACTTGGAATTTGAGCTTGTAAGATTCCCTTGAGCTTAGGAGTTGACCAGCCTGAGCAACAAAGTCAGATGTCTTCTAAATTGAACAAAACAAAAAAAGATTTGTCTAGTGGGTTTTTATTTTTTTCTAGACAGGGATTTTTTTGTGTAGCTCTGGCTGTCTTGGAACTCTATAGACCAGACTGGCCTTGAACTCAGAGATCTGCCTGTATTATGCTTTTGAAAAAAATAACATTTAATTAAAAAAAATTATTTATTATGTATACATTGTCTGCCTATATATTTGCCTGCACGCCAGAAGAGGACCAGATCTCATTATAGATGGTTGTGAGCCACCATGTGGTTGCTGGGAATTGAACTCGGGACCTCCGGAAGAGCAGCCAGTGCTCTTAATCTCTGAGCCATCTCTCCAGCTCATAATTAATTTTGAAAATTTTTTGCTGTGTATGTATGATGGGGGCTGTGCACATGCTCTTGGTAGGGAGACCATAGGACTACCTCAGCTTTGTAAATATAGGTTCTGGGAATTGAATTTTCAAATCACCAGATTTGTGCAAGTGCCTTTACCTGCTGAGTGATCTCAATAGCCTTATGCTTTTGTTTGATTTTACATTTTACTTTTGTGTGTGCACAGTGGCAAGGATAGGAAGCATGTGTGCCAACATGTGGTGGTCAGAAGACAACTTGCAGGAGTCATCTCATATTATATATGTCCTGTACACACATACATACAGGCAAGACACAGATACACAAAAAAGTAAAACTTATAAAAAGGTTTGGGGTCACCATCAGCTATACAACTAGATCAGAATTGGACTGAGCTATATGAAACCCTGAAAAGATCCTGCCTGCCACCACCTCAAAGGGGGAAAAAAAAAACACTGCCACCCCAAATGCATAATTTTAGAAAAGGGGTTATAATACAAAAGTATTCATAATTGGGTGTGCTAATGAATGCTTGTAATCTCAGTGCTTTAGAGATGACAGAAGCAGGAATATGATGCAAGGTCAAGGCCATCCTGTCTGTATAGTGAGTCTTGGGCCAGCCAGGACTAACACAGTAAGACCCCACCTCTGAAGCAAAGTAGGAAACAACAGTAACAAAAAGACTCATTTATGTTACTCACTTTCTCTTCAAGTGATCACTTATTTAGACTCTGCCTTTTAATTTTAGATTCAGAGCCATGGAGCTCAGCGATGCAAATTTGCAGACACTAACAGAGTATTTGAAGAAAACTCTGGATCCTGATCCCGCCATTAGACGTCCAGGTAAAGATGTCTTTATTCTTTGGCTTATTCATTCTTGAGACATACGTTGGAAAACTTTTGTGTAGTCTGCCTGGTTATAAATTCAAAAGAAAAAAACAGTATGTTTGCTTGTTTTCCCAGGCCTGGTTTATGTGACATGTTTGGCTGCTTAACAATAGTTATAACACATGAAGAAATTTTTTGTTGAGTAAAGTAGCTTTTATGACATCTTCTGGGGTAAAAAGTACTGGTATGTTTAATATTGTCTAAGGCTTAGAGTTACTTGTGTGAACTTAGAATTTCAGCCTAGATACAAAAGTTAAAAAAAGAAAAAAAGGGAGGGGGGTCTTGCCAGGTGGAACTACTGGCGTGTGAACTAGGCCTTGTTTGGAATACTAAGGATGGTAGTCTAACTAGGGAAGATACAAAACTCTAACCAGCTTTGTATGCTTAGATTTGCAACTTTGCTTGAAACATCAGGATAGCATAGGAAATACTCTCCCTCATTTTTAAATGATGGTAACCAACTTTTAAAAACTGAGGAAATGTGGGCTCAGAAAGGTCTTCTGAGCAGTTTGTTGGTGATCCTTGCTATCATAATCTAATCTTCAGAATGTAATAATATTATGCTTATGGACAGGATTTATCTTCAGAGGATCTGAGTCATGAGCGGAGGGAAATATTATATAAAACAAATAGAAATGTGAATGTGTGGGTGGTTTGTGTCTCTGTCATGCCCATCGTCCCTTTGTTCACTGGTTAAGAAATCCAGTGCCAAGAACTCTACTAAGTTGTATCCTTAGCCCCATCCTGGTCTAGAAGTCTGTGTGATTTCTAATCCTTATACAGGGTTATTTGAAGCTATTTCATGCCAGTTTATATTTTGAGAATATTACACCCCCCCCCCCCCGTATCTGACTACCTTCCCCTGTATCACCCACAATATTGTGTGTGTCTGTGTGCGTGCGCGCATGGGTGTGCAAGTATGCACATGAAGAAGCTAGAAGTCAGTATTGGTTATCTTCCTTTTTAAAAAAGATTTATATGTATAGCATTTTTGCCTGTGTGTATGTAAATGCACTGAGTGTGACTATATATATTACATGTGTGCCTGGTGCCCTAAAAGGCTGGAAAAGAGAATTTTATCCTTTGGAGCTGGAGTTACCAATGGTTATAAGCTGCTGCATGGGTACTAGGAGCTGAACTTGGGTCAGTTCCTAGAGCAGCAAGGGCTCTTCCTAACTGCGCAGCCAGTTCTCTGACCACTCTGGGTGATATTTTTTGAGACACAGTTTCAGAACCAGCTGCTCACTGATTTGGTTAGACTGAATGGCCAGCAGGTCCTAGGGATCCATCTGTCCTTACCTGAACAGCCCTGGGGTTATAGACATGCTCTCTTGTGTTTGGTTTCTATGTGGGCACTGGAGGAGGAACTCAGGTTCACATGCTTGGGCACCAAGCACTTAACCCAACTGAGCTACCTCTCTGGCCCAGTCTGTATTTCTGAGAGGTCACACTAATGTCCCTGATGTGTTGTTCGTGGATAAGGAAAAATTAATTGCTCTAATCTTCTTAGAATTTCTCAGAAAGCCTATGCCAGCTAACAGTATTAAAACATTTTTTTAATGTGTTCTTAAAAGTTGAGGGTGCTAAAAAGCCTTATGACCCCAGGACAAAGTGTAGAAATAAACTGTTGTCCTGTAGGAAAATGTTCTGATCTTTCATTGGCTGGTTGGTGGGTTTCTATTTATGTACCTGGTTTATTTGTTTTGTTTGTAAGACAGTATCACTGTTTAGCTCCAGTTGGACTAAAGTTCAGTGTGTACCTGGGTTTGCCTGGATCCTCCCAAGTGCTCAGCTTAAATCTCAAACCATTATTTGTCATCTAATCATTGTTTCTTTTTATAGTTTTATTATAGGTATAGCGTGGAAATGTTTATTGTAACAAGTCTAACATGAAAATTCTTTTACAGCTGAGAAATTTCTTGAATCTGTAGAAGGAAATCAGAATTACCCACTGTTGCTTTTAACATTACTGGAAAAGTCACAGGATAATGTCATTAAAGTATGTGCTTCAGTAACCTTCAAGAACTATATTAAAAGGAACTGGAGAATTGTAAGTATTTTGGGAATACATAATTAAATACTCTGAATGTTTCTATGGCTTATATATATATTCCTGTAATAAATTCAGATGTGAATTAATGTTAAACAGGTTCTTTCTCTAAAACTCGTGTTATTTCATTTAAATTCCACATGACATCCTTACCTTTGTAACTTAGACTGTTAGGAGACCTAGGATGTGAAGACAGTCTGAATTGATAGAGTATAAGATGGGCTGTGTGTGTTTCTATAATCATGGTTTCTTAGGTTTATACAAGTGTACTAAGGTCAATTACTTAATTACTTTTAAAGTAATTAAGATTTACTTATTCATTCATCTATTTATTTCACAGCAGGGTCTAGCTTTGTATCCCTGGCTGATTTGGAATTCGGTTTTATATATACACTTACATATACACACATATAATCTGCGTGTGTGTGTGTGTGTGTGTGTGGTCAGATACTTACTAGTCTTTCTCATCAGTGACATAAAAACTTAAAAAATCAGTCTGGAGAGGTGGCCCCGTGGTTAACGAGCTCTTACTGCTCTTACAGAGAACACAGCTTTGGTTGTCAGTGTCAGCCTGGCTCACAGCTACCTGAAATTGCAATTTCAGGAAATCTGATGCCCTCTTCTGGCCTCAAGGGGCTCCTGCATACAGATGGTACACATAAACTCATGTAGGCAAATACATATAAAATAAATAAAACTTTTAAGAAAAAGCTTATAAAGCAATAAGTATTATCTTAAAGCTTTTATTATTCATTAGGTACTGTTCTATGTGGTAAAGAAAAACTAAGTCTTAGAAAGTCCATATTGTTTGTGGGCATGCTAGCCTCTTGTTTTTGTGGGGTAGGAGGGACGGGAGGGCTATTAGATAGAGACGGTCTTTTCATAGCTTAGGTCTTTTCGTAGCTTAGGCCATCCTAAAACTCATGAACAGCTCTACTGCTTCAGGATCCTGAGTGTCTTTATCTTTATGATATGTAAAACCAGGGAGTCTATAGTATCTCTAAGAGGTGTACCCCAGGTGTGCTTTTTTAAAAAATATTTTAGTTATTTATTTTATGTAGTACACTTGAGTGCTCTGTTTTCATGCACACCAGAAGAGGAAATCAGATTCTATTACAGATGGTTATGAGCCACCATGTGGTTGCTGGGAGTTGAACTTAGGACCCCTGGAAGAACAGCCAGTGCTCTTCACCACTGAGCCATCTCACCAGCCCCCCAGGTGTACTTTTAATTAGTAACAGACAAGAAAGTTTTCATAGGATAGATTTGTAAGGTGAGAATCAAGTTGAATCTTTTAAAGATGACTCTGGCCCCACATTGATGACATGCCTTTTATTTCAACCTTGGAGGCAGGGGCAGGTGAAATTCCTTAGTTCAAGGCCAGCTACATAGAGAGATAACTGCCTCTAAAAGCAAAACACAAACACACAGGATGACTGATTAAATAACATACATCTACAAATCTATAAAGATTTTAACTCCATGCTGATTAATTTACATATTTACATAGAAAACTGAAACCAGTTCTTTTTTTCCTTCCTCCCTCTTTTCCTCCCTTCCTTTCTTTTTTTTTCTTTTTTTTTTTTGTTAGTAGGGTTCAAATCTAGGGTGTCCTTGCTAAGTGTGTCCCAGAATGTACCCATACCCCAGGACTCACTTGTTTCTGGTTTTTTGCTTTTGTTTTTCTGGGATTATAGGTGGAGTTGCCAACAGCCAATTTTTCAGCATTTATTTGCAGAACAACAAATTCCAGCAATCAGGCAGAGGCAGGGGATCTCTGTGAGATCCAGGCCAGCCTCTACAGAGTGAGTTCTAGGACAGCCTAGGCTAAACCCTAGATAAACCCTGTTTTGAAAAACAGAGAAGGAAGGAAGGAAGGAAGGAAGGAAGGAAGGAAGGAAGGAAGGAAGGAAGGAAGGAAGGAAAAGAGTCATTATTCCCATAGGAGACAGAGAATAGTTACATTCCTCCATTTTCTTTGATAACTTGAGTTACTAAGATTAGTTACATTTTATTTGTAAACCCAAATGGATGTGAGAGTGGATCCTATGTCACTTGCTTGTTGATATTTTCCTTTTAGGTTGAAGATGAACCAAACAAGATTTGCGAAGCTGATCGAGTAGCTATTAAAGCCAACATTGTTCATCTGATGCTGAGCAGCCCGGAGCAGATTCAGAAGCAGGTGGTGTTCTGCGCTAGACCCAGGGAATTGGGTGCACCTTTATGAGGCTGTCTGCTAATTAAAGCTCTCCTTCCCTAGTTGAGTGATGCTATTAGCATCATTGGCAGAGAAGACTTCCCTCAAAAATGGCCTGACTTGTTGACAGAAATGGTTAATCGCTTTCAGAGTGGAGATTTCCATGTTATTAATGGAGTCCTTCGCACAGCACATTCACTATTTAAAAGGTATTAATGCACAGGTTTATTTTTTTAGTATGGTTTCTGTTAGTGTAACTTTCTGTTGTGTAACTGCTTACTCCGATGAATATGAACATCCTTGAGTAACTGGGAAGTCACTCATTTCATTGTGTTTACTTTATCTCAAGCAACAGTGTTCATCTCACTCTGCCTCATTTTCTGTGAGGTAATTAGATTATTCTTTGTACTTTGAATTCAGAAGGCTCTCTGGTTGATGGTATCTATTCATCTGTCCTTGAACATCTAAATTGAGTAAACAGAAGGTTGAACTCCTGTACTTCTCTCCATTTTCTAGATACCGTCATGAGTTTAAGTCAAATGAGCTATGGACTGAAATTAAACTTGTCTTGGATGCCTTTGCTTTGCCTTTGACTAATCTGTTTAAGGTATGGTATGTCTTGAAAGTTACCTAGTATTTTAAATTGCTTAAATATGTGTATAATTTTAAGAGATTTAAAAAAAAAAACTTGTTTGATAGTACAGCATTTCTTTTAGAAGAATTGCAACCCTGTGCAGAAATGGACACAGTGAGACTGAGCTTCCTTGTTGTACAGTTGCTGGCGCTTTTTTAGCCTACTTCCTTATTTCTGTAGGAATGTTTAAAAACAACCCAAGCATCCTATCATTTCACCCAAGTAAGTGAATGTGTCTCTAAAAGAGAGATTGACATTTTGCCCACATGTGGGATTTAATTAATTACATACTTTTACAGAGCACAGGTACTTTCTTTAGGATGTTCTTAGTGTTTATAAGAATCCTATGAAACATAAATTAATGCCTCCCCCCTCTTTTTTTTTTTTTTTTTTTACAGACAAGATCCCACAAATACTATTAGTAAAATGAGAGTTAAGCTTAAATCTCACTTCCTTTGATGGCAGAATGCTTTTCATTTCTTTCAAAAAGGATGGTTGTATAATAGTATCCAGATAAAGGTTTTATAAAGGGTATTTATGGTTAAGGTAACATTTTTCAAAAATTAAGACCAAAATGTAATCAATTTTCCGGCTTTAGATTGGGAAAGATTTTCATTTTCTAACAGTGTAATTAAAAGCCTAGGCATAGTTCACATGCCTATAATCCCAAGATGTGGGAAGGAGAGGCAGGAGGATGGGAAATTTGAGGCCACATCTGGGCTTTAAGAGCAGGGTTTATATGGTGAGACTCTCTGGAGAAGAAAAGTTTTATCTAGATTACAGTGAATGAAATGAACATTCTGTTCTGAATATGCTGTTAGAAATGCTACTCTTCTTGAGTGGAACAGTTTATTGAGAAAAACCTTAATAGTTATTTTTAATTTTAAATTCCAGAAGAAAGCAAGTAAGCATTTGCTCACAAAAGTGGGTATGTGCAAAGTACAGGAAGTGTTTTTGGTTTTTGTTGTTTTGGGGGGGTTGTTTGTTTGTTGTTGGTTTTTTTTTTTCTTGTTTTTGGGTTTTGGGTTTTTTGTTTGTTTTTGAGACAAGATTTCTGTGTGTGTAGTCCTGGATGTCCTGGAACTTGCTCTGTAGACCACGCTGGCCTTGAACTCAAATCTGCCTGCTTATGTCTCCTGAGTTCTGGGATTCAAAGCCATGTACCACCATAGCCAGTCAAGGAATAAACATGCAAAAATTCTGTCATTTCCTATGTGTATTCTAAACATAATTAGGCATTCTTTTAGTATTTTGAGACAAGGTCTCTTTTTTAGATTTATTTATTTTACTTTATGTATCTGAGTGTTCTGCATGCATACATGTGCACCATATATAAGCCTGTAAGGAGGTTCTTACTCACTGCAGTACCGCCCCCCCCCCCCTTTTTTTAAATTTTATTTTATGTGTGAAGGTGTCAGATCCCTTGGAATTGGCGGTACAGGTACAGACAGTTGTGAGCTGCCATGTGGGTGTTGGGAATTGAACCTGGGTTCTTTGGAAGAGCAGACAGTGCTCTTAACTACTGAGCCATCTCTCCAGGCCAGTACTCTTAACCACTAAGTCATCTCTCTATCCCTCTTCTCTGTGTAGTTCTGGGAGCCTAAAACTTGCTATTAGGCCAACCTAGCCTCAGACTCAAATAGATCCGCCAGTGTTTGAGTCCAGGAATTAAAGTTAGGTACCTCCACATTTTTTCCTCCTTGGGATCTCACTATATGCCCATGGTAGGCCTAGAACTTAGCATGTAGGCCAAATTGGCTCAAATTCAGTGCTAGCATTAAAGGTGTAAAGTATGCTACACCTGGCTTTTGTTTGTTTAAGATTGTCTGAAGGGCTAGAGAGATGGCTCAGAGGTTAAGAGCACTGGCTGTTCTTTCAAAGTTCTTGAGTTCAATTCCTGGCAACCACATGTTGGCTCATAACCATCTATAATGAGATCTGGTGCCCTCTTCTGGTGTGTAGCCACACATACAGGCAGAATACTGTATAAATAATAAATCTTTTTTTAAAGGTGGGGGGGGTGTCTTGAAAAGTCCAGTGATGACCTTGAACTTCTGGTGATACTGTTTTCATCTCCCAAGTAGCTAGGTTATTTGCATGTACTACCCCTAACAAGTTTATGTGATGCTGACGATCAAACCCTTGACTTCATGTACGTCATTGTCCCATCCCCTTTCCCCAACATTCTTGTTGTTAGGTCTTTCTATGTAGCTCATTCTTCCTTTGAACTTTGGAATCCTCCTGCTTATACTTGGATCATATGCTTGCCTGACTACACCCAACTGTAGCTCCCTACTAGAGTAATATTCCTTATGAGTAATGGAATCTCGGTTCTATTCAGATTTCTGACCTCCCATTTCTTTACTTTCTGTGTGCTGCCTTGTACTACTCATGTAGAACCTCAGACTCAAAAGTAGAGGCATGTAGAACATTGTGTAGACAAACCTATTCCTATAGCTAGGATAATGCTCAGTTGAAAATTATATAAATATCAAATGGTAGAGGAATTTTCTTGTTCTGTTTTGTTTCGTATTGAGACAGGCTTTCTTTGTGTAGCCCTCACTGTTCTGGAACTTGCTCTCACTGAGATCTGCCTGCCTCTGCCTCACGTGTTGGGTTTAAAGGCATGTACCACCACTTCCACCCTGCAGAATTTCTTTTGAGAACATGTGGGAACTGCTTGTTTTTTTTTTTTTAAGAATATTATTTATACAATATTCAGCCTTACAGTGTTCTGCCTGCATGTATGCCTGTGTACCAGAAGAGGGCACCAGATCACATTATAGATGGTTGCTGGGAATTGAACTCAGGACCTTTGGAAGGGCAGCCAGTGCTCTTAACCTCTGAGCCATCTCTCCAGCCTGCTTTGTTTGTTACTAATGTGTGTGCATATAGGAAAGATATCCAGAGGGGTAACATTTGGAGTATTTACTAGCTGTTATAATCAGATTAAAATACATTTATTTTTCAGCATCTTTTAAGTAAATATACGTTACTATGTTAAGGCCTCGTTTGGAGAAGAAATATAAGTAGTCTCAGCATAGTACAAGGCTATTTCACTAAGCTCACCATGCTGCCTTTATGATACACTAAAACCTTGTTCCTAAATTCCTTTCCAAGGCTACCATTGAACTCTGCAGCACCCATGCAAACGACGCCTCTGCCCTGAGGATTCTTTTTTCTTCCTTGATTTTGATCTCAAAATTGTTTTATAGTTTAAACTTTCAGGTAAGTTTTATTTGATTTCTTGCTTTTGATTCTTTACCTTTCTCTTGATCTCTCATACACACACACACACACACACACCTTTAAATAATTAGTCCACCTGACAGGGTTGATTTTCCCCAGCATTGGTTCTGAAAGGAAATAAAGCATTTTTTTCATGTTTTGTTTTATAGGGATTTTTTTTTTTCTTAACATTTTAAAATTTGGGGTTGGAGAGATGGCATGACATGAGAATTGGAATTATAGACAGTTGTGAGCTGCTTTGTGGGCACTGGGAACCCAAAATCACTTAGTCATCTCTGTAGCACCTCTTCCCTGTACCCTACCCTAATTTTATTGAAAGCATTATAGAATTAGATATTCGAGGGCCAGTAAGCTAGTTCAGCATGTATATATGCTTGTTTGAATTTGACCTCCAGGATACACATGATAGGACAAAGCCTTTGTCTGCTGTTTCATAAACACGTGCATACAGAAACAACAATTAATAATAAATGTTTAAAAATTTTAAAGTATATGTATGTGTGACTATATGCCATATGTGTGTTTATGGGTGCCTTTCGAGTCCAGAAGTTGGCTGGAGCTAGTTGAGAGCCTCCGTGTGGGTGCTTAGGGCAACTATCTCATAGTGAGTGCAGTATTTGCAAGAGGAGGGAGATGTGTTGTAACAGTGTGCTTTGTAAACATGAGCTTCGTGTCGTCCTCACTGAACCCGTAGAGAACAGATAGCTGCAGACTGAAGTAACAGGACAGTGATGTGAGTTTCAAAGGCAAATGAATGCAGCTGCCACAGTTGCAGGTGAAATAGAATTTTTATAGACTAAAGTCTGGACTGGAGCCTACAGCCATGGGCAGATGTTTGTCATAGTTGGGAAATTGGTTAATCAATGCATTTTCATCAAAATTCTCAAGTCTGGTTATTCTTCAGGATCTCCCTGAATTTTTTGAAGACAATATGGAAACTTGGATGAACAATTTTCATACCCTCTTGACACTGGATAATAAGCTCCTACAAACTGACGTAAGTATTTTCCATCATTAAGGATTATTTTGGTGCAGCTGAAACTCGGTGTTGTAATGTTCGCTTAGTGTGAGTGGCCAGCTCCTCACCACAAAAAAAGGTACTCTGAAGACTGACTTACTCTGGGATTGTTAACATATGAATTTCACAAATGTAAGAAACATTTGACTCTGATCTGGAGGAAATTTCATCCTTAGAGCCTCCCTTCCTAAAATCCCCACACTGTCAGAAGATTAGGAGTAGTGTTAGTTTAATGTCATTCTCCACTATGTCGTGAGGTTGAGGCTCTGCAGGACTATATGATACCCTGTCTCATGAAACAGAAAGGTGGGGGTGGGTCTTGCAGATAATACATGCTTTTTTTTTTTTTTTTTTTTTTTTTTTTTTTTTTGCTTTAAGACTGTTTCTCTGTAGAGCTGGCTGGCCAGTGACCAGAGATTGGTCTGCTTTGTCTCCCAAGTGCTAGAATTAAAGGCCTGTGCTGCCAGCTCAATATTTCGTGTATTGTCAACGATTTGTTTTTTAATGTGCTGAGAAATGTCCAACTCACTGAAGGAAATCTTGCTCCATACAGTTAATCAGAAAAAGCCCTTAGAGTCTTTTAGGCCTAACGGGTGCAACAAAGAGAATTTCCACTAGTTAGTTTCAATGCAGTTGGCGAAAACAGTTTGAAGTTATAGTAATAAAAGGCATACTGCTATTTTTATAATATTTTATGTGTTAGTGTTTGCCTATGTTCATGTATATGCATCACATTCGTGCAGTGCCTGCAGAGGCCGGAAGAGAATATTAGATCACTGGACACTGCAGTTGCTAATAGTTATAAACTTCAGTGTGCATATTGGGAACCCAGATCTGCAAGAAGAGCAAGTGCTTTTAGCCTATCCTTTTCTCTTCCCCTTTTATATATTTATAGCCAAAATATTATTTACACACAGTGTTACTTTGTTTGAGGATGGGGCATTGCATGTTTTATATACTTACTATTAAAATTATATTCCTTTTAGGGACGTCAACATAATATTATTAAAGAGCATTGGTGTGATTGCTCAGTGGTTAAGAGCACCAGCTGCGCTTTCATAGGACCTAAGTTTAGTTCCTAGTGCCCACACAGAGGTTCACAAACCATCTGAAACTCCAGTTCCAGAGGAATCCAGCGCTCCCTTCTGGTCTCCACTGGCACCAGGCATACATGTCATCCACAGGACTACATCTAGGCAAAACACCTAAGCACATAAAACGAAGATAATAATATGACCCGGTGGTGATAATCCCAGCACTTTGGAGGAAACCTGTCTCAAACTCTACCCCCACCAAAATTAAAAATATATATATATATTTTATATATATATATTTATTATATATATTATATATATATTATATATATATTTATTATATATATATAATAAAATAATCTTTAGAAACCCATATTACAGAAAGTATGATATATGACTGTTACTGTTCAAGCTCCTATAGGATTATTTTTCTTTTTTAGATCTTTATGAGTGTTTTGTTCACAAATACAAATGCATAATCATGTATATCCTGGAACTGAGATTGTCAATGACTGTGAACTGCATGTTGCTGCTAGGAATTGACCTGGGTCCTCAGCAGAAACGGGAAATGCTCTTAACCACTGAGACATATCTCTAGCCTCAGATGTTTTTCAATCTTATATTCGAAATGCTTTGTTGTCAGCAACAAGGAGAAAAAAGCCTTTATTTAACCCAAAAATTTGTGAGAATCTAGGTGTTGTGATACTTGCCTATAATTTGAGGACTTGGGATGTTGAGGCTAGCCTAGGACATACTGAAAGTCTCGACTTAAAACAGGGGCAAAGGTGTTGGAACTTACTGACAGTAATTAATAAATAATAACTATCATTTGCATATTTGAAAGCTTTGCATAGATTGATGGTAGAACAGATGCAGCTCGATAATTGGTTTGGATTTAAAACAAGTCTGTGCCTCCGCCTGGAGAGATGGCTTAGAGGTTAAGAGAGCACTGACTGCTCTTCCAAAGGTCCTGAGTTCAATTCCCAGCAACCACATCGTGGCTCTTAACCATCAGTGAGATCTGGTGCCGCCTTCTGGTGTGCAGGTGTACATGCAGGCACAACACTGTATATCTAATAAATAGATCTTTAAAAAAAAAAAGTCTATGCCCGAATTTTAGCTCCTCTCCTTCCTTTATAGCAGCACTAATGTTGTATGTTTGAGTTTTGTCTTTTCTTTCATGTGAGGATGAAGAGGAAGCAGGTTTATTGGAGCTTTTAAAATCTCAGATTTGTGATAATGCTGCTCTCTATGCACAAAAATATGATGAAGAATTTCAGCGGTACCTGCCTCGTTTTGTCACAGCCATCTGGAATTTACTAGTTACAACAGGTCAAGAGGTTAAATATGATTTGGTAAGATGATGGTAGTGACAGAATGTTTTCTTTCCCTATTTATTTCTCTTTTTTTAAATGTTAATATATTTTTATTACTATCATTTATTATAATTTATTCAATTTGTATGCCAACTTTGGCCCCTCCCTTGTCTCCTCCCAATCCCACCCTTCCTCCCTACTCTTGTATGCCCCTCCCCTAGTCCACTGATAGGTGAGCTTCTCCTCCCCTTCCCTCTGACCCTAGCCTATCCAGTCTCATCAGGACTTGTTGCATTGTCTTCCTCTGTGGCCTGGCAAGGCTGCACCTCCCAGGGGTAGGTGATCAAAGAGCCTGTCATTGAGTTCATGCCAAAGAAAGCCCCTGCTCCCCTTACTAGGGAATACTTGGATACTGAGTCTATGGACTACATTCCGTGTTTATTTCTTATAAGAATAAACTAGTTTTGCTTTTAATTATATTCTTATTTTTGTGTTTTGTTTCAGTTGGTAAGTAATGCAATTCAATTTCTGGCTTCAGTTTGTGAAAGACCACATTATAAGAATCTGTTTGAGGACCAGAACACGCTGACAAGTATCTGTGAAAAAGTTATTGTACCTAACATGGAATTTAGAGGTAATTATGGCAAAGTGGAAAGGGTTTTCAGGGGAGTAAAAGTTCTTTAAAGTGTAAGCTGTGGACATGGTCATAAGACTCCAGCTCAGCTCTATACTCTTTTTTTCCCCTCTTGTTTTAAAAGTGGTTAACATCAATTTAATAAGATGACTTCTTTAGAATATAAGATTTATTTTTTTAAACTATCAAATAAACCTTGTGGCCCATCATTTATTACCTGGTCTCTAAGCCAAGACAGAAAATGTAACATCTGTGAAATGATTATTACTAAGATTTTGTGTGTGGGGGGGAGGTTCTTTTTATAAAAATATTGAAAAATAAAATCTCAATTTTATGAAATTGTTTAATTTTAGTATTGTAATTATTTTTACCATCTCAGTAGGGTAAATAAGGTGTTTTAAAACTGTTGGCGTGAAGGCAAACACCTGCCTTGTCCATTTTAAAGTAGAGAGCCTGTGTTTCTTCCTCTTATTAAGAAGGTAGAGGCTTTGTTGTGTATTACCCACCCAGGACTCTTCAGGTGTCAGCTCAAGAAGAGCAGGAAGCTCAGGACAATAGAATGTGTGCATTTTCAAGCCACATCTGTAGGATATCTGCCCTATACTTATCACTGAAGTAATTTGTTAAATAATAGTGGATATAGTTAATGTTTGTTTTAATGTCTTTACTGACGACATAGAAAGTATTCCTAGAATGAATGGTGGCTTTTGAATGCAGTAGGAGGATTTTAGGAGCCTTATTCTTTATTACACTATGATTTGCCTAATAATAGCTTTCTGGCATGTGTGCTGAAGTCAGAATGAGAGAGGACTTTGTGTCAAACAAAGCAGCTCTGCTTGCTCATGTATAGAGCATGATGGCATGTTCTCTGGAGGCTGTGTTAAATTACGTACTTTCTCTGTAGCTGCTGATGAAGAAGCATTTGAAGATAATTCTGAGGAGTACATAAGAAGGGATTTGGAAGGCTCTGGTATGTGTTTGGGTTTGTAGTTAGTAGTTACCTGCCACCAATTCTAAGGCACTTTTCTTTCTAATAAATGGGGGGAGTGGCTAATAGTGTAGTTTTAGCTTTTATTAGGCGTGTTTTCCTGCTTTAATCCCACCCTGTGTCTGTCGATCTCTGTCTCACTCCCTCTTCCCAACTCTCTTCTACCTGTCTCAACACTCACATAATTTTTTGAAAGTATAAAAGGATCAAGGAAGATGCTCAGCATTGACTTCTGACCTGTACACAATTAAAATACCTGGGCATGCGTGTGTATATGCATACACATGTTTATGTTTGTACATGGCACACAAAGAAGTTCAAAGTCATCCTCAGTTACACAGCGAGTTTAAAGCCCCCCTATGCTGTGTGATATCCTCTCTGGAAAAGCCCAGTTCTTAGTGAGGGGAGACAGCTCATATGCAAAGAAAGCTCTTACATTGATTACATTGGTACATTGAGTACTTGCATTCAGTCCCTATCAAAAAAACAGAACAAAAAGTCTTATAACTTTCATCTTTTTTAATTATTCTTTGTAGGATCTGTGATATTATGACCACTTTAGCTTCATTCTCATTTTGTGTTTCTTAGAGGGAAAAAATGGGTTGTTCTTGTGTTGCTGACAATTTCTTAGAAACTGAACTGGTTGCTACTTTTTCCCAAGATACATTTTCTTTTGATTTTATAGATATTGATACTAGACGCAGGGCTGCTTGCGATCTTGTACGAGGATTATGCAAATTTTTTGAAGGTCCTGTGACAGGAATCTTCTCTGGTTATGTTAATTCTATGCTTCAGGAATATGCAAAAAATCCATCTGTCAACTGGAAACACAAAGATGCAGCCATTTACCTTGTTACATCTTTGGCATCAAAAGCTCAAACACAGAAGGTAAGTCTTGCAGATTTTGCTTCCAAAACACCTTGGCAGCCACATGACTCAAAAAGAAATAATGTATTTTGGGAATGCAGCCTGTTGCTCTCAGTATACTCTTCCACAAAGCTTCCTGTAGATGAACTAAGCACTTAACCTCTTGATTCATGCCCTTTCATCACCTTGGCAGAGACTTTTATGTAAAACTTAACTTAGCTACTTGGTTTAGGAACATTTATTGTCTTCAGATAGTTTTGTTTTATTCCTAAGAGCTTTAGTATTGAAGTGTTATATCTGGGTTGGAGAGATAATCCCAGCACTCAAGAGGCTGGAGAATTACGAACTGAAGACCATCCAGGGCTACATACTGAGTCCCTGGCTTAAAAAAAAGGAAAGAGAGATGATTTAGGATTAAGAGCACTGGCTGTTCTTCCAAAGGACCTGGGTTCAAATCCCGGCACCTAAGTACTGGTTAACAGTCACTTGTAACTCCAGTTGCATGTGACCAGACATCGTCTGGCCCCTCAGCATCTGACATACATAAAGGCAAATATTTATACTCATAAAACAAAAATAGAGGACTTTTTAAATGATTGCTCATCTCCACTTTTCAATTTTTCTAAAATTGCTTAAATTTCTGATATGTTTTCAGCATGGAATCACACAAGCCAATGAACTAGTAAACCTAACTGAATTTTTTGTGAATCACATACTTCCTGACTTAAAATCAAATAATGGTGAGTTTTCTGAAATTGTTTCTTTTCTGTAACTTATGATTTTATACCTTCAATTTTTGCAGCAGTAATATGGCAGCTGTCAAGAAACCTGTGTCACTATAATTTTAGAGAACTTGTTCATGTTATTGGCAGTAATGACATGGTTCCCTCAGCTCCTGCCTGTGTAAAATTAACTTCACAAAGAATATGTTTTTATTAGAAGAAACTAGGAGTAAGGAGACAGACTGTAGCTATGCATTCTTATCCTGGTGTATGGTTAGGAATTATACTTTTTTTTTTTCATTTCTATATGAAAAACATAAGAATAAAACAGAAGTTCCAGGCTGGGTGTGATGGTGAACACCTTTAATCCCAGCACACATTTATGAGCTGGCAAAACACTCAAATTCAAACACTGTTAAATAAAAATCTTAGCCAGTCATGATGGCACAGGCCTTTAATCCCAACACCCATGAGGTAGATGCAGGCAGATGTCTGTGTGTTCAGTCTGATCTAGAGAGCAAGTTCCAGGGCAGCCACAACTACATAATGAGACCCTATCTCAAAAAATGTAACTAAATTAATTTATTAATTAAAATAAAAAATAAAAAGTTCTCACTCAGATCTGGTGGGATATGTCTATAATTCCATCATTTTCAAAGCTGAAGCAGAAAGGAGTTCAAAGACTTCTAAAGCAACAGGATAAGTTCAAGGCCAGAGTGAGATAGATCAGATTCTATTTCCAAAAACAAGCAAAAAAAGAAAAATCAATTTTACTTTCAAAGTATGTGAAATTGATAAGGAAAGTTTCCTATGTTTATGAGTGTGCTGAGATAAATTGAGATAATTCCTTAAAATAATTCTTGTAGAAGGTGTGTATGTAGCCAGGCATGGTAGAACACACCTTTAATACCAATACTCAGAGCCAGAGGCAGGAAGGTTTCTGTGAGTTTGTGGCCAGCCTGGTCTACATATCAAGTTCCGGCTGGGCATAGTTGCACAGTGAAAGTGTATGTACACACAAAGGTCAGCGATATTCAAATGAGTGGTCATCTACAGCTGGCTTTACGATTATTGACATCTGGTCAGTATTTCTTGTCACTAACTTGTTCTCCTTTCACTAGAAGAATTGAAAGGAAATCCCAGCTGAATGATGTGAGTTCACAACACTTTTAATTGTTGGAACATTGGAGATTAGCCAAACTCTAGTCACTTGACGAGTAGTAGCTCCATTGTTGAAGCTCTGATGTCACTGATTTGTGAATAATCTTAAGTAATTGTGGTTTTTCTTTTTTCTTTTTTAACAGTGAATGAGTTTCCTGTGCTTAAAGCTGATGGTATCAAATACATTATGATTTTTAGGAATCAAGTAAGTAGTGATTTTCTCCACACCTGTCATTTGTTTTATACATGTACCTTCTTCTCCAATACTGTGTAATCAAATTTTTGTTTGTTTGTTATGTTTTTTGGACAGGGTTTCTCTGTGTAGCCATGGCTGTCCTGGACTCTCTTTGTAGACCAGGACTGGTCTGACTCACAGTGATCCACCTGCCTCTGCTTCCCTGAGTGCTGGGATTAAAGGCATGTACCTCCATGCCCAGGTTCTAATTAGTATTTGACATCTGCATCTAACCAAAAAAATTTAATAACTTGTAATTCTAGGTAATGCTTAATTTCTCTTAAATATCTTGTTCTTTTCCCTTCTTGTCCTGAGATTTGAACCCATTAACATGCTAAACAAGTGTTCTGATATGTTGATCTATGTAGCCCACCACTGTATCTTGTGTTCTTTTTTTTTTTTTTATGTGTATATTGTTCTATCTGTGTGTAGACCTGCATACCAGATCTCATTATAGATGGTTTTGAGCCATCATATGGTTGCTGGGAATTGAACTCAGGATCTTTGGAAGAACAGCCAGTGTCCTTAACCTCTGAGCCATCTCTCCAGCCCAGTATCTTGTATTATGATGGTTTTATTAAAAATTGACTGAAATTCTGTCCACAGGTTACTTTAGTTGTCTAGTCTGCTGTGTCCTACTTTGTAACAGATCACCCTCCACTTGCCTCATTTGTCAGACTAGCCACTAAGTCACAGTGTCACATGTTGGTTTTGGCCGATTGCATCCTCATGGTAGTATCTTATTTCTCTAGTCCTCTCCTGCCATGTTTATAGAACATCAGGCAAGCATACATGCAGGCACAACACTGTATACATAATAAATAAATTTTTAAGATTAAAAAGAAGTTTAAAAAAGGGAAAAACAAAAATAAAAAAAATATTTTTAGAAAGAAAGAAAAAGGAAATGACATTGTTCGTGTCTGGATTGCAACCAGATTTGGGGGCATAGAAATCAGCATCTGAATACACAGTATACAAGACCATCCCCCAACAGTCAGTCTCTACAGAAGATTGTAGGGTATGTTACTCATCACACATTAGGATGTTTTAGCTGCTCGCTTTTTATTTTATTTATTTATTTTTTTTGGCAGCAAACCTCTTACATGTCAAGAAGTCAGAACTCATAGTCTTTGACAGTTTCTCAAATGACAAGATGTTCCAGATTCATCTTGTCCATTTCTTGCCTAGACCTGCTTAGTCCCTCTCAGGGGTGGAAATTTTATTTAAAGACCACCATCTGAAGCTAGGTGTTGTTACCCATATCTGTAATTCCAGTACTCAAGAGTCTGAGAGGCAAAAGCAGGACTGGTCTTCATAAGCCTGGCCCATACCACCAAAGTTACTTAAGGATTATCCAGTTAGATTCTTGAGTGCTGAGCCTGCTAGGTGACTCCGCTGGGAAAGGCGTCTCTATCTGGGCTTGCGTTCAATTCTGAAATTCAACTAACAAAAGAGAGCTGTCTCCTTCAGGCTATGCTCTCACTTCACGTGCTCACACAGATACACACAAATAAGATTTTAAAATTAAAGCCAGATATAGTGGCACATGCCTTTGATCTCAGCATTCAGGGAAGCAGAGGCAGGTGGATTGCTGTGAGTTCGAGGCCAGCCTGGTCTACAAAGCGAGTCCAGGGCAGCCAAAGCTACCCAGAGAAAGCCTGTCTCAAATAAAACAAAATTTTATTACTATATTTAAAACAACTTTGAATTATTTTAAAGTATAGTCTTAAATTGTTGGAAGCTCTTTTTCAATATTTTGGTGTATTGACTTACTTGTAAGATTTTGCCTAAAGCATGATTTTGTGTTCAGAAAAGAATTGGGGAAAAAAAAATCAATGGGTTTAGTAGCAGGAGACATAGCTCATAAGTGTCTGTATCTCCCTCTTCTGACCACATAGTACAAACTCATATACATGAAATAATCCTTTTTTTTAAATATTTATTTATTTTTATATATATGCCAGAAGAGAGCATCAGATCCAGGTATAGATTGTTGTGAGCCGCCATGTGGGTGCTGGAGATTGAACCCAAGTCTTCTGGTAGAGCAGATAGTATGCTTAACCAGGGAGCCATCTTTCTAGCCCCAAAATAATCTTTTTAAGAATCAGTGGGAATCTAACCATTCAAGTTTCACTTTATCAGTAATATATTCTTTTACAGTAAAAAAGAGTGGGGTGGATGGTGGTGCTGTTTCTATGTTAGCACGCCCTCCTTTTCCATTGTCTTTTGCTAAAAAGTAACATTAGATTTAGGAGATGTTTTAATGTTTTTCAGGTACCAAAAGAGCACCTTTTAGTCTCTATTCCTCTCTTGATTAGTCATCTGCAGGCTGAAAGTATTGTTGTTCATACGTACGCGGCACATGCTCTTGAAAGGCTGTTTACTATGAGAGGGCCAAATAATGCTACTCTGTAAGTATTTTATTTCTGAGTCATCCCTGTACTTCTTACCTTAGGGTACACCTGACCTGAATTGTCTCTGTTGGATGCTTTCATAATATTAGTATTTAGAAAAACTTATATGTGTAATTTTTACTCATTTAGCTTCTCATTCCAAAAGGATGTAAGGCAACTTGCAAAATAGATTTATTCCCATAATGAATTTTGGAGCAAAGGAAAATAACAGTAGTAAGGTTAATGAAAACAATCATGTCATAAGGCCATGTATAATGATGAGGCTGCTAGTTTTGGTTGGCGTCTCCTAGCAGTCAAAGGAGAGAGGGAAACATGGGGACTGGATTTTCAATGTCCGTGAGATTGAGAATAAAGCAAAGGGCAGCTCAAGTGAACTTCATTAGACAGTATGTGGCAGGCTGTCCCTTCAGTGTCTCCCGACCGCTGTTGCACGTAGCTTTCTTGTTCTCAGCTCTGAGGTGTATATGGTTCAGTTGAATGAGTCATTCTTCAGGTGCCAAGAAAGTAGCTCTTTGGCCTGTTGCAGGATGAAGTGCAGAGGAGGGAACTGCATGACTTTCAAACCGTTTTTCAGTGTTATTTCTTGAAACCAAGTGCTAGGTGAGACATGAAACACAGTCTTAGGCTCAGTTCTTCACCCAAACTTGAGCACAGATGGTCTCGGTGGTCAATCCAGGATGGGTGTCCTGTGAGGCGACTTCAGGCCCGGACGTGAATGCAGAGATCGCCTGCTGCACCTCTGGCTGAAACCTTCCTGATTGTGGGTGCTGTTCTCTGGTGGTAGAGAGGAGCCAAGCAGTCTGTGGATTAAGAGGCTGCTGAGCTCACTTGCTGTGTTTATTTCCTGTTACGCTTGACCCCATTGTGTCTAAATAGGAACTTAACTTGAGCACATGTAAGCAGTTACTTCCCAGAGTTTCCCAGTTGTCAGTGTAAGAGATGGCTCATTTTATGCCAAGAAGTGTGATGTAGTATTTGCCCAGGGCACTCCACAGTGAAAAGCTCAAGAGTTGGTAGTGACTGAAAGCTGTTTTTTCATCTATAGTTTTACAGCTGCAGAAATCGCACCGTTTGTTGAGATTCTGCTAACAAACCTTTTCAAAGCTCTCACACTTCCTGGCTCTTCAGAAAATGAATATATTATGAAAGGTAGGCCATTTCCCTGGTGTGCAGACCATAACTAAGTATCTAACCTCATATTACAAGGTAAACACTGTAGGTATACCTCAGGTTCCAAACTTCAAGAACCAGGTACTGTTTATCATAAAAAACAAAAACAAAACTTTCTGGGTTTTTTTGTTGTTACTGGGTTTTTTTGTTTTGTTTTTTTTTTTTTTTAAGTAAAATAAATGTTACTTTGTTAACTAATGGTTTTTCAAAAATGGTTTGGTTTAGTTTGGTGAAGTATTCCTTGTCATAAGAACTATAGCAAAATTCAGTTTTTCTTTTCTAGAGTTATTTTCAGAGTTATTTCACATCAGCTCATACAATAGCCTCTGTTGGCTGTGCTCTGCTGAGTGTCTTAAAGCATGCGGCCAACTACTTGTGGGTCCTGCTGCATACCTCTTCCTAGGGATGCTGAAGCAGAGATCTGCCTTGTGCTGCCTTAGGAGAGTGCCCTGGTGCCAGCTTTAACTTCTGGGAACAATCAGTTTTTCTCACTCTCACATCTTGGAGGTCGCCACTGCTTTCAGAATCATGACACATGCTTTTCAAAGGAACTCCCTGATCTTCTAGCTCCCATCAGGACTTTGGGGGTGTATATATGTGTGTGTGTCTTTACATCAAGGTGTGTATTTGTGGGTTTTAACAACATGAGGGCAGCAAAGTGATCTGTGGTCTTTTAGGTGTGTTCCTGCTGTGCGTGCTATTACTACCTTCTCAGTAAACACTGTCATGTCCTCTCTGACTGCCAAGCTCAGACTATACAGATAGGAGTCTTTGTTCACGTAGAGGAGGCACCTCTTGCACATCTTGGAGAGAGGTTGCTTGGGCCTAGTTTGTGGTAATGAGCTTTTTAATAAAAGCTAACTCTGGAAATGAACCTATGGAGTGATAATAATCATAGATTTAGCTTACCAGTGTATGCTTCTCCTCTGCCACATGTTTTTAGGCACCTGTTGATGTGCAAAGTTTTTACACTATAGATTGGTTTTGTGTGTTTAGCTTTTTAATGTGTTTAAGGAGATCAGTAGCTGATGTAGTTTCCTGTGAGCTGAGATTATGCCTGTTTTTTGTTTTGTTTTGTTTTTGTTTTTGTTTTAAGACCTTGGGTAACAGTTCTGCAGTGGTTTCTAATTGAAAGACATAAGACAGTGGGTCCATTCCCTGAATGTTCTGGCTTTCTGTCCTTGCCACCCCACTGCTCTTCTTCCTCTTTGTTGGCGCCCTATCTAGTAATGTTTCTATTGTTCCTTTTTGAATTCTTTAAGCCTTGGGTCTTGTAGAAGTGTTTTAGTATTCTTCGCCTAAATGTTGCCAGCCTTTATCCTGATATAAAAGGAAGGGAGACATTTTAAATGTATGAAGGTATGTAGGGGATATTTAAGCATCTTAGATTTTTATTTGATGAATTACTGGCCTTTCCCTCCATTCACTTTTATTGCAATGATTAACTAAACTGTGCTGTTTTTATATTTTACAGCTATCATGAGAAGTTTCTCCCTCCTGCAAGAAGCCATAATCCCCTATATCCCTACTCTCATCACTCAGCTCACACAGAAGCTGTTAGCTGTTAGTAAGGTAACAGCCAGTTAAGAGAATTAGGTTGCTTTTTAAAAACATTTATGTACTTTGTGTGTATGGGCACATTCATGCCATGATGTGTGTGGAGATGAGAGGGCAACTTACAAGAGTTTTCTCCTTACATCATGCTGGTTCCAGGGATTGAACTCGGATTCTCAGGCCTGTCAGCAAGTGCTTTACCTGCTTTCCAGCCCATGGCATTGCTTTTTAACTTCCTGTGAACTGTCTGGGCCCAGGGCCCCTTGGCACCAGGCCAGATGAGAGTCTCCTGACCTCATGTTGGTACTTTGTGGCAGTATGGTGGTGCACAGTAGGTTGGAAATGAACCGTATCTGTCTTCTTAAGGGCAGGCTCACAAGCCAGTATACAGTTGTCATTCTCATAACAAATCAACATACTCGTTCTGTGCTTAAGAAGTGATCCTGCGTTTATTTTAAGTGGAGTAAGATAAGCTTTGCCCTAATGGCTTAGAAAGTGACAAACCTGTCTTTCTTCCTTATCCTTATTCCAATTAAATAAAGTTCTTTGACAAAAAAATTTATTTATTCATACACAAACTTGGATACTATGAGTGACATAAGTTTTTTTCTTTGGAGATAAGTTCTTGCTATATGGACTAGTCTGTCCTCAGACTTAGAGATTGCCAGCCTGCCTTCATGGTGCTGCAATTAAAGGCATGTCTGTTAAGAATTTCTTTAAAATGCATGATCTTAATTATGCTATGAACATTATTTTAATTCATAGTAGGCCAGGGTGTAGTGGCTCATGCCTTCAATGCCAGCACTTAAGAGGCAAGGGTAGAGCCAGAAGTGCATAGTGCTTGCTTACTTTCTCTTAAAAAGTAAGCAAGTCTTAGAGGGAGTTTGACAACAGACTGATTATTTATCTACCTGGGTTCCTGGTACAGAACTGCTTGGGGACTTGGGGAATGGAGGGAAAACAAAGCACGCACTCACACACACACACACACGCAAATGCGCGCACGCAGCATGTGCAGCCTTATGTGCAGCCTTATGCTGGCTTTTTGAGAACAGTAGGGTTTTGTTACTGAAAACAAAACTGGAAAGCTGCTGTTGTAGAGGGTCAGCAGCCTGTACCCATAGGTATTATATAGCTGGGCAGAGCCAGAACATCCTTCTCTCACTGCCTCCCATGGGGCTTTCCCAGGACACATGGGTTTAAGATGATTCTTACACATCTGGGGCTGAGTCTTGTGTAAGCCAAATGAAAGTATAAAGAATTCAGCTAAGTGATAGAGCATTTCCCTAGAGTGTGTGAAGTCCTGGGTACTACCCCTCCCAAATAAATACATGAAATAAACAAGCGCAGGGTCAGTTCCGAGTTTTGTTTTCTTTCTTAATGCTGATTTACTTATTTTTTGTATGTATGAGTATTTTCTTATATGTGTGTCTGTGCGCCATGTGCGTACCTCATGCCCTCCAAGGTCAGAAGAGGGTGTCAGATCCTCAGAACTGAAGTTTACAGATGGTGTGAGCCACCACTTGAATACTGGGAACCAAACCAGGTCCTCTGCTAGAGCAGCCCGTGTTTAACCGCTGAGCCATGGCTCCAGCCCTTCCACTATTTAATTTAATTTAATTTTGTTGACTGCATCTCACAGTATGGTGGCGCATACCTTTAGTCCCAGTGCTTAAGAGGCAGAGGAAGGCAGATCTCTGAGTTCAAGGCCAGCCTGGTCTACATAGCTACTTCCGGGATAGTCAAGGCTACACAAAAAAAACCCTGTCTTCACCACCACCATTCCCCACCCCACCCAAAAAAGGGGGGCCAAAAGACAGGGTGACACAGTGCAGCCCTGGTTGGCCTGGAGATTAGAGAAATCTGCCTGCATTAGGATTAAAGGTGTGTTCCACCATGCCCAGCTTTTGTGCTGATACTTTAAAAGGTATTGAGATCTCCTTTACCCATTTTTAGGAGAGTCAGATGTCTCATGTTCTAGGTGATCTATTGTATAGTCACATGGATTATTGAGATGGTGTTTTGTTGTTTTTATTTCAGAATCCCAGCAAACCTCATTTCAATCATTACATGTTTGAAGCAATATGCTTGTCTATAAGAATAACCTGCAAAGCTAATCCTGCTGCTGTTGTGAATTTTGAGGAGGCTCTATTCTTAGTGTTTACTGAAATATTACAAAATGATGTGCAAGGTAAACGAGAAGTCATTTTCTTCCTGCGTGGTGATACTGTTAGGGTGGTTATAAAATGCTGCCTTTCAGGACAGAGCCCTACGTGCTGCCACTAACAATGCTCTTCTACTTTCATCAACAGAATTTATCCCATATGTCTTCCAAGTGATGTCTTTGCTTCTGGAAACACATAAAAATGATATCCCATCTTCATATATGGCCTTGTTTCCCCACCTCCTTCAGCCAGTGCTCTGGGAACGAACAGGCAACATCCCTGCTCTAGTGAGGCTGCTCCAGGCATTCTTAGAACGAGGCTCAAGTACAATAGCAAGTGCTGCAGCTGACAAAATTGTAAGTCAGTGTTACCTTTAAATAACTTTAGTTTTTCAAGATCTTTGGAAAAACAAGGGGTAGCAGGACTTAAGATATTTTTTTCCTTAAAACAAATTCTATGAAATGAGATGTGATTGATAGGAATGGTAATTTGTGCTTTATTTAAATTTGCTAGTATTTGGTTATTCTATCTGTAAGGGCCATTAGGTTAATTTCAAAGATTTAACTTCAATGGCTTATTGTGATAAGAGGGCGTGTCATCCCCACTCCTTTTACAGCTGAAAAAGACTAGGCATGGTTGCACACAGATGTAATCCCAGTTTTGGGGGATGGAGGCAGGGGAAATGTTTGGCCCTGTTGCCAATACTGCATGATTCTTTGTTCACTGCCTTAGCTAGTTACATTGTTCAGTAGTGGCCACCTTCCAAGAGAGCAGCCTGATGAGCCTGTGCAACGGTCAGTCCTTGCCTTCTCTCTGAGTACTCATTATTTGATCTTGTTTATTGCAGCCTGGGTTACTGGGTGTCTTCCAGAAGCTGATTGCATCCAAGGCAAATGATCACCAAGGTTTCTACCTTCTCAACAGTATAATTGAGCACATGCCTCCGTGAGTCACATTAACCCTCTGTGCACTGAAGCAAAGATCATGTTACATGCTCATAAAAGGAATGGGTTGATATGTTTGCTTCTCTTCAATTCTTTAGGGAGTCAGTTGACCAGTACAGAAAGCAGATTTTCATTCTACTATTCCAGAGACTGCAAAACTCCAAGACCACCAAGTTTATCAAGAGTAAGCGCATCATTTGGAAATGGTTGCGACTTTAGTATTTCAAGACTCTGGCTGTGGGCAAAACTTTATCAGTAATAAAATACCTGAAAAATTTTCTGCACCCCAAACATTAACTAAGCTTGAAATGTATTATATTCCAAAGACTGGTTTGTCTTAAGTTTAGAGAAAGAAACACTTATTAGCAGAAACAGTAATGTGGAGTTGTTTAAGTCAGGGATTTTGTGTAAAATTTGTGATATAAGCACAGAGGCCACTTTCTGTGGGGTGCCTTGGGAGGCAGGTGATAAACCAGTTCAGTGTCTGCTTTTCATGTTGAAACATAGATTTCCCTGTAGACTTTAAGACAATTGTCGTTTCAGTGAAGTCTGCTATTAATACTCTTGTATTCTTTCTACAGGTTTCTTAGTGTTTATTAACTTATATTGCATTAAGTATGGGGCACTAGCATTACAAGAAATATTTGATGGCATACAACCAAAGTAAGTTATTTGATCTCTTTAGTATATAAATCAGTATGTGTGTTAGTGGTAGCTTTGTAGTTCTGGTTTGGGGGCTTTTTTTGTTTTTTTTTGTTTTTTTGTGTTTTTTTGGTGGTTTTGGAGTGTTACTGGACATAGAAAAGCTGATGTCCATGTTTCCAAAGTCTCTGTCTTCTGACATTCTCCAGTCAGCTCAGTGTGCAAAAGGCACTCTGAGAAAGAATGCCCCTGTGAAGCTGCCTAGCAGCAATGACAGCCTTGCAGAATGAAACTTGGTTCTGACTGTGGACTATTTGTACAAAGAATGTTTAATAGTGTGGCCCTTAGGGCAGTGGAAGGCTAACGGAGTAAGGATAAAGGATAGCTTCTAGGGAAAAAAATTTTGTGTGAAAGTATCTCACAACTTTACAGATTGACTTTAAAATACGAATTATCTTGGAAGGTAGTACAAGAAAATACGACAGTAGTATGGGATTATGGGAATATCTGAAGCATATGCGCTGCCATATTTGGAGCCCTCTTCACAGTGAGCAAAGTGCCCTTCAGTGCAGAGCAATGAAGACCCACCCACCTTTGATCTACTTGATGCACTTCCTGAAGAGTATGGGTTTTGCATCATGTGGAATATGAGAGGCTTTATTTATCCAGGGTGTTGTCGATGAAAGGGCTTATCAAATGCACTGTTAGCGTCTATGTACTTAAGAGCTGTGTTTAGGTACTTATGTGCGGTGAAAGATGGAAGCTCGTAAGCCACATCCGGCATACTGGTCCTTGCCAGTGGTAGGTGCTATGGCTTTTGTATCTGAGCTATGTTCTTAGCTTTTGAAAAATTTTTTGAGCAACTTTTTTAAAAAGTTTTTTTGAAAATTTTTGAGTAACATTTTAAGCAAACAAATTTCCCACTTGCCCTGCCTCAGAAGCAGCAAAGACTCTACTTAAGAGAACGCTTCTAAAAACACAGAAGTGTTTAATTAGAAGATAACGTGGCAGTCGGTCTCAAGTTTCCTGGAGGGCTTTCTTGCTATTTAGTACTTTATTCCATTCTTACAGAATCAGATAATAAATAACATCTAAGTATAGTGCTTGTCTAATATTGAGTACTTTTCCTTTTTTTTTTTTTCTTTTTTTTGCCTTTATTAATAGAATGTTTGGGATGGTTTTGGAAAAAATCATTATTCCAGAGATTCAGAAGGTATCTGGAAATGTGGAGAAAAAAATCTGTGCAGTTGGCATAACCAAATTACTCACAGAGTGTCCGCCAATGATGGACACTGAATACACTAAGCTGTGGTGAGTACTTTCTTTTGAGAGTGCTGGGAAAGGGTTTATTTCTCTGTGACTGTAGACTTGACAAGCTTACCCTTGGAGGGTGGTTCCATGCAAGACAGTTGTGTTCTGATTTTTGCTTCTCCACCTGAAAGTGATTGTTTCCAGACCAAATTTGTAGGCCCTTCTGGGTTCATTGGTAGGTTTCCATCTGGATCTCCCACTGTTGTCCAAACTGGCCTCAAAGCATTCCTCCTGCCTCAATACCTGAGTGCTAGTAGTAGATGGTTTTGATTCTTGTTTTTCGTTTGTTTTGTTTTGTTTTTTAAGGTACAGTTTGGCTGTGTAGCCCTGGCTGTCCTGGAACTCACTATGTAGACCAGGCTGGATTCACAGAGATCTGTCTGCCTCAGCCTTCTGAGTGCTGGCATTAAAGGACATGTGACACCACTGCCCAGCCTCAGTTCTTAATTTGAAAGGGACAGGATGTCCATAGACCCTTTGAGAGTCTGTTCTTGAGGGGTTCTGAGTCTGGTAGAGACTTTTGATCTACCTCTTCCTTTTAAGTAATCCCTCTGTCGTTACAAGTGTGCCCCACTATCTATAATTTATATCTCTTAGGGCTTTTTTTGGTTTTGTCTTTTGTGTATGAGCATATGTGTGGGTGCATGTGCTCATCATTGAGAGTTGACCTCTTGAGTGTCTTCCTCAGTCACACATTCACACTTCACTTTATTTAACTATTTATTGAGGCTTGGTGTCTGGTTGAATCTGGACTGATTCCACTGAGGCTGCCACCCCCTACCTTATTTTCGATTCAACGAAAGTGACTCCAGGTCTCACCCTTGTGTGGCAAGCTCTTTTATTCATTAAGGCAGAAATCTAGCCATTGTGTTGAGCCAAACTGTCCCTATGTAGCATAGGTTGTTCTGCCTTCCTGCCTCAACTTCCTGAGTTCTGAGATTTCAGGCATAAGCCACCCTACCTGGCTCTTAAGAGTAATTTGCTGTGCTTTTATCTCCTTCTTCCAATCCAGGACTCCCTTGTTACAATCTTTGATTGGCCTTTTTGAGTTACCTGAAGATGACACCATTCCAGATGAAGAACATTTTATTGACATAGAAGACACGCCAGGATACCAGACTGCCTTCTCACAGCTGGCATTTGCTGGTAAAAAAGAACATGACCCTGTAGGTCAGTTGGTGAACAACCCCAAAATCCATCTGGCACAGTCACTTCACAAACTGTCTACTGCCTGTCCAGGAAGGGTAAGTTTCTGCTGTCACTGAGCACTCTGGCTCTTGGGGGCTTGACATGGGTAGTCAGGAAAGCAGCAGCTGTTACATCTGCTTTCATTGGTCAGCATAATCACTTGTCCAACTGAGTTTTGGAAAGGCCTTTCTCTTTCTTTTCTTTCTTTTTTCTTTTTTCAGTACACAACTTTAGTCTCAGTCCTCGGGAGGCAGAGGCAGGTGGATCTCTCTGAGTTCAAGGCCAGCCTAGTCTATAAGTTGAGTGCAGGACAGCCAGGGCTACACAGAAAAACCCTGTCTGGAAAAACAAAGAAAAGAATGAACATTTAAAAGCTGTAGTATGGGGCTGGAGAGATGGCTCAGTGGTTAAGAGTGCTGTCTGTTCTTCCACTGGACCCGGGTTCAACTCCCAGCACCCATATGGCAGCTCATAACTGTCCATAAGCAGTCCAGGTGGTCTGACACCCTAACACCAATGCACATAAAATTAAATAAATTAAAAAAAAATAAAAATAAAAGCTGCAGTATGAGCTGGGTTGTAGTGCCACTTTAATCTCTGCACTCAGGAAGCAGAGTCAGGGTGCTCTCTCTGAGTTCGAGGCCAGCCTCATCTGCAGAGTGAGTTCCAGGACAGGCAAAGGTACACAAAGAAACCTAGTCTCAAAAAAACTGAAAGAAAAAGTTGTAGCATGCCTAAAAATTAAGTAATGGATTATGGATGCAGTCCAACACTGGTCTTATTATTAACTGCATTTAACTAGTATCTTAGTTTTTGCACTATCTGATAGTTTTTATTTCTCACACAGAAACAGCATGACAAACCTTGGTATATCCAGCTAAGATAATTATCAACATTTAAGTACATAATTAGGCTTTGATGAACAATAAAAATGTTTCTTTTGCCAAACATGGGTGGTAGGTGAACCCTTGTAACCAACCACAGCCTCCGTAACAGTAATTCTTTCTGGATCTTCCGTGTGTGGGGGTGGGTGGGTGGGTGGGTAGGTGGATGGATGGATGGACGTGGGTTACACGTGTGTGTATGTGTGGAGGCCAGAGGGAAACCTTGGATTTTTCAGGGCCTTCTACTTTATTTTTTGAGATGTGTGGAGGTCACAGGCTACGACTGAGTAGATGCTGGCGAATCAAACTTACATAGTCAGGCTTGGTGACAAGTGCCTCTCCCCACAGCATTAAGTACTTTAGCTCACCTACCCTCAACCTATGCCTTTTGAAGGTTTGGAGTCAGTTGTGTTATTTTGACCTCCCCTGGGTAGTGACTAGTGACTAGCTGCCCTTCCCTTCAAGGGCAGTATCCGTTTAGCCTCCATTTTTGTGTGTAAATGACCCTCCTGCTCCATCTGGTTTCTTTCTCCTTAGGTTCCCTCGATGGTGAGCACCAGCCTCAATGCAGAAGCCCTGCAGTACCTCCAAGGCTACCTGCAGGCGGCCAGTGTGACCCTGTTGTGAACTGCTTCTTCCTGACCCCATGGGCCCAGGATGCTTTCTTAGGAACCATGTGGACTCCTTAGCAGAGCTCTGCTGAAACATCACAGGTTTTCAACCGCTTGGGTTTGTCACAAACTCTATCTTACAGAGGATAGTAAATACTGCTGTAAGCCAATGAGGTGGTTTCTGTTGATCACCGACATAACTGGCAACTTGTCTGGCTTGTCCTTCATGGGGCAAGTCTTTACAGTGCCATGTGCGGCAATGGTCTCTATTGAGCATTTGCACGGTTTTGGATTATTTCAAATTTTTGGCAGACCTTGACTGTGGAGACTTATTTGTTTCTAAGCCATTTTGTTTTAAAGCACATTTTTCCCTCATCCTTTGTATTTTTTGTCTGTTTCTTTTAAGCTTTTATTGGAAATGTGAAAAAGTAAAGAATTACTTGTTGACTTGCCAAGCAATGCACATTTTGTAGTTTAAAGTCTGTAATCAGCAATAAAGCCCAAAATGTGTATCTAAGAGTGTCTTCAGGACAGGATTTTGGTGCTGAGAATTTGATAAAAATGAAGAATTTTCTTTAAATGCCTTCACTTTCCCAAAATATTTTCCCATAAACTATTTTTTAAAAATCATTTAAATTCAGAATGATGGGTTTTATCATTTTTTTTTTAAGGTGTAGGCAAAGCATCATTCATACAAATTTGGGGGCGTGTCTACAAGAGCTTGTTAGTGATTCCCATTAGGGGAGAAAAGCTGCCAGGCATGGGCTGGGTGAGCTGGGCAAGGCCTGCAGGCCAGGGTAGGACTATAGTGTCCACACTGCAGTTTCTGCTAAAGGGAACTGTCCGTTCATTGTTCGTAACCTGGAATTTCTTTCTTTACGGAAATTGTGGAGAGCTTGCGAAATGTGTTTATTTTGCACTCCCTTCTTTCCTGTGCCCCCGCCCAACCTGATGCTTTTTCCTGTGTGTATTCTTCACATTGCTTGGTAGGTTTCGAAAACATTTTTCTGCCATTTTACCTTTGTGTGCCTCTTTGTGAATTAATGTACACCACATGTGTGCAGTGCCTGGGGAGGCCAGAAGAGGCTCTCAGGTCTCTGGGAGCATCGTGGCTTGGGACCCAAACCCAGGTCCTGAAAGGGCAACACATGCTCTTAACCACTGACCCTCCTCTCCAGCATCCATCTTGCATTTTTAGATTTCATTGCTGCTGCCCTTTAAACAGCCATGGAAATGTTAAATTTTAGTATTTTGGCCTTAGAATTCTGTTGGCTTTTGAGATGTGGTCCCTATTGTAGCCCTAGCTGTCCTGGAACTCACCTGCCTTTGCCTCATGAGTATATTACTAATTGTAAAAAGACAGGAAGGTGGGAAGATGACAGTGTATGGGTGGAGCTCAGAGTCTTGGCTCTTGCAGGATGTTCTGGAGCAGATTCCACAGGTGCAGAAGAGATGTTACAGAGTCAGGTTCCTTTCAGACTTAACTGTTAAAATTCAGTGTTCTCCAGATTCTTCAGTTCTTTCTGTAGCTAGTAATTTTCATTTTATGGGTGTGTGTCTGTTGTGCCTGGAGCTCCTGTAGAGTTCAGAAGAGAGCTTCGGGACTGTCCGCTAAATAAATAGAAGGCAGTAATATATTTTGCTGCCTTCTATTTATAGCTCATGTGTGTAGGCACAGTACACCACAGCATGTGTGGGTTCTCTTCTACCATTCAAGTCCTCAAGCTGAACGCATGCTGGTTTGGTATGCTTGGTTGCAAGTGCCTTTACTCATAGCCATTCTCAACCTGTGGGTCACAGTTCCTTTGTGGGTCACATATCAGATATTTATGAGTCACAATGGCAGCAAAATTAGTTATGAAGTCTCAACAGAACAGTTTTATGGTTGGGGGTCAGCACAACCTGAGGAACTGTATTAAGGTCAGAGTATTAGGAAGGTTAAGAACAACTACATTAGACAATCTTGATACCCTGTTTAATCTTTTGTTGTTGACAGGATTCTGGTATAGATGCCTAATCTGGTTTTTAGACTATTTACCTACCCTGCGCAAGGCCCTGGCTTCCATTCCTAGCATGAGAGGGCATGGGGAACAGACAAATAGAGGTGGTTTGAGTTACAGGTATGCAGTGGCTGTCACCTGTAGCAGGTGAGTTGGCCTCTCATTGCCTGTGTGGGGGTGAGATCATCAGTATGGCTACAGGTGTAAGACGAACTAGAATGCACAGACCTTTGAAGCAGAGCACCTGTGGGAAGCAGCACTGAGTGTGATAGTGAGCCTCTGCTCACAGCCCTGCCTTCACCTGCCCACACACTGCACTTAATAAGCACCACCACCCCCTCTTCTTGATACCATAGCCCTGACACAGAAAAAGCCTGATTCTATGCTCCTGTCTTTTTCTGAAAATAGACTTTTTAAAAGTAAGCCTGGATTTCACCATTTCCATTAGACTGGCTGACCCTGTCTCCACCTGCAGTCTGGAGACCAGAACTCAGGTTTACTCAGAGACATCTCCCTGGTCCTGATAGTGTAAGTTTCACACTTACTATGTTTTTCCCTAGACCAACAAGTCTTTATATGGTTTCCTACTTTTTACCTTTACACATTTAATGCTTGTCAGGGATATCAGGGATATGATGCTATCAGGAAGTCAGGGCAGTGCTCAAAGTACACAGCAGCAGCTGCCAGCTGTATTTCTGCCCCTAAAACATCATATCCCATGAATGCCACACTGGGGCATCATGGGCCTTTTTCCATAAGCATCCTTACACTGGGGCTGTTTCCAGAAGGTACAGTTATTTCAGTTTCCTTAAGCCTGCACTCATGGGGCAGTCTTTTGTCGATTTTCTTTTTTTGGCTTGGCTTGGTCAGTTCTTGTTTTTCTTTTTTTTCTCTAATGCTAAGAATCAGACCTAGAAACTCTTATCAGGCTAACTTTCCCAGCCCTTGTTTTCCAAAAGGATACTAGAAAGGAACTGGGCATCTATTCAAACCATTCCACGTGTGCTGTGAAGTTTTATCAGCAAGTTTTCCCCCTATTTCTTCTTTTGTGCAGATATTTCTACCTATCCTGCCCTTGCATCTCCCTCACTATTTCATTTTCTCCTTCCTTTTTATTTAAATGGGGGAGGAAGCACTACATAGTGTCTGTGGAGGTCACAGAACAATTTGTGAGGGTCTAGTCTCCTCTTCTACCATGTGAGTCTCAAATCTTTTAGGTACCTATATGCACTGTGCCATCTTGTGGGTGGGCTAACTCCTGCTATGAAACACAAGATTTAGCCACAAGAGTGCACCTGTTCCCATAACTTGCCAGGCATGTCACTGTACACCATCATTCTAGGACCCTAGATGGGGCAGGAGAGTCATCAGGGGTCCAAGGTAAGCCAGAGATGGGTAGTCTTAAGACTTGTTTTTAGTGCCTGTCTATTTGTGCCAGGAATGTACAGTGCCCTCAGAAACCTGAAGAGGGTGTCAGATCCTCTGGGATTGGAGTTATAGTTGAGAGCTCTACATGGTGGGAGTTGAATCCAGGTCCCCAGTCTCTCCAGCTCATGCTCACACTATTTGGATGCTCAATCTGCTTAATTTAGTTTTGCCTTCGTTATTACCATCTTCTCCTGGGGTCTCATTGTCTTGGTTTTCACATCCAATCCCTCAGGAATGCTCTTTATTCAGCTAACTTGTGGCCCCTTAAGTTTGTTGCTGTGGCTCCCACTTGAGTCTCCTTCCAGTGTCCTGGGGTGCCGATCCATTTCCCTGCTTGAGGCATGTTTTGCTGGTTGTGTCCCTTTTTGTGCCCTGTTAAGTGCATGCTTAACCCAAAACCAATAATGCACTAAGCTTTTAAGAAACTGACTAGGTGCTGGGCTATGATGGTACATGCCTTTAATCCTAACAGGCCAGCCTGGTCTACAGAGCATGTTCAGAACAGCCAGAGCTGCACAGACAAACAAAAATACACAACAAAAAAATACAAACCTGACCTGGTTACACAGCTGGAGACAGATAGCCTCCAGAGCTGTTGTCACTCTGGCTGAACAGAACGTAGGAGGCAGTTAGTAAGAGCACTTTGCTGTTAACTGTTTGCTGGTGAAAGGATGCTGGTCCTCTGTCCTCCTCTTTCTACTTCATAAAGCCTCCTTTCATGGGAGAATAGCCCAGGGAATGTAACTAGAGATTATATGGTGAATTGATACTGGCTGCTCCAGATGTGGAAATTGACTCCATTTGGCTGGGCAATGCTGGCTCACACCTTTAGTCCCCAGCATTCGGGCAGAGCAAGTTCAAGGCCTACCTGTTTTACACAGAGAACTGTCTTCAAAACCAAAACAAACAAAAACCCTTCTGTATTGCTTTTATTGCTGTAAGAGTAAGACTACCAAAGCAGTGCCTGTGTGTGGCCAGCATGCCTACACTCAGAAGTAATAGTGCCTTAAAAATTATAATCTGCTGTGATCTCGAGCTCTGTAAAAGTGTATGTTTTATTTTGTATGACATTAAAATACTTCTGAACGCATAGGAAGATCATACAAGAATGAATTATTAAAAGCGGTCATCCTGGGTTATGAGACCCAATCTCTCCAAGAGAAGAATTATGAGACCCAATCTCTCCAAGAGAAGGAACCGCAGGAAGGGGTGTGGTGGAGCACTCCCTACTGCAAGTGACATTATTGTTGTACTCCTCAGGCCCTGTTACTGAAGAGGAAGGGGCTCAATACCCCTGTACCCAGATCTGTAGGCAGCTAATGGTTGCTCTGGAGAGGACTAGATTTTGTTCAGTGGTGTAGCGCTGTGCCTGTGTCCCTGTCAGCCCTGTTGGTTTGAATCAGAATTGCCTTCACATACTTATTTGAGTACTTGGTCCTTGGTTAGGGGAAATATCTGAGCATTATTAGTTAATAGTCCACATGTGCACAGGAGCCTCAGTGGAAGCCACTGGGCTCATAGCAGTTTTTCATTTTGAAAACGGATACATCTTGCATTCTTTGCCATTACATTCTGCATACATCACAGCCAAGCATACATGCTACCTTTAAAAGTGAACCCCTATTTTAATCTTAAGCCAGTCAGCCTGACTTCTCGAGTTTGCCTTCCCTACTCCCTCACACATCACCATTCTTCAGTTAGTGCCCCATTGGAAAAACTTTCTTAGTAGCTGTTTATTGATCAATAGTTTAATATATAAAGAGGTTTAGATCTTCAGATTTTTGCCCAGACAGAATCACAAGCATTACAAATATTCTCTTCTTTAAAAAAAAAAAGGTGGAGGGTGAACCAGGAGACTGGTCTAGAAGTAGTGGTGTTTGAAAATAATTTAACCAAAAAAAAAAAAAAAAATTTAGTATTACCATTTATTGGTGACAAAGACTAAGTTTACTTACATTCCATGGGTACAAAGGTTCCAGCTAAACCAAGAGGGGAAGCACGGCTGAGCTCAAAGCCAAAAGGCTGTCCACCACAGCCAGCTGACCTTTGTATCTGTGCACACCAGCACAGCACTAGGAAACCTGACGACCTTCTGTTATGGAAGTTGGAATTGACTGTATTGGGCACTCCAGGGACACCAGCCTGTAGTGTTCTATGCCCACAGGTAATGTCCTGTAGTGTGGTTAAAAAAAAAAAAAAAAGCTACCTCCTCAGCAGATATACCCATTGACAATTTCTGTAATAATCGGTGAAAGTCAGGGCTCATTTTTAAGTCTGCTGCTTAAAAATAAAGTTGAAAAGGATCAAATCTTTTGATCACCTAAAGTTTAAAATTCCTAAGCTGTCCAATTTATACAAGAAAGGGGTAGGGGTTGTCAAGGATTCTGATAAGTCCAGAACTGTCCAGTCAAGCCAGAGGCACACAATGCATCACCAAATAGGGCTGTGATCTTTGCCAGTTATATATATAACTGATAGCATCGGTCTGGGACTAGTGTCTAAACTGTGCTAGATAAGTAGATGCAACTGAGAAACTGAAATGAAAATTATATGGTGTCATATCAACCAAAGGAAATAATGAAACTAACAGGCATCACTGTTGAAGAGAAAGCAGTGGTTACTGCGGGTGCTACGTACGGCAGGGCTGAGCTCGCCAAGACAGTTAACATATGGTAGGAAGCACTGGCTTTTCTTGGGTGCTTTTAGCTCCGGGCCAATTTAAGGCCTCTCTGGTGTGGCTGCCCAGGGTTTTCCAATATATGTGAATGAGCCAGCGTAAGAGCTGGCCATTCTGTTTCTCTGTCACAATGCAAAAACAAAAATGGTGGTGCTGGGGCTGGTCTCTTGATGAATGACAGAGCACAGCATTGTCACTAGCAGCCCAGCACAACCAAGGCAGTCTCGTCTTCTTTGTTGTCTTCTCTGCTCCTGCTGCCACATTTTTATCCATGTCTTGGCCCACTGGAGTTATCAGAAATTCCAAATTTTCAATGCAGTTCTCAGTATTTTCAGTATATATGTTGGGTTTTTATAATGGTTTGTGGCCAGAAAAGGTTCAGCACCTCCCACACCTTCAAGGAAGAAGAAAGACAATGGCAGGAATATTGAAATGAGAGCTAAAATAAAGCTAACATGCAAAATGCAAACCTTTGCAAACAAGGCCTCCAATTATGGGAACTCATAACAAGTCATCCTAGAAAATACTGGTAACTGGAAAATTACAGGAGGGAAGTGTGCATGTATTCTGTGTCTGAGGAAAAAAACAGTGGGCTGGGGGGACAGAGCTCACTCTTAGACCACTTGTCTGACATGCCCAAGGGCCCTGGCTGCAGTCCCCAGCAACGTCAAGAGCACTGCAGTTCTTCCCCAACCTGCAGCTCACAGCCATCTGTAACTTCAACACCCTTTTCTGGCTCTACAGACGTGGCACGTGCATGCATGGACACGTGTATTTCTGGCTCTGCAGGCAAGATACAACACATAGGCATACATGCAGGCAAAATGCCCACGTGCCAAAAAAAAAAATTAAGTAACTGTTAAGGCATAGTAGTGAGATGTGAACCTAGAAGAAGGGACAGAGGAAGTGGGGATTGGGTGAGGGAAAGATAGACCACTACAATCATGTGACTGGGGGCTGGAGCGATGGCTCAGCGGCTTAGAGCACTGATTTCTAGAGGGACCAGGGTTCAATTCCCAGCGCCCATATGGTGCTCACAACTGCAACTCCATGATCTGACACTGTCACACTGACATATCCATGTCAGGCAATGCACATAAAGAAAAGTCATGTGAATATATTTTACTTACTCTCCAGTTTAGAACAAGTAGGACTGTACATAGAGAACTCGGTGCCCTTCAAGGGGAAAAGGCATCTTGCAGCTCAGGTAAATACTTTCCCCAGAGTCAAGCAACAGTGGAAGAAGAGGTGGCACCTTCTGCACATTCTCACTAACACTGCCTACCATGGATGCCCCTTAACCCACACTGACGTTGCCTTCTGAAAATGTTCACTCACGTTGACACTGGTCCATTTCCTGTTCTTGGCATCTCTGTGCTCTGTTGGTCCAACTCAGACAGCAGCTTTAAAATGTTCAATGCAGCCTAGAAAGGAAGAAGTAATAGTCAAACCGCAGGAAACAGACTAGACGATGTGGAAAGGGTCAGCAAGCAAATGGGTAGCAACTATAAACCTTTGGTTCCTCCCAGTAAGATGTTTGAATCCTGCACCCATGTTTCTCTCTAAATCAGAGGCATCAGCTTGCTGGGTGCATTATGTTCATTGAGCAAACACCAAAGCTATGGGTGCCAATTCCTTCTTTGAGCAGAACCCCCAAAAGGAGGCCCCTACAGCTACCAAATAGGGGCAGACTTTGAAGAGTTAAGACATGTTCACAAGGTTAAAAGAGAACCATGCCCCTCTTCCTGAGGCCACTAACAAACTAGGTAAGGGAATACATCAGCACCCCTAGGGCCCACATACCATATCATGACATGACTCCACATCCTTGCCAATGCCATGGCTGACAAGAGGCGGCTGGGAGGAGCAGTTGATGAGAGACACACACTCATTCTTGTTGTTCTTCGGGAAGTCTTTGTATTCAACCTAAGGGGAAATAGCACACGCTGTCTGCCATTGTGTGCCACACACAGCCCGGTTCTCACAGTTACTCACAGTAACTTAGGTTTTAAATGCTGTTTCCTAAGGGAAAGTATCTTCTCTCCCTAGAGACCTACCTGTCCTCTTACTCTGCCACATACACACTCCTGGGGCTGGGGTCTATGCACATGGCATAGCATCATATATGTGAACATACAAGAACAATTTACTGGAGTTGGTTCTATCCACCAACAATCCAACCCAGGTTGTTGGGGCTTGGTAATAAGCTCCTTTAGATGATGAAGCTGCCTTGTGACCCTAGACCTGTTCATCCCTCTTTCTCTCTCTTCTGCACAAAACCACACTGTACATCCAAACTTTTTGAGTAATCTCACATTTCCTGGTTTCTATAGTGCTGGGGACAGAACCCAGGGTCTTGCACATGCTACACACACAGCTCTACACTGGAAGAATCTGACTTGAAAACACTAAAGGTCATCCTCTGAGGCCCGGAGATGAGCACATGAAGGCAAACAGTTACCTGGAATCCCTGGGCTCTGGAAAGGTAGTACAGTTGCTCAGAGGGTCTTGTGCGAGGTCCATGGGGTATGTGGCCTGAAGAGATGTTACTCTTTAAAATGGTCTCGGCTGTGGGCGAGGTGCCCCCGTACAACAACTCGCGGGCTATCATGGCAGTTACCGTGGCCTTGGCAGGATTTGGAGCTGCCCTGGTGAAATCTTTGGTGTGGTGTCCTTGACTAACCCCGACAGCCTGGGCAACCTCTGGCACCATGGGGAGGATTCCAGCTGGCAGCTGCTGATGGCTAAGATAAGGCATCCTGAACTCATCTTCTTTATTACCTGCAGGGAAACAGGTCACTGCGGCTACCCTGACCATCCCAGAAGCTACAGAGCCGCCCTTCCCACCAACCCTGCACACACAAGCTGTAGGAAGGCAGTGGCTACTCGTGTTTTGAACCATCACACAAGAACCATGCAAACCCAGACCACAATGGATCAATTGACAAGAGGGCAACACTTACTAGTTCCATTTTCATCCCCAGGGCTAGGTTCAAAAAACGTTACTTTCCTTCCATCTCCTGGTTTCTTTACTGGGGTCTTAAGAAAGAAAAATGGCAGTGAGCATGGACAAGCACTGGGGTCTGTGTGCACAGTCTTTCATGACTCCAACAAGTTCTTATGGTGCCCATGATGGCATATACATAGATCATGAATGCAGAGCACGCTCTGTGCCAAGGGCCTAAAACGGTCTTCAAGAATATGCTGGCATCCCGGTGGTCAAGTAGGGTCAGCACTGGTGCTAACCAAATACACACATTCCTTACAACATCCAGAAATAGTATTTCCACAAAGAGCACAGAGGCATCTGTTGCGTAACTGCCAGACATGAGGTGAGGGTGCTTCTGAGTACTCTACATGGTTTTGGAATGGGAAGTCTGAAAGCCAAATCCAGATCCATACAAACTCCATATGGAACGCCTGGGTTCCAGGTACTGATTTCCCAGGCAATGGGAGCTGTTTCTTAGTCATGAAGCTGCTGGAGCTCACAGGGTGCTCAATCTTACTTTAATCTACCTCAACAGGACAATGGCTGGAGCCAGCAATGGTGGCTGACGTCCTGCTGACAGGTAGTTCACAATATAGAATAGTAATCAACTAAGAATTCACATGAGCATTCTCAATCTGAACTAGATTTGGCCTATTACTAACTACGCTATCCTGTCCCAGAAAAACCAAAGCCAGATCGATAGGAGCAGAAAGACTAGGTCATGCAAGACCCCCTTTTCAGCACAGATGGCAGTCATATTTGTTCACTCCAATCCCAAGTACTCATCAGGAGACAACAGGATCTCCGGAAATGTACGTCCAGCCCACAGTGACACTAAACAGGAGACTTAACCAAACCACTCCTGGGACTTGGTGAGCTGGACAGGAAACTCCCTCCAGCAAACACTAATCTCAACTGGACGGACCCCAGGGGCAGGCTGCTTACTGCAGGGAAGATGAAGCCTTGCCCCAGGCTTGCCCATGCAGGGAGCTAGGCCACCTGGCAGTGAGAGTCCCAGCAGTCACCTTCTCTTCTGACTTGAGCGCTGGCTTAGCGGGCTGTGCCTGGGGGACTTTGAAGCCCAGGATCTCCAGCATGTTCTCAGCAGCATTGCGCTTGGCCACCTTCTTATTGGTACCTGCTCCTTCTGCCGTGTGATTGCCAACCTTTACCTGCATAAAACACCAATAGAAGACCTATGACTAGACCTTCCATTAAAGCATGACAGGAATTGGTATGCTGCCACAAGTCCCAAGGCTTGACTTTGGTAATAAGTGTTTTGTGTCCTTTCATTTTGAAAGACTCACTGCCACACTCAAGTTGGAGATGTTTCACAACTCTTTTTTTTTAAAGTTTAAAAGACTACCGTATAGAAAATGTGTACCACAATACTTTCCATCACCATATTCATAAAGACAGGTATGTGTCTAGATCTAACCACAGTGGCGCCCTCCTCCCCCTCCTGAGGGCTGACTGTTGGACAATTTCCAGCACAGTTCATTAAAGCTGTTCCTCACCACAGGTATCTGGCTACTAAAATCAAAATCTCTGCCAAAACCCTGATAGAATAATAGGAGACCTTCCCTGGCCTGTGCAGGGTGGCCAAGACCAGCCACTTCAGGCAAACTGCCTCTATCCACCTTCCTCTTGCTAAATGGATCCTCACTTTCTTACCTTTGTTTCTGTGTTTAGTTTTTTAAGACAAGGTCTCACTATGTAGAGCAGGCTGTTCTGGTACTCTCAGAGATCCACCTTGCCTTTTGCCTCTGCCCCAGTGAGCTGAAATTAAAGGCGTGTACCACCAAGCCCAGCTAACTGCAACACTGTCAGAGAACAGACCATCAGGGCTGTTATGGTCAGGGAAAGGCTGCCACAGCCGCAACCAACTCACCTGCATCACAAACTCCCTGCGACGGGGAAGGCCTCGTTCTGTAAGGAGCATGTACTCTGGCTCCTTCTCCTTTTTTGCCTGCTGGATCTGTGCCAATCTGCTAATAGGGTTCATCCCCTGGCCATAATCTGGGGCTGTCTGTAGCTGAAAACAAAACAAAGAGGAGACAGTGTGCTGTTACTGAGACAGGACCCACCAATCCAGAGTCAGCAGACGACAGGAGGCGAGGAAGCTGACGCACATGGCTGGGGACACTGACGTACGGGGACTGCCACATAACAGCCTGTGTGACCACACTGGGCAAGAATGACAAAAAGGGTAGATGGAGTCAGGGTCAACACCTGTGGCTGGCTGAATCCACCAGGGGACTCAGGGCCTAGCTTTCTCAATCACTAAACCCCAGAAACCACTTAAAGCGTTTGTAAAGCCCTCAATCAAGATGCAGCTCGGCGGTTGGCCAGCACACCTGAGGACCTCATTCAATCTCCAGTACTACAAAAACAAGACCTACTATGAATTTTAAAAAACCCTCCAGCTGAGGCCCTGGAAAGGAGGCTCACAAGCCTCTGAGCACACTAGAGGGTTCTTCCCCACTGTACCTGTCAGACATGATAAAAGTGATTTTTCAGGACACAGCAAACAAGGAGTGGTTGGCCCAAGTCCTGTCCCTTTCTGGTGCTGAAAATTGATCAACTTTTTTCGTTTTGTTTTGAATAAAAAATTATTTTTATCTTATGTGTATGAGCGTTTTGTCTGCATGTATTGCCACACACGTGCCTGGTGCTCATGGAGGTAAGAAGGAGCCAGATCCCCCAGAACTGGAGTTACAGTTATGAGATACCTTGTAGGAGCCCAGAGATGCACCCAGGTCCCCTGCTAGAGTGGCTAGTACTTTCAAGTCCTGCGCCATCTCTCTAGCCCTCACAGTTCAGTTTTTTTTAATAGATCCATTAAGTTTCATTCAGACATCCAAAAGCAAGCTGGGTGTGGTGGTGTACATGTGTGATCCCAGCACTTAGGAAGCAGAGGTAGGCGTTCTCTGAGTTTAAGGCCAGCCTGATCTACAAAGCATGTCCAGGACAGCCAAGGCTACCCAGAAAAACCCTGCCTCGGGGACAAAATAAAAAAGAAAAATCCAAAAGCCTTTTGGAACAGTCTCTGCAGACCCCGCTACCCAAGACCTGGCCCACCTTGAACTCTGAGCTGGAGGTGGCTCGAGATAGCTCTAACCATTCCACACAGAGACCAAAAGGCTGTGATGCCGACCCACAGAGGAACCTGACACCTGGACGTGTTTCTCCTCAACCCACTCAAGGGCCTCATCTTTATACAACTGTAGTTCATGTGTGGTATCTGTAAAACATCCACTGTGCGACTATGTGGTGCTGGGAAGCAGCCAGGCTTCTACCCCCACTGCAACAGGCAGCCCCTGTCATGCGGGTCCCACCTTGCCCGTGAGTGTTCAGGGAAGGTTCACTCACCTTGCACGTGGGCTGACTTTTCTTCTTGATTCTGGGCTTCACTCGCTCCACAGCAGGCAGAGGTGGCAGCCTCCTCAGCTGCTCCAGCACAGCCCTTGCCGCATTCTTCTTGGAAATCTTCTTACTCTTCCCTTCTCCTTCCCCTACAAACTCCCCGACTGAAACCCTGGTCATAAAGTTCTTCATGTGGGGTGGGCCACTCTCCCGGGCCACCTGTGTCAGAGGGAAAGACTGAGTGAAAGCGTGACAGACACTTGTTAAAAGTGGTAGGGCACAATGCTTGGCACACTCACTTCAAAGAAATGCATGTGGAGAGGGGAACCTGTGTGAACACAGGTGCAAAGTATCAGAGGAGAAAGGAAGGACAGGTTTTATTTACAGTACAGCAGCCTTGGAAATTCAGACAACTGTCACTGTCACTTCCACCCCCACAGATGACTCTGCTCATCCTCACTGACTGCAGACCCTGGGAACAAGAGTACAACCTTCACGGGTCTCCCCGAAAGGTCTGCAGACAGAGACTGCCTGCAAGGAGCACCTCCATCATAGAGCCCTAAACCAACGCACAAAGCCAAACGGCCCGCATCCCAGAGTGGTGTTGCACAATGCTGTGAGGACCCTAGAAAAGATGCACACCCTGAATCTAGTCTCTTAGAATGAGAGCCACATCACAAACTTTTAACCACCACCAAGCTCATGAAAAACAAACGCTGCAAAAAACAAAGACAAAACAAAACCCCACAAGAAGAGAGGAGAATGCAGGCAGAGGACGTATGTGAGAGAACACATCACAGCAGGGCTCAACTTCCTGTATGAACAGTGGCATGGGCTGCAAGTCCTTGCAATCACACACCTACTCTAATCACAGGAATTTGTTCTACATCTGCTTCATGATGAAGCAACTGGTCACAGTGGAGGCTAACACTTAGATATGCTCTCCCAGAGGAAAAAAAGCAGATGAGATTTCAGCCACCAGTGAAGGAAGGACACATTTACTGCCCTACTTTAAGCTGTTCTGTCAAATTTGACATTTTTGAAAACAAAGTTGGAAAAAAAAAAAAAAGCCCAGGAAACAAAGTGTGTCATATAAGCTGCTATTCAGGCGAGGAGTGCAGGTGCTCACATCCCGCCTGCCCTCCCCTGCAGAATCCAAGACAGTGTGATCCATATCCTCCATCAAATAGGAATGTTACCGGCTCACTCTGACCTAACAGCCCACCTCCACTCTCAGCAATAGTGCCTACTAACACCTAGGCTCCATGAAGCTAAATCTGGAGTATAACCTGGGCAGTCTTGGTGTGAACATGTTGGTGCTAGGAAGCTCTGCCCTCCTATTAAATACCTAACTCAGATTCCTGACAGACTACATATAAAACCTGACCAAAAATACATACAGAACGTGACCAATAATTAACTACCATATTCACTCATTTATACTTTCTGAGATTCTAAACTGCCACATGCAAGAGAGAAGGCAGCTGCCGTCCCCCCTCCCCCATCTAACAATGGCTGTGGCTCTGACCTTCTGACTGACAATCACTCAGCAGGAAGTGGACACCATCTACAGATGAGCCCCAATGGTTCCACATTACTACCTTATTTGTTTTGAATGTAACTGTCCCCACAGTCCCAGGCACTAGAAGACACTTAGTCCCTAGTTGGTGGCACTCTCTGGGTGAGTCAAGGAGGTACTAAGGAAGTAGATTACTGTGGACAGCATTCAGAGTGCAGAGATCATCCTATTTCCAGTTCACCCTTGTTTCATGTTTACCACTGAGGTGATGAACTCTCGGCATCCTGCTCTTTCAGCCACATCTACCCACTTGCTGCCACGATGGACTCTGGAAGCATTAGCCAGAACAAACTCTCCCACCCGTAAGCTGCCTTGATCATGGCGTTTTATCACAAGAGAAAAGTAACACATCTTACAAGACCATCACTATGGGGCTCCCTGATGACTTCTCTTGGGTGACTGCTTGAGAAGTCTCTGGAATGCTACCTAAACAGGTGTGGAAGTGGAGGAGGGAAGAAAGTAACTTAGTCCCCAGCCATATAGTACCTGCCCAAGAGAAGACAGGATACTGGACCAGGAAGTATTGATTCCTGAAGAAAGGAATAAGGGCAATTCTCACACCAGCTGGCTGGGAGGTAAGCACAGCTCTTAACCCAAAGCTTTGCCAGTCAACCCCACCTGGCTATGGGATGAAGGGTGAATGAGTAACTCTGACAGGAAAAAGTATACATTTTCTGAAAAAAATAAAAAAAAATAAAAAATAAGGGGATCACTATAAATGCAGAATTAAAATATTCTACAAGATAACAGCTTCACAAAGGCAACAGCAGAAAATGCTAGGTGGGTAAAGGACCTGCCATACAAGCATGAGATCCTGAGTCTAATCCAGCACCCATGTAGAAAAGCATAGTGTGGTGTCACACTTGTGGTCTCAGTAATGGAGAGGTAAAGACAGGACAGACCGGGGCTCACTAGCCAACCAGCCACCCTAGCTAAGTTGGGGACCCCAAGGTAAGATAAGATAAAGAGACCTTGCTTTGGAAAAAGAAGATGGAGCAATGACATGGCTTTGTGGATAAAGCAATTGCTATGTAAGCTTGAGGACAGGACCTGTGTTTGATCCTTGAACTCATGAAAGGAGGAGAAAACGGACTCTACAAAGTTATCCTTTGGCTTCCACGTGTGCTGTGGTACGCTCATTCTCTCTCTCTCTCTCTCTCTCTCTCTCTCTCTCTCTCTCTCTCACACACACACACACACACACACACACAAACAAAATACTCATTTTCTTAAAAACCAAAGTTTAAATTTTGGGGGGCTGGCAAAACACCTCGGTGGTTAGAGACACTTGCTACCTGTCAGGTACAAAGGAAACTCCATCTCCCCAAATTCTGGTGGTTAGCCAAAAACCAGCATTCCCCTGGGATCTGGTGAAGCTGTTCTCCCTCTACCAAAAGGAATCCTTTCCTTTCCACTGGCAAAAGGGACAAGTGCCCACCTGTGCCACTGATGGGCATACCAAAGAGCATGCTGGCCTCCAGGTCCCTCAGTGTCGCAAGTATCTGTTACACATTCAGAGTCCATGCTGACACCCTGACTATTCTCACCACACCCTAAACTTCTCCAGCTCAGGGGCTTCCCTTCCTCCAGCTGTTCATTTCTTCTTATAACTCTACTATTTCAGCTGCGCTCTCTTACAACTTATTCTCTTGATCCTCCTCCTGTCTTCTTCTCTCTCCTTTCCAGACCAGGCCTAGTCTGCTGGCCACATTGAGTCTACTATTTTCTCTCTCTGATCTGGACTCTTTCAGATGTGTTTGGTGGTTCTCTCCCTTATATCCATAATAAAAACTTTCCATCTGGCAGGGGTGGCGCACACCTTTGATCCCAGCACTTGGGAGGCAGAGGCAGGTGAATGAAGTTCAAGGCCAGCCATATCTACAGAGCAAGTTCCAGGACAGCCAGAGCTACACTGAGAAACTGTCTTGAAAAACCAAAACCAACCAACCAACAACAAACAACCTTCCTCCTAACCGTACTTTGGAGTGGTCATGTTGTCAGTTTATACACTACCAAGACTGACAATCCGAGTTCAAGTCCTAGGATCCATATGGTAAGTAAAGGAGAACTAATTTCTGCAGGTTATCATGGTCTCCACAGGCATGAACAAGTGTATACATACACACACAAAATAAACATTTTTTAAAAAGTAGACAGCTCCTATGGTTGAATACAATACACATGCAAACACATACATAAACCCCTGTACACACCACACAGAAGCAATGCAAATACCCCTGTACATACACACAAACACAAAAGTAAGTAAAACCTAATAATACTATTTCAGAGCTGGGCGTACAGCTCAGTTGGTAGGACACCTGTAAACATAAGGCCCCGAGTTCCATCCTTAGCACTACATAAAGCAGGCATGGTGGTGTATCCTGTGATCCCAGGGGCAGAGGTAGAGGCAGGAGCAAAAAAAAAGAGTTCAAGACTGTCCTTGGCTACATAGGGAATCTGAGGCCTGGACTAGAGACCCTGTCTTCAATACAATATCACCACTACCACAAAACCAATCAAGAACAAAGCTAAAAAGAAAATCTAGGCCAGGGGGTGGTGGCGGCAGTGGTGCACACCTTTAATTCCCCAAACACACACACACACACTCTCTCTCTCTCTCTCTCTCTCTCTCTCTCTCTCTCTCTCTCTCTCTCTAGGGGGCTGGAGCACTGGCTGCTCTACAGAGGACCAGAGTTTAGTTTCCAGCACACGCATGACAGTGCATAGCAGTCCCAGCTCCAGGGGGATTCATCACCCTCTACTGGCCTCTGAGAGCAATGCATGCAACATGGGACAAACACAGACCCAGAACAAAATTAAAATTTTAAAAAGAAAATAATGAAGCAATTAGGCTAGGTGTGGCAGCATATGTCTTTAACTTCAGCACCCAAAAGGCAGAGGCAGGCAAACCTCCATGAGTTCCAGGGCAACCAGGGCTACATAGGGAGACCCTATCTCAAACAAACAAGAAAGAATTTGCCATGTTAAAAACAGCAATAAAAACTTAAGAAAATCTTCCTCTCTTTCCTAGTGTATTGAGACTAGTCTGGAACAGAAACGAATTAAAATATACTTTATTTTGCATTTTGAGCAAACAACCCATTAATTACTGTTTTAAGAATATCAGATCTCTAAGATATGATTATTAAAATAGTACCTAGGGACAGGCCCTAGGCAATGAGGAAACTACATCCCTTTCAAAGTAACTCTAGCGGATCTCAGAGCCACTGTGGAGGTCAATCTCAATTATCAAGCTGAACACATGCCTTTGGGTGTCTGTCAGATCCTGAGCACTCCCACAGCACTGAAAATTGGAGGACAATGGAAGGTGGGCTTACTTGGTGGAAACGAGTTGCTGAGGATAGTCCTTTAAGGGGTACATCTTGGCCCTGGCTCTTTCCTGTCAATCCTCTCTGCTTCCCAAGTCCCATCTGTAAGTGGTTTTCCTCTAAAGCTTCCTGCTCTGACACAGCCCCCCTCCTCAGAGACCTCTGAAACTGGGAGCCATTCCCTCCCCACTCCAGGCTGTTGCTCCTTGGGTATGTGTCACACAGCAAGCCTGTCTGAGCCCACACCTATAGAGGGACATAATATCTAGGATGCGAAGCTGCTTTCCAGAGCAATGGAAGGGACAAGACCTGTGTGCTATGGCGCAGGTGTGAAGACAAGCATGGCACAGTTCACTTGTCTAGGTTCAAAAAGACCCTCAGACACTCCAGGACCTTCAGGAGGAAACAGTAACTACTACTCTCCTGAGAGGAAGTCTGGGCCATCCCTGGAAGGGTTACTTTATAGGAGTACTGCTCCAATATTTAGGGGGAAGTTGATCCCATAATGAATCCTGACAGGATTTGGCAGGGCGATGTTGTGCATGTGAAATAGACTTACCTCAAAATTCACAGGCAAATTCCGCTTCAGCGCAATCTCAAACACTTGGCTTATTTCTGATTTATTGAGGTTTTCTTCCTCTGATTCTCTTCCATTCATCTACAGAAGAGTAATTGTTAAAAGTCAATTTTGAACCTGGGCAGTGGTGGCACACGCATTTAATCCCAGTGCTTTGTGGGCAGAGGCAGGATCTCTGTGAGTTTGAGGCTAGCCTGATCTACAGAGAGTGAGTTCCAGGACAGCCAAGGCTATACAGTCCCTAAAAATAAAACTAAATTAAAAATAAATAAATAAATAAGTGAGTGAGTGGCAGCTTTCAGTCAAGCCATCAACAGTTGTCGGACACTGAACCTTAACTCCACAGATTTAACAATGAACCAGAGACCAAGGCCACATTGTATTGAATCTTAAGCCTCAGGTCAAACACTGTCAGTCTGTAGCTAGTAGAGGCACTGCAATAAGCCACGGCCTCACACCTTCAGGTACAGCTGGCCCAGCTGTGCTGTGGAAAGCACCAGTGTGGAAGAGAGCAAGCATAGCTAAGTCTATAAGCCAGGCAGTCAGAGGGAAGTCCCTCTGTAGTTGCTGCACGGGTACACTACAGAGCCCCTGGAAACTATGTTTGTAACGAAGAATACAGTGAACAGAATGCCCAACAGCCCTGGCTCACACAGGCAAATAGACAAGGCACAAACTAATAAAGTCTCCGCAACCAGAGCAGAGTCCACCTTGGTACCAAGGGTCACCAGTCCTCCTGCCAGGAGGGATCAGAGGGGCCTCGGGCACCTCTACGAGCTGTTAGCACAGATTCTACAGAGTCTGTTGACAAAGTCAGGAGAAGCTAGGGCAGAAGCATCAGCAGTCTAGGACCTAGAGCTTCTAGCTTCACACTGCTGCTTTCTTTTGCCAAATTTGTCAACTTCTGTTTCCAGGAACTCCCAATAAACTTGCTAACAGGACATGGCAAGACTAGTCGGGCTTTGCTGTGTGGGTCAGCACATCAAGTGGACCCACCCACAGGAGAGTACACAAGCAAGCCCCAAAGATCAAATAAGAGACCAGAAACAAAGCTCCTGGGTACAAATTCATGGCCACAATCCAGGCAAACTCCAGAACAAACAATTCTGTTTACTCCAGATCCACATATGGTTCTTTCTTCCACTCAACAGTACGCTTCCTTCCCAGCCAGGGCCCCTTCACTTGCTACTGTCATCCACAGCATGACATCCACACATGTACCCAGTGCTCTCCGATGCTCCCTTACTCCTCAACAGGGAGAACTCTGCCTTTCTTCTCCTTGTGGGCTCGCCACACTGCTCAAGCTGGACTCAGACTCTGAAACTCAAGGACACAGTCCAGCCTCGGCCTCCTAAGCAGCAAGGAGTAGAGGGCACACCATCTCCTGGCCTTTATGCCTGCTTTTCATAGCTCGTTCTTAATGCTGTCTTCCTACAAAGTACCTTATAAAGCTGACGATCTATAAAAGTTTTGTTTGAAATCTGACAATGTATGAGAGGAAGCCAGATCACCTTGTGTTGTCCTCAGGCCCCACCCACCCTTGAGACAGTCTCTCACTGGAATGGAGACAGTCAGTTTAAGAATTACTTGCTCTTCAGTCACAGAAAAATGAATGAATGAATGAATGAATGAATGAATGAATGAGATTCCTTTCCTACCATGGTAGTTTTTTTAAAGATTTGTTTGTTTGTTTATTATATATGCAGTGGTCTGTCTGCATGTACATCTGCATGCCAGAAGAGGGCACCAGGCCTCAATATAGATGGTTAGGAGCCACTATGTGGTTTCTGGGAATTGAACTCAGGCCCTTTGGAAGAGCAGTCAGTGCTCTTCATCTCTGAGCCATCTCTCTAGCCCCCCATAGTAGTTTTAAATCACAGCCTAGGGCTAATAGCATAGGTCAGTGTGTAATTAGCATTACTCGTCAGCAACAGCAAAAACAAGCAAAAGGTGCCAAATTTTTCAACACTGTTCTGAAAGTGTGCTTTTCCACACTATGAACACAGGAGAAGCAACAGGATTACATGTGGACAAAAGTTATGATAGTGAGTTTATCTAATGTGGCCTTTAATAAAAACAATACTTAAGGGCCAGGCATGGTGGCACACTCCTGTAATCCTAGCACTCAGGGAGAAGGCAGGGGCAGGTAGATCTCTGTGAATTTGAGGTCAGCCTCATCATACAAAGCAAGGCCAGGACAGCTAGGACTACACAGAGAAACCCTGTCTTAAAAAACTGAGGGGGGTGGGGGGAAGGGAGTGGAAGGGAGATGGCTTAGAGGTTAAGAGAAATGGCTGCTCTTCCAAAGGTCCTGAGTTCAATTCCCAGAAACCACATGGTGGCTCACAGCCACCTATAATTTGACCTGGTGCCGTCTTCTGGCATGCAGGTGTACATGCAGGCACAACACTGTATAAATAAATTTTTACAACACGTAATAAATCAATCTTTAAAACAATAATAAAGTTAAAAGGGGGAGGGGAGAAATCCAACAACACCATAAAAGGTGAGCCTCCTTATCTCCTTCCTTTGGCTCTGAGCCTGCCTAACCTATAAAACATGACAGAAACCATGTTGTGACTTCTGGAAACCAGCTTTAAGAATTGGCTTTCACTTCCTATCTTTGAGGATGCTCATTCTTGAGAGGCAGTCACCAAAATGCTAGGAAGTGCCAGTAGCCCCTGTAGGGAGCCATTCTGCTACTAGGCCCTCCCAAGCTGGTGAGGTCCTGGTGAGTGCCCCCTGCCAGAACTATGCAGAGCAAATGAACTGCTATAGGTAGCCCTGCTCAAGCTGAAGATCTGTGAGCAAATACATGCACAATGTTCTGGGATAATGTGCTAGCAAAAGACAGACAGCATTTCTACAGAAAATGGTGGTGAGGCCAGAAATTCTCTAACTTAGCACCACAAATCTGTGGGTTATAGCTGGGTGTGGTGATTCACAGCTTTGATTTTAGGACTCAGGAGGCAGAAGCAGGCAGAGCTCTGTGAGTTAAAGGCCAGATTGATCTACAATGTGAGTTCCAGACCAGCCAAAGCTACACAGGAAAAACAAACAAACAAACAAATAGCACCAATTAGCAGCTCCAAAAGCATGGGTGTCCGCTTTGAGAATCTGTCACAACTCAACTGAGTCCCAACCTTCCCAAATACATTCCCAACAAGTGTGTCACTCCCATGCCACTCAGCTTTCCTGCTGAGACACTGAAGAGAAACTCTCAGGCCACAGAATCTTGATGACTATCACCCAGTTAACTACAGACAGCAGCAGCAGCAGCCTGAAAGTGGGTAGGGTGTGTCCCAGGCTTCGTCCACCTACCTCCAGCCTCTCTGGTGGAGGCTCATTCTGCAGAGTCCTCAGTGCTCTGGCAGTGGCATCATGTTTCACAGCTTGTCTCGTCTTTCCTTTCCCATTAAACTGTTGTCCTCCCACAGAAAGCTCAACTTGGTAGAGTAACGGTGGAACTGGAAATGGGTAAAAGTACCTACAAATACAGGGGTGGAGTTTCAGTCTCCATACCTTCTTCAGCAAATCCCATGTTTCCTGTACTGTGGCCCTGTCAGTGTTCACACTAGAAACGTCCCCTGGTCAGCACTATAGAGGCTGTCTCAAAGCTTACATTGACCTGCAGCTGCACAGTATGAACAAGCATTGTGCGAGTCACATTTACATCAAAGCTCGCAGCTGACAGACGGTATGTACCTGACTCGCCATGCAAAGCTATACTGACAGGGCCCAGAGGGACCAGGTACTGGCTGGAACAATCAGCTTGCTTTACTTTCTCAAGCCTTCAATTTGCACTTGCATGTCTCCCAAAGAGTTTGGGAGTTTTAAAGATGAAGCCTTTTGGAAAGGGCCCTCATTTCTGAAATCTCGGCATTACTAAGTCCAAAAGAGTCCAATTCTTTCAACTTCAAACCCTGTATTTTTGAGTGTTTGCCCTTCTAAACCTCACCAGAGGAAGGAAGGAAAACAAACATCTACTTTCATTATTGATAAATTCATTAACGTCTCACTCCTGACAGCAAAGGTTTGAACACATGACAGTAACCCAGGCTGGCCTAACTGCTATGTAGCAGATGGTCTTTCCCCCTTTACCTCCTGCGCACTGGCGATTATGGGCATGCTGCAGACACTCTAGGTTTTGACACTTCTGAGTATTACTTAGTCTTAGTATTTTACAAAGTACAAAAGTCAGAAAACAAGTGAGCAGAAAGCCTCACATGCTCAGAAGCACGTGCTGCAGGGTCCTAAGAAGCAAAGAAAGCAACATAACCAGATGGTGGGCATGAACGCAGCTGCTCCTGAGGAAGCTGCTTGGGCCCTCTGCAAAGGCAGTAGCTTAAACAGGTCCCAAGAGACAGTTCCCAAAGGCACACTTTAACTCCAGGGATAGACCCAAGTCAAACAAAACATCACAATTTTTTGAAGAAAAAAAAAAAAGATTTATTATTTATACAGCATTCTATCTGCATGTGTGCCTGCAGACCAGAAAAGGGCACCAGATCTCATCACAGATGGTTATGAGTCACCATTTAGTTGCTGAGATTTGAACTCAGAACCTTTGGAAGAACAGGCAGTATTCTTATTCTCTGAGCTATCTCTCCATGCCCCTCACGTCATAATTCACAGACATCACTTTAGGTAAAAGCCCAGTTATTTCCACAAGTACATACCTGGGGGGATAGGCACCTCCACGCATGCCGTAGCTGTAGGTGGACTGCATCCGAGAGTGAGGGTCCACAGGCTTATACATTGGTTTTCTTTCCTGCTTCACGCTCAGTGCATTGAGCTCAATGGCAGGAGCTATACTTTCTGCAACGCAAAATCATACAAAGGACGGTTTTAGGCCCCAGACACTGATGAAGCATGGCTATAAGTCAGATTCAGAATGTATTGCAAAGAGCCAAGCACTGTGCCCTGGACATCCATCAGGAAACCCAAGAATCCACAGTGTAGAGAATCACAGGGAAAACCTGGGGAAGTTAAGGCAAGTGGAAGGTCTGGAGAAGGCAAATAAGGACAAGAAAATATCCAGATATTCCCAATCTGACATTATAGTGGTACTGAACTATGACACAGATGACAGGAAATACAGTCTCACTTTCATATACATCAAGAGGGAACTCTGACCTCGGAATTACGGACTTGAGAAAATACAGACTAGGGCTGGAGACAGGGCTCAACAGTTAAGAGCACCTGCTGTCTAATCATAAAGACTGGAGTTCAGATCCCCACACCAACATAACAAGCCTGGCATTTGACACATGCCTGCAACCCTAGCTCTGACAAGAGGATCGCTGTCTTCCAACCTAGCTGAAGAAAACATGAGCCCAAGTTTTAGAGCTAGGCCCCACCTCTGAAGAGGCAGAAAGTAACATGGGAAATCACCTGATGCTGTCTTCTGGATTCCACACACAGCATATACATTTGCATACATGTGCACTTACACATTCTCACAGAAATAACAAACACATACTACTCATCTTTTAATTTGCTCCCTTAGGTCATCCCATTCACAAACCTTCACAAATCATTTAATACACATTTTAAGATAAACCTTTGGGAGTAGAGGCAGGCTACAGAGTTGGCTCAGCCATTAAAAGAACTGGTTGCCCTTCCTGAAGACCCAGGTTTAAGTCATAGCACCCACAAGGCCACTCACAACTCTCTGTGACTCTAGATCCAAAGAATCCCACACCCTCTTCTGGCCTCTGAAAGCACAAGGCAACAGTGGTACACAAGTACAACACCCATACACATAATTATTTACCAAAAGTATGAAAGCACAAACCTTTTAGACCTTCAAGAAGACACAGTAGATTAAGGCACCTACTGTCAAGCCCGAAAACCTAAATTCAATCCCACAGACTCGCATGGTAGAGGAAAAGCAATTTCTAGAGGTTGTCCTCTAACTCCAAATGGCACTGTCAAACAAGTACCCACATATATACAAAATAAATACACATATCTTTAAAACAAGTGCTTTCACTAGGCCTAGTGGTATAGGCCTATGATCTCAGCACTAGGGAGACTAAGGAAGAAGGATTACAAATTTGAGACCAGCCTAAACCGCTTCTCTCAAAAACATTAGCAATCTCAAAAAGCCAAAAAGAAAAAGAAGCCGGACATAAATCAAATTCGTAAGACTATCAATGGGGCTGGAGAGAAGGCTCAGAAGTTAAGAGCACTTGTTGCTCTAGAGGACACAGATTTGGTTCTCAGCACTCATGCACCTCACAATGACCTATAACTCCAGTTCTAGAAGATCCAATGCCTTCTTTTGGCCTCTGAGGTACTACATACATGTGACATACAACTCACAGACACACAAACTCCCAGAAGTCACATAAAAGGAGAGAACCACCTCCCACACATTGTCCTCTGATTTTCATACGCTAGGGCAAGAGTATACACCATACACAATAAAAAAAAAAAGAATGATTTAGATCTTTCTCTCTCATACTGCATCGTCTTACACCACAGGAGAAAAAGTCATATACAAAAAGACTTGTACATATACATTAATATAATAACCTGTCAGATACCAAATAGATTGAAAAAAGTAAACTAAATTAAAACAACAGGCTGCAGCTGGCTCACTAAACAGCACCTACTGCTCATGCAAAAAAAACCCGGGTCCAGCTCTTAGTACTCAGAGCACGGTCCCCGGAGCGCACGGCTGCCGGAACATGGTGCGCACCAACTCCTGCAGGCACACACAGACGAGCATAAAATAAATGAATCTTCAACCATCATTTCATGATAAGTCTTTATTCTCCAATCCAAATCTTCCTTTCACACAAAGGTTTACACTGCAGCATCAGCCTTTCACCCAGATTGCTAACAAGTGGCCTCACTGATTCCCACTTCCTCTTCTTCCTCAGTCTCATGCAAACAAGCAGGAATGGAGCCTGAGGAAGGCTGCAGACAGCAAGAAGTCACAACGCCTATTAACTCATGGGAAATCAATCATAGTGCTTGGGGATTATCTACTCCAAATCTTAAACAATCTCCTGTTACCTGCCAATCTCGTTTTAAAATTCAAATACTCCAAAGAAAGCATGTATTTTCATAATCCATCCTGCCAAGGGTAAAAGTAGAGGCAATTCTCAGTGAGCCCAGTGTGGCTGTGGACACCTTTAATCCCAATATTTGGGAGGCAGCATGTGAATCTGCGAGTTGGAGATCAGCCTGATCTAGAACAGGACAGACAGAGAAACCCTGTCTCAAAAACCCAAAAGAAATAAAAACATTTACGTTTGTATCCTTTTTTCTTTTTTTCCTCTTCCCCAGGCAGGTTTCTCTTTGTATCCCTGGCTGACCTCACTCTATAGATCAGGCTGGCCTTGAAGTCAAGAGATCTGCCTGCCTCTGCCTGCCTCTGCCTCCCAAGCACTGGAATTCGAGGCGTACACCACCACTATCTGGCTGTATCCCTTTTTCTTAGTTTGAAATTTTGGATTTGAGCCATAGCTCCACTTTGAGCAATATAAAAAACAGAAAACCTTGTGTCAGGGAAGGATGGATAATCATTTACACAAGAGAGCTGGGCCTTGCTCAGAAAGAAACTTGACTCAGGCTAACAGCTAATTCATTGACAAGGTAAGTTTGGATTTTTCTCCTTGGGTTTTCGATGATGGAAATGAAAAATAACGGAATTCATGAACATTATCATTAGTCTTCCAGGGATGGAAAACTGCAAACCGTGATGAGTAAATGCCTAGAAGTCACAACCAGAATCCTTCTGAACGTGGAGCCGGGACACCCAGGAAGAGCTTGTCTTGCAAAGAGCAAAAAACAAGGACTAGAGATGTCGTTTATTGGAACAGCTCTTCCCTAGAGCACATTAAGTCCTGGGTTCCATCACCAGCGCTGCAAACTAAAACCACCATCAGACAGAATGTACAACCAGGGCGGGCAGAGCTGGGACCAAACAAAGCGCTGCTGAGGAGCCAGCCAAGAAGCCCGCAAGTGGGTCCTCTGAGCAGGCTACCGAGACAGGTATCAGCTGAGGGCGCATCGCCATGCCCCAACCAGTACTGCCTTTTTTCTCGAACTTGGCTTCTCATTTCTGGAACATTCCTAAAGAAGGCTGTTTCTCTCAAGTGTAATTACTTTTGACAATTGTCTAAGTGAAATAGCATAGCCCTAGTGGAGTCTTACAAAATCGAGTGCATACAAATGTAAGAGTAGTGGCAGCCGGCAGGGTAGCAGATTCAGGGGATGGCATAAAGGTATGTAGTGTATGTACATGTGTGTGCATGTGTCTATGTATGTATGAATGTGTATCTGTGTGTTTGAATGTATGTATGAATGTGTGTCTGTGTGTTTGACCGTGCATGTGCATGTGTTTGCACAGACACATAGTAATTTATATTTTTAAAAATCACAACCATAGCCAGGCATGGTGCTGCATGTGTTTAATCTCAGCACTTGGGAGGCAAAGGCAGGCAGGCATACCTTTGTAAGTTTGAGACCAGCCTGGTCTACACAGTGAGTTCCAGGGCAGCCAGGACTACATAATGAGACCTGTCACAAACAAACAAACAAACAAACAAACAAAAACACAGCCATAATCCCAGCATAGTGAAGGCTGAGTAAGGAGAACTGCTTTCAGTTCAAGGACAACATAGAGAGAGTTCAAGCCAACCCATGTCCAAGTAAGCAAGCAAAGAACACATTAAAAGAAAAAGCAGAGCGGACAGGTATTGTGACACACAACTTTCATCTCAGCTCTTAGGATATAGAAGTAGATAAATCTCTGTGAGTCTGAGGCCAACCTGGTGCACATAGTTCCACGACAGCCAGAGCTAAATAGAGAGACACTGTCTCAAAAATAAGGAAAAATTAAAAAAGAAAAAAGAAAAGAGAAAGAAAAAAGAGAAGAGAAAGAAAAAAGAAAAAGCAGAAAGGGAGCAAGAGAGAGAGGGAGGAAGAAAGGAAAGAATGGAGGGAGGGAGAAAAAAGAGAAAGCAGTACATCTCAGGGGGAACTGTGCTTTTTGCCTTTAAGACAGTCACACAAAAAACATCCGGGGAGATGCTATCCTGTGAGGCGATGTAAAAACTCTGGTACACAAGATGCGGAGCAGCTGAGCGAAGAGGAAGCAGCAGCAGTGCCTCAAGAACAGATGTACACAGCAGGTAAAGTTACTCGGCAAGTAAAGACCTTTGCCTACAAGCCTGATAACCTGAGTTCTGTTCGCAAACCACAATAAGGAAGGAGAGAACAAACTCCTTCAAGTTGAACTCTGACCTATACCACATACACAATTTATTAACGTAAAACACTGTTTTTAAAAAGACAGATTTATAATCTAAGAAGAGCAACATGAGAGCTGCTGCCCAGGCAGGGCTACAGGTACCTGGCACAGAGGTACTCAGACTGACACCCATGCCACAATCTCATCATCCCTACAATTTCCCAGACTTAAAACTCACTTTAATTAAGAATAAAAATTAAGGGCCTGCAAGATGACTTAGTGGACAAAGTCTCCTGATAACCAAGTTCAATTTTCGGAACCAACATGGTAAGACAGAACTGATCCTTGTTGGGTTTCAGACCCGGGACAAGCAGCTGAGGGTCTATTTGACAAAGTGGACCTGGCCTCTAGGCTCTCCCAGCATCCATTAGTCTTTAACTGTTAGAGAGCATGGACAGCATACCCCGCTCTCTACCCTGAACTTTCCAGCCCAGGGGCTGGGCTTCCTCTCCTCTACCAACTCTTCAATATGTAGTCCAGACATTTTGGTTCCCTCTCCTCTCCTTTTCATTTTCGCTCTCTCCTCTCTCTCTCTCTCTCTCTCTCTCTCTCTCTCTGCACTCAAGCTTTCTCTTTCTATCCCTCTCCGCCTCCTGGTCTTCTGTCTCTCTCTGCATGGCAATTTCCCTGACCTCTTTCTGCGCTATCAGAGAACCTGCCTGAGAGCTGCCCCCTAATAACCTGCCTTTATATACTTTGTCTTGAATTGACTTATTTTGTCTGTGGAGAATACCTATGCCAACCCTCACCAAGGGTATTACGTCAACTTGACACAAACTAGAGTCATCAGAGAGAAGAGGGAGCCGTGAGCCTCAGTTGGAAAAACAAAAAACAAAACATATAGATATATATGCCTCAAGATCAGGCTGTAGGCAAACCTGGGAGACTTTTTGTTTGACATAGAGGTCTCTCTGTGCAGCCCCAGCTGTCCTGGAATTCATTCTGTAGTCAAAGCTGGCCTCAAACTTGGAGATTCACCTGCCTCTGCTTCCAGAGTGCTAGGATTAAAAGCGTCCTGTGACATTTTTCCTTTTTAGTTTTGTTTTTTTTTTTTTGAGGCAGGGTGTCTTTGTGTAGCCCTGACTGTCCCAGGACCAGCTCTGTAGACCAATGGCATTTTCTTAATTAGTGATAGGTGGTAAAGAGTCTGGCCTGCTACAGGTGGTGCCACCGCTGAGCTTCCCTAAAAGAACGGGCTGAGTCAGGTAGTAGTGTCCCATATCTTTAATCTCAACATTCTTGAGGGCAAAGGCAAGAAGATAGGAAGATCTCTGTGAGTTCAAGGCCAACCTGGTCTACAGAGCTAGTCCATGACAGCTAGGGCTATTACACTGACAAACCCTATCTCAAAAAATGAGAGAGGGAAATTTTCAAAAAATATTAACAAAAGTCAATGACTTTAGTCTTATAGTAAATCTGGCCAACCCCTTGCTTAGTATAAAGCATTTTGCTATACTAAAAATGTTCTTCATCAGTTCTGGAAATCATTCAAAAGGTAAAACTCTGATAAAACAATGACCATCCTAACTGGTATTTCCTGGTCATTTCTTTCTGTCAGCTACCCAGACTCTAAAACAGAAAAGGTTTGGGTTAGCACAGTTACCAGTGAGTGTTCTTTCTCATGATTTCTAAAGGGTCTGGCAACTAAGGCCTCTAGCTACCCCAAATCCTCAAGGATTCCCTCTCTGGGATACAGAAATATAGCTCTGCTTCCTAAAAGTAAGTGCAGAGTGCCCCACCATCATGTCTGTCAGATGGAAAATGCAGCTGAGACGAGATTAGAGAGGGGGCAATAGAGTTGGGCCCGTATCAGCAGCTGCAATGTAATAAGCAGGCTGCACGGAGGGTGTGATGCAGGGCTGTGAGCAAATCTAACTGCAGATGCGGAAAGCAGGCAGCTAGCAGGAAGGCTGTGACAGAAGAGACCAGTCCTTGCTTAGTGTCTGACTCCCAGAGTGAGCAGCAGATGCAATCTGAACTTAACGTGAGCTACGGCTACTCTCAACAAAATGAACAACCTACAGATAAACAGCTTTCAGTGCAGCTAAGTCAGTGCTATGAAGTTTAAAGTTCTACCTTAAAGTTTCAAGGGAAAGAAAAGAAGAAGCTAAATTATAGAGGGGGTAAAGTAATTGCTGAAATTCAGTCAATCCTGGCATTACCTCAGTTATGAAAACAGCCCATGCAGAATGTAGCTATGCTGATCAGTTAGAAGTCTATGGCTCGTTCACATGCTGTCATGTCCTGGCCTGCATTAAAATCTACAGTGATGTAAGATGATTTACAATACCCAAGCAATGTGTGTTCATTTTGCAAAGAGAACTGGCAATGTGTAATGCTTAATATTATAGGACATGGTAATGGTCCCTGGTTTCAAATCTGTGAGAAAGCAAACTGAGTAGTGACACCATTAGTGGGTCACAAAGAACTGCTGTTAAGGACAGCAGGTTGATGAGACAGAAACCTTTCCTTCATTTGACTGATAGGAGGGATTTTTCATTCTTGCTGGTTCTTTCTCCTAATTAGAATAAAAGATGGATCTGTTTGTGTAAAAGGTTTATTAGGAGTTTAATCTAATTTCAGATTCAAAGCCAGAAAACCAGTGCACCAACCTCAAGGCACAGTGGGGGCAGGGACACACACCTGTAACCCCAATACTGTGGCAGGTGGATCTGTGAGTTCAAGGCCAGCCTGGTCTACAAAGCCAGTCGAAGACAGCCAGGACTACACTGAGAAACCCTGTCTCAAGGGAAAACAAACAAGAACAACAACAACAAAAACAAACCTCAAGGCACACAACGCTGGAGTGACTTGAATAGACCTTCTGCTGCCCTAGGACCACTGCAGGTGCAAGTGGAAAGGATTGGGAGCCCAGCAGACTGCGGAGTGGCAAAGCTGCTGGAGAGCTGGAGCAAGACATTCTCACTCAGTTTTTAAGTTAGAAGGAACTGCAAAGCCAAATTTCTTCACAAGTCAAAAGTGATGGGGGGGGGGGCTGAAGAGTGGCTCAGCACTCAAGACTATGTGTAGTTCTTCCTAAGGATCTGGATTCTATTCCCAGCACCCACATGCAGCTCACAACCACTCTAACTCCAGTTCCAGGAAATCCAACATCCTTTTCTGGCCTCCACAGGCACCAGGCACATATGGGTTGCACAGACATCTATCTATGTAGGCAAAATACACTCATACACAATAAACAATTTAAAATAAAGAAGTCAGGCATGGTGGCTCACACCTTTAAATCCCAGAAGTCATGAAGCAGAGACAGGTGGATGTCTGTGAGTTTGAAGACAGCTGGTCTACACAGTGAGTTCTAGAATAACCAAGGCTTCAGAGACCTTATCCCCAAAACAAAAACAACAACAAAAGGAAACAAAAAGTGGGATGTCTAAAGAGTTGGCTCAGTGATTAAGAGCACTTGCTCCTCTTCCAGATTACCAAATTTGTTGCACAGCACCCATATAGTGGCTCAAAACTGTAGGCATAAGGTTATTATGTAATTCGAATGCTGGTTTCTGTACCCCACCCCGTATCTGGTTGCAGTCCTTGTTCTGAGAATCTCCTATCTCTATATTGTATAAACATTGCTCCCAATTGTCTTCTGATATGCCAATAAGGCAGCTTAAAACCAATCAGTAAGCAGAAGAGAGAATAGGACTGGACTTCCTGCCATCCAGGGGAGGAAGAGTTAGAGAAGAAGTAGGGGATTCAGCCATGGACAGATATCCAGGAAAAGGAGCTGGAGGAGAAAGCTACAAAGTACAAGTATCTCTGGGACATATACTGGGAGAAAACATACATTGCTTGGGCACATACCAGCTAATTAGCCAATCCAGGCAGAGTAGCCCCACAATGACTGTTACCAGCAGGCCTCTGCCGTGGATAAACCAGAGCAAGCATGGTATTTGAAAAGTCTGGCATATTTTCTCTCAAATAGAAGCAAACCCCCAAAGAAGCACCAGTGACTGGCTCAAATGACCTCCCTCACCACAGTCCCCTACAGTGTCGTAGCCATCGCGTTGTTCCATCTTGCTTACTTTGGGAGTGAAACAAAAACAGGTTACCTGTCCAAGAAGCAGAGCTGCTCTTAGCAGACAAGCTGTCACTGTGGACATACAAGCCTGCAAGGGTTCAGAAGTCAGCTGTGTCCTTGTTCTGTTTTTTCCTTTCAGCTGCCATATGAGAAAGAGCTCCCCCTCTCTGCCTGGCTTACTCCTCCCACTCTTGCTAAAGTCTGTCTAGTATGTTTTACTCACTGACAAGAGCAAATCAGTTTATTTCTAACTGCAAACACCAGCCAGCGGTCACAAGCAGAAAAGGAGCTGAAACAAAGTCCATCACCATAGGGTCACAGTGGCAGAACTCAAGACTGAATGAATACCCAGAATTAGAAAGGGGAGGGCCAAAGGGATCCTTTTGGCTGATGCTATGTAAAGCAGGCCCACTGACAACATTTCCAGCTCCAGTCATAAATGTGAGGATTTTGGAGACTTGTGCTTCCATTGAGATTGCCCAAAATGCTAGTCTCAAATACCTCACAGAGCTAACAACTGGCTAAAATAAGTAGCTAAAACCTGAAGAAGAAAAGCTGGGAAGGTGGCTTCGTGTGCAGTGCTTGCCATGCAAACATGAGGACTTGAATATGATCCCCAGCACCCACAAAAAAAAAAAAAAAAAAAAAAAAAAAAAAAAAATCAAGAGCAGTGGCAGCTATAATCCCAGTGCTGGGAAGGTGAAGGCAGACGGAGCCCTGGGGTTTGCAGGCCATATAGTAGAGCCAAATCAGCAATCTGCAGGTTCAAAACGAGAGCCTGTCTCAAAAAATAAGGTGTACTGCAAGAGAAAGACAAGCTCTGTCTTGTCTACTACTGCCCCTCAGCGACACATGGGCGGCTTGAGGGGAGGCTAATATAAGACTACATGGTAATCTTTAAATTCCCACATGAGCAACACTAAAATTCACTAGGCAAGAGACTGGGGGGTGGGAAGTGGCTAGTGAAGATGAACTGGCTAAGCATATTGAGGGAGAGCTCTAGATGTAGTTCTAGGCACAGCAAAAATAAAAATAAAATTTTAAAATAATAAAAGACACCAAAAGTAGTACTCATTTGCCAGTCTTTAATCACTTACTAATGTAACCATAGGTGTCATGTTTAAGCCTAAAGAGAGAAAGAAAGGCTGTGGTTCTCAAAGAGCACAATTTCTGTTCCTTCAGGACCATCTGCAGTGGTTGGGTTTTTCTGGTTGCCATACCTGGGCAATGCAAGAGGGGCCCTAAATATCCAGAGGACAGAAGAACCACAGGCACGAGCATAAACATCACAGTTGTTAATGGGGCAATGCGCCATGTACTCTGAGAACAGAGCTCTCCACTACTGGCATGTCAAGTTCAAAGCTGCGCTGGGCTAAAACCCTTCCATACAAGTCACCTCCCTCACATGAGTGCTTCATCAGAAATCAAACTGTTTGTCACTGATACATAGAGAAATGAGGCTGAAAGCCTAGAACAAAGGTACCCTCAGGCCTCACTAGACATCTCTGACTATCCTCTTCCATCCTGTATTGTCTACTGAAGGACTTGAGAGTCCAGTTCAAGAGAACATGCTTATCTTCCTCGCAGGCTGACATTTACTGACACATAAGCACCACAACACAAAGGAATGAAATAGGGGAGCTTAAAGCTCTTCTTTCAAAAGATCTGTACCTGCTGAATACTTGAGCCTCACATCAACTTACTGACACCAGAGTTTCATAAAAACTGCCAGGCATGGTGGCGCACACCTTTAACAAGAGCACTGGGATGGCAGAGGCAGGTGGATCCCTGTTTGAGGCCATTCTGGACTAGACATGATGAGTTTCTGAGCCACCAGAGCTACATAGAGACCCTGTCTAAGATAGATAGATAGATAGATAGATAGATAGATAGATAGATAGATAAAAATGAAGTCTCATAAACAGTCTCACTGAGCAAAATGACATACACCCATAATTTCAGAACTCAGCTGATTCAAGAGACTCCTTACCTGGACTATATAATCTTGTCTAAAAATAAGTAAATTATATATATATATTTATACACACATATTACACACATACTTATATACACATAAATATACACATATACAAACACAAGCAAGAAATAATAAAAACAAAATCATGGCCTCACCTTGATTGAGAAGTATCGCTTTACAAGTGTAAAAAACTCTCTTCTGCTACCCTTCCCCCAAATAAACTTTCATATCATATCTGTTGTAGGTGTGTGGCATCATTTGTAAAAAAAATACTAACACTGGTATGTTGGGCCAGGAAGGGCTCTCCTGATAAATGTCTGATCACGCCAGGACCCCTTACATAGAGCCCCCCTGCCCACTGTCACACCTATCGCTAACTGCTGCTCAGCCACACATTTTCAGCACTTTCTCTCCTCTGCTCTGCCTTGCAACCGCCGCTGCTGTTGCTGCTGCTGCTACCTCTGCCACTGCCACACGCATCTGTCCCTCTGCCCATGGCTGCACAGATGCAGCAGCCCCACCGCTGCCACCGCCATATGCTCTGCACACCGGGGACAGGGTGAGCGCAGATGCTAAGCTATTCCCTCTCCCACCACCAGCAGGTTGGCTTAGTCTAGGACCTATGGATGCTGCAGAAGAGACTGGGAGCCTACAGCAGTTGGAACCAAAAAAGGATGCTGCCTGCTTCAGCTGCCCCTAAGGTCTGTTTCTTGACTCTACTCTCCATGTGGAGCTGCTCACTCATGGCCACCCACCGTCCCCCTACTCCTGCCCAGCCACAGAGGCTCAACTAGCACAAGAGCCACAGACACTTCCAGCCTTCAAGCTCCTTAACCTGGCAGAGGACAAATGGTTCCTAGATTCAACAACCTCCACCACCCTAACCAAGCCCAGGTCTGCAGGTCTGTTTTTAACCTCACACTCAGGTCCCACAGTCATATTGCCAACTTCTATCTTGGGAGGCTTCAGGTGCCTTCTCAGTCCTCTTCATATGCAGGAGACCAGGCCTTAAGCCTCACTCCTAGAACTGCTATTGTCAGTACAGACACAGTCTACTTTTTCACCACACTCAAAAAACAGGTCTCAGATAATAACCTTTTACTATTCCTTTAGCTGAAGGAAAATGGATGTTCACAGCTGTCTCACCTATGTCTCATGGTAAATAATTGGATACAAGGGTTAAGAAGTTAAAAGTTATGGAGGTTAAAAGATCTAAGGTGATTTAAGAGAATGTTATTTGAGGGTCTAAGAAGGTGTTTTAAGGTTAGATGCAAGTTATGGAGATTAAAAGATCTAATGTGATTCAAGAAAATGTTTCAGGGTCTAAGAAGGTTGATAGATGCAAGTTATGAAGGTTAGCAGGTCTAAGGTGATGTAAGGTATCATAAATAGGTAAAAAACAAAAAAAAAACCAAAAAACTACTCCATATTTCCTCTTGTTGTTATGCTGTTGTAGTGACTGTCCAGAGCTTTGACATTTATTACTAGAACTGATTAACCTAACTCTGATAAAAACATTCCACTATACAATCCACTATCATGGTTCCAAGCTCAAGATTTTAAGTTTCCTTTGGTTTGTCTTTTAAGTATAGACTTAAAAGTTGTTTCTTCATGTGCTATATACATCCAGTCTTCTGGATAGAGAAAAAAAGCCTCTCACACTATAAGTCAAAATCAAGTAAGCTTTTGCCCCTCCTACTTCACAAAAGGCCTTTCTGGACCATAAGAGTGTTTATGCTGTTAACACAAAGCTGTATGTCTACTGCCTTTTTCCATAATGTTTATTTCACTGCAAATTACAATGGTGATGCTAACATGTCTAAGGTTTATCTCCTTTGTAAAAGGGATTCTTGTAAGCTGCAGGAAAGCCACCTGATTCTAGCTAAGGTCAAATGAAATCCAGGGAAGTACTGCCAATGAACAGTTAAAATTCCCCACCTATTGCCTATTCCTCCCCCTTTCCCTGGTTTTGGGACTCCCCTTTCCTGGCTACCCAACACCAGCTGACTGGTGAGTCTTCACTACTGGTTGGCGTAAACACTTCCTATCTTTCTCACCAACCTACATCCAAACCCTTCCAAACCTTCTTCTCCCTTGGGTGAGATTTTCTAACTACCAGCATGGTTTTGCTCACTTCCCTTCTCATACATCTCCGAAATCCTAGCTAGGTAAACCGTGTCTGCTATGGGCAACTGTGCCCTTGGTCTCTGGCCAATGCTGAGGAGCTGCTGGAACAGACTGTACATACCAGTGTACTGAGTCAAACCTTGCTTTTGGGACACCTTAATGGATCACTGACTCCACTCTCCCCATGGGAGTAAGTTCATCCATTCCTCCAGATTCTCCTCTGGGATGGTTTCTGGAGAATTTCAGATTCCTACACCTAGCACCCACTTTAAGGGCCTCTAAGTTTACACACCTCTGCAACCAAACTTGGCCATAATTTCCCTTAGAAGACAGATCTATCAATGGGGTAGATGGAAGGATGTTCCTTATGTTCGTTTTTCTCTCCTCCACCCTCCCCAAAGTGTCAAAGGTACACCTAAAGGAATTTTCTCCCTAACCTACTTAACTTTGTCTTCTGCATATATGTATGTTTCAGGATCCTGCCACACCCAGGTTTTTTCTACATCCATGATCTTGCCAAAGCAACTACCTACTGATGCTCCAGCCTCAGTCTAACTTCACAGACTGAGTCAAATTGGACCTGCACATTCCCTCCCAACCATGGATGTTCTCACTGACCCTGGAGAGCATCAAAACAGCCCGTTTGTCCTGGACTTGGCCAACATTTCGGCCTTTTGGCCTCCTTATCAACTGCCCCAGTGTCAGCAGGAAGTAGCTAAAGATGATTGATTTCTTTGCCCATTATCACTTACTATCAACAGAAGGCTAAAATGGTGTGCTTTAGGCCCAAGACCAATAGCTCTATGTTCTCCCAGCATTCCTATCTGCTGCTGGGCAAGGCTGGCAACCTCATCCTCTACCCTGAACTTTCCAGGGCAGAGGTTTTGCCTCCTCCTCACCATGTCATCTGAACACTTTGGTGATCTTTTTTCTCTCTCTCACCCCCATGTATGGCAACCAAGAGCTGCTTCCAATGAACCTACATTTATACGCTTTAACTTGCCTTACATGAGAAGCAGTATAATGTCCCTCATTCCTACCTCGCCACCGTTTTCTATCCACTCCGCTCCCGCTTTTTTTAATTATAGGAAAAGGAAGGAATGTTAGTTCATAAATCTTGGTGCACTAGCCCACTCCCAGGTTACTTCGGCCCCTGTGATATCATCATTAGTTTCCAACCTCAGGAGCCCAGGATGAAGCGACCCCTCCTCTTCTCACTCACTCTCCTCTCTTGCTCTCTCTGATTTTGTCTGTCAGGGTGCCCTCCACCCCCGTCTCTCCCCTCATGGCTTACTCAGGCCCTAACTCTCTTCGGCTTCCCTTCCCTCAAATAAACTTTCATATTGTATCTGTTGTATATGCATGGCACAATTTTTTTTAAATTACTAACACTTTTCCCCAGGGTAATCTAACACTAACTGAACAGACTCAGCAGACTGTATATGTGTGCATGGGTATGTATGTGTGCATGTAACAATAACAAAGGAAAAGAGGCTACGGTTTTGAGAGTGAATGGTGGGTGACATGGGAAGGATTGGAAGGAGGAAAGACAAGGGGGAGGAAATGATGTAATTGTATTTTAATAAAAATAAATTCAAGTATTTTCATGCATGCAGGTATGTACATAGTTCATGTGTGTTTAAGTGCAGACAGGGAGGACAAAGGACAAGCTCAGAAGTTGTTTTCAACTACCTAATTTGGGAGGACAGGTCTCTCACTAGCCTGAGACTTGCCAAAAATGCTCAGCTACTCAGTCAGAAAACCCCAGGAATGTACCAAGCCCAGCTTGGTGAGGTTAAACTCAAGCCTCATGTTTGCATGCCAAGCACGTTAACCGAGCTATCTCCACAGCTCTATTATTTTTATAAGCAGAAATGTTTTCACTGTGTGTATGTGAGAGGGAACACACATGTGCTTGTGTTTGTATGTATGTGGGAGAGAACACACATAGAAAGAGGGAGAGGGAGAGGGAACCAACACATGCCACGGTGTGAGAATGGAGGATAGAGAACAACTTGCAGGAGTAGGTTCTCTCCTTCTACACGGGTTCTGGGGACTCAACTCAGGCTATCAGACTTAGTAGCGGGCTTCCCTAACAAATAAGTCTTTTTGTCAGATAGAAAATGTTTTCAAGTTAAACTTTTAAAAACACAGAAACTTTTAAACCTACCAGAACACACAGCTATTCATAATCTGCTAATGACTTCTGAAAATTGGGTTCCATAATGTACTAACAAGGAGCTGAGCTCCACACTGAAGTGCACCTGATTTTCTTTCAGAAAAGAATGTGACCAGATTTCATCGAACTAAAAACACTCCACACTGAACGTGGTCTTTCTGCACCACAGCTTTCAAGCTCAGCTTACTAGAAACTAGCCTTGCCACTCAGGAGCTTCCAGCAATGCCCAGTCAAGATAAGCTTCTCAGTGGGGCTTTCAACTCCACTCCCGGCTCAAGCAAGTGCCCAATTCTTAGTCAGAACTAATGTCTCTGTGCCCAGATTCCCCAAAGCACCTTATAGGGAATTTAACAAAGCCTCGATTTCAGCAGTAAACAACTAACATACTGAGGGAATCCTGAGGCCTAGCAGAGTAACACTTTAAAAAGAACAGCCTGGCGCAGAGTCAGTGCAATGAGTAGAAACGTACCCAGTGAGTTTTGTACAGATTTTGTGATTTCTTTACGCTTTAGTTTCCTCACTGCAACCTTCCTTCCTACCTCCAAGTAGTCTGTTGTTAACTAAATACTATCTCTCAAAGGAAACAGTAAGATGGCTCAGGAAGGTTAAGGAACTTGCCACACACAAGGCTGGTGACCTGAGTTCAATACCCAGGTCCCACACAGTGGAAGAACTGGCTTCCACAAGTTGTCTTCTGGCCTCCACAGACACACTACAACACATATTTACACACACAAACATAAAAATGTTTAGATCTTTAATCTATGTTCATTTTATGTACACCAGAAGATATTAGAATGGATGATTAAACAAACAAACAAACAAACAAACCCCTCCTCTCAGAACTCTAGCCTGGCGTGCTTTTAGCTCCTCCAGGCAAAATGCTAGAGCACCCTGCTGAGCAGTGCAGAGCAGCCTGAAATCCTAAACATTCCCAGAGCTGTCTGAAAAATCATAAACTGCTTTGGGACCTGGGCTTCAACCTCAGCTCTACCCATCCTAGCACAGGAGACAACGTAAAATTAGCTCCCCAAGTCTGACAGAAGTTTACACAAAAACAATTAAAAAAAAAAGCAAACAAAACCCCAATCATTTAAGTGGAGAGATGACTCAAGGCTCTGGCTGTTCTTGCAGAGGACCCAAGTTCCATTCCCATCACCCACAAGGCAACTCACAACTGGCTGTAATTACAGTTCCAAGGGATCTGACACCCTCTTCTGTTTCTCATCAGGTACAGCACACACACAAAGCACAAACATACAAGCAGACAAAACACCCACACACAAACTTTTTGTTTGTTTGTTTGTTTGAGACAGGGTTTCTCTGTGTATCCCAGGCTGTCTTAGACTCACTTTTTAGACCAGGCTGGCCTCGAACTCAGAGATCCACCTGCCTCTGCCTCCCTGAGTGTTGGGATTAAAGGTGTGTGCCACCATGCATGACCAGATGTAATAGCAGAATCTCTGAGTTCTAGACCAGCCTAGTCTACAGAGTGAGTTCTAGGACAGCCAGAGATACACTGAGAAACCTTATCTCAAAAAAGAAAAGAAAATAGAGAAGAAAAAAGATAAAACAAGCTACAAAAGTTCCTGTGACTAAGACACTCATTGATGAGGTTGTTTAATGACACCTGCATTGTTCATATCTCATGTCTGCGTGCCTTATGAACATGGCTAGCCTGCCAAGATGGCTCAGAAGGTAAAGGTTCTTGCCACAGTCAAGCAGATCTTTGTTTTTTGGCGTTTTTTTTTCTTTTGTTTGTTTGTTTCTCTGTATAGCTTTGGCTGTCCTGGATTAAAGGTATGCAACACTACTGCCCAGCTGATCTCACTGAGTTTTAGGCCAGTCTGGTCTACATAGAGAATTCCAGGATAGCCAGAGATACACAGAAACCTGTTTCTTAATTAATTAATTATGGGGTGGAGGGCTTGTGGGCCAGAGAAATGGCTCAGCTAGTAAGGGGCATTAACAAGCAAGCCTGAGGACCTAAGTTTGAGACCTGGGATCTACACAGTAAGAAAGAGCTGAGTCCGAGCCCCACAGGCTGTCCTCTGACCTCTCCATGCACATACACAGTGCATTCAGAGATACACAAACACACACAAAAAAACAAAACAAAACATGAATTTTGAAATAATAAAGGATGAGTCTGGAGAGATGGCTCAGGAGTTAAAGAGCACTGGCTGTTCTTTCAGAGGACCTAGATGGGTTCCCAGAGCCCACATGGAGCCTCACAACCATGTGTAACTCCAATTAAGGAGATCCAATGCCCTCCACAGGCACTAGGCATGCTTGTGGTGCATAGACGTACATGCAGGCACAACATTCATACACATAAAATAAGTGAACCTAAGAGGTAGTTAGTAGCAGTAATGAATAGAGCTCGGTTTTTGTTGGTTCTGTGTCTTGCTGCCATGAAGCCTAAGCTCTACCTTGAAGCTGGGCAGAATCTAAACCTAGACTTTTCCTGGAGTCTGTGTAAGATGCCACCATTACCAAGAAGAGAATAAAAAAATAAATAAATAATAAAAAATGAGGGGGCGCAGGGAGATGGCTCAGTGGTTAAGAGCACCATCTGCTCTTTCAGAGGTCCTGAGTTCAATTCCCAGCAACCACATGGTGGCTCCCAACCATCTATAATGAGATCTTCTGTCATGCAGGCATGCACTCATGTGTATAAGTTAATACATCTTTAAAAAAAATAAATTATTATATATATATATATATATATAAAGGCCTGGAAACAGCACACTTAAGCCCAGGTAGAAGAGCACTAGCCGAGTATGGCAGCAGGTCCCTGCACTGCACTCAGTTACCCTAGACACCAAGCCAGAGATCACTTAAATATGAATTTTGGATCACAAAGTACGACCTCATTGCCCTCTTCTTCACACAGACAACACTGACTTAATTTATACTGTCTTAAAAGTACTAAGCTTTATCCAAAAGATACAAAAAAAGTATTTTTTAAAAGCCAATAGAAAGTCTTTATTAGGCAGCCAGTGACTACACTGAGTGCTAGGGATCCAAAAAAAGTATTTTGAAGCAACAAACAATATTTTTTTTTAGAGAAAAATGGATGGAACCTAAAGTTACCAAAGGCTGACTCGGGTATCCACCTGCATTCATGGATTTTCAGCCAGAGGCAGTGAATGCCTGTAATCTCAGTCAGTGCTCAGGAGGCATAGGAAAGAGGATCTCTGATTCAAGGCCAGCCTGGGCTACACAGCAAGTGCAATATGCTTATTTATTTACTTCTTTTTGAAAACAAGTCTCACTAGGAAGACCAGGCTGGCCACAACCTCAGAGATTCATCTGCCTCTGCTTCCCATGCACCTGAGATTCAAGACATGCACCAAAACGCTCACCTCTTTCTGGAGAGTTAGGGTCTTCCTGTGGATCCCAAGCTTGCTTCAAGTTCATACCAATCCTCCTACCTTAGTGCTAAGATTGAAGGTATATGTCCCACATCCTGCCTTCACCGGGTACATTATCCTCTTTATTATCCTACATTATTTATTCAGGAATAAGTCATTATAATAAACAGTGCCTGGTTACGGAAAGGGAGGGGAGGGGAGGAGAGGGGAAGGGGAGGGGAGGAGAGGGAAAGGGAAGGGGGGGAAGGCTTTCTGTTTAAATAAAACAGACTATTGTAATTCAAAAGAATTGACTTGCGGGGCGGTGGTGGCACGTGCACCTTTTATTGTGTAGCAGAGGTAGAAAATCTCTGTGAGTTCCAGGACAGCCAAGGCTACACAGAGAAACCCTGTCTAAAAAATAAAAATAAAATAAGATTCCAACAAACTTTTGAAGGTTTCTCATCCTTTTTGTGGTACTAAGTAATTCCAATTAGCTTTTTTTTTGGGGGGGGGTACTCTAATGCCAGTGAACTTTCTGGAGTATCTGCCACTCTCTTTCCCACCTGTCCCTAAGCACCTGGTTAATCTAGTAGGTCTCTGTTCAGAGTTATTCGCTCTTCCTTTAACTCTCTCATTGCCTGAACAGGGCTCTGGTTCTCCTTCTAGTCATTTGTCCCTTCCTGCTGGTCCTAAGAGGCTGATCAGTGACACCCTCTGCCTTTGTCCTTGAGCTCCACTGAGGTGGGGTGTGGTGAGATGATATTCTGGAGCCTGCCATGAAATCAAAAGGAATGGGTATGTCTCATCCAACAGAAGTGTATTAGAAAGGGTCTGTTCTGGGATAAAGTGAGAATATAATACTGCTCAGGTTTTTTCTTTCTTTTTTTTTCTGTTCAGGTTATTAATTGCTTCCCTCAGGAACAGGCCTTGTGATCTCAGATCTTGTCTAATTTTTCCATGTCCTTTTTCTGGTTTTTTTGTTTTTATTGATGGTGGGGGAGGGCACGGGTATAGGTTTCATGGAGACTAGAACAGTCTTATACTTGCTATGTAGCCAAAGCTGGCCTTGAACCTCTGATCCCCTGATCCTCCTGTCTCCACATTCCAGGTGCTGGGATTAAAGGCTTACATTACTATACTTAGCCTGAAATCCATGCTTTCCATTCGTCAAATTAACTGAAGCACAAGTTTTGTGTTTTTGCAGAATTCCCCGATAGAAATAGGAGTGCTGTTTGCTATTGCTATAATGTACAGGCTGCTGGACAGCTCTCTCTGTCAAGAGGATAATGTACCCGGTGAAGGCATATTAAGCCTGAAGCCTGTAGTTCTGTTGCCCAATTTACCAGCTCTACCCAGTGAGGTGCCATAACCCTTTACCTGGATGACAGGCAAGTAATCAGGGAGATAAGGCTCCTCTGGCTTGCTGAAGAAGAGACTTGCACTGTCTGCAATGCTGAAACTTACTACTACTTACTTCTAGACAGCAATCTGTCTGCTAGAAACTGAGGCACTAAACAAAAGAACAAAAGAATGTTGGTTCTACATGCACACTAAGCAAAGACTTTTTAATGGATATATTTTACAAATACACTGGAGAATCATGCAATGCTGCCTGCACTGGATGCAATCCTGGGCCACTAGTCTGCACACTCCTTTGCAACCGGACCCAAAAGAGCAGAACCTTTCATCTCACCTTTATTGTTTACTATGACCCCTGCATTATCCTCAAAATAAACACCCCATCTCTTCATTGTCGAATTACCACTACTAGATGGACCTTTTTCCTGAGTTCTCATTTGCATTTCTTAACTGTGGCCATCACCATGTCACTCACACAGCAGCAGGAAGTCTGTTCAGCCATCCCTTGATTCCCTTCACAGAGATGATATACAAATGTTTGGCTCCTGTATTGTCAGCAAAGTTGGCCACAGCTCCAGCCGGAAGACCCAGGGAAATCCGTAATTTTGCTCTGGAGAACCCACTGTGTCCTCTCTTTGACATCTTGAGCACCCAGAAAGGCACACTGTCTTTTTAAGGTGGCTTGTTTTGTTTGTTTTTGTGGATTTAAGACAGTGTCTCTCTGTAGCTCTGGCTGTCTTGAAACTCATTCTGCAGAGCAGGCTGGCCTTGAACTCAAGAGATCTGCCTACCTCTGCCTCTTGAGTGCTGGGATTAAAGGTGTGTACCACTCTTGGTGTAGAAAACAGGAAAATAACTCTACCTCATAATTATTATTGGGGGAGGGAAAAGAGGTTCAAACACCTTGCTGTACACCATGCTGGCCTGGAACTCTGAGAGCTCTGCCTTCCTCTATCTCCTAAGTGCTGGGATAAGAAGTACGAACCACCCTGCCTGGCAGAAAACTAATTTTTATACTGCAAAGCAAATACCTTCTATCTTTGCTTTCAGTGTATACTCTTAATACACAAACAAACACATGTGATACCAAAGACACCATGGAGCTAAGGCTTTCTAACCTCTACTTACAAGGTGACATCACTTTTAAATCAATTCTTGTCACTAGTGTGAGAATGAAAATATTCAAAAATAACTTAAGCTACTGGCAATGATTTCCTTTTACTCTCTTGAAAAAAGTTCACAGTGTGGTTTTTAGTTCAAAGCACTGAGCTATAGACAAAATAAATATCCAGTCATCATCTGGACCTTTTAACAAGCCCCCATGGAGCTACTTCTAATCCTATCATCTCTTGTGCAGGTGAGAACAAAAGATCTGGTCAGCATTATCCTGACATAAAAGTTCAATAAACAGTTTGCTTTAAAAGCAGAGATTTTTTTTCTTTCAGTCAAAGAAAAACTGGAAACAAAAATCAACAAAGTCTTAACTTTTAAAGAAGATCTGGGACTGGTCACAGTTGTACACACCTTTAATCTCAGCACTTAGGAGGCCGAGGCAGGTAGATCTCTGCTTAGAGGGCAACCTGGGCTACATGGTGAATTCCAGGACAGGCAAGGCTACCTAGTGAGACAGTGAGACCCTATCTCAAAAAATAACAACTAAAAAATAAATTAAAAAAATAAAATCAACCTCAACAACTGGAGATGTAGCTTAGCGGTAGAGCTTTTGGCTATTTTTAGCAAGTCCCACCCTCAGCACAGCAAAACAAGTAAGAATCCCTAGTGAACACCATGTAAGGCGTTTCCTGTGGTGCTGTGGCAACTGTGAAATTCATCAAAAACTGGATTAACGACATCAGATAAACAAGCATGTTAGTGCAGGCAGGGTCAGCAATATAGTTAAGTGGTACTTAAAGGGGCCAGGACTAAAATTTTGGGAACTTTGGTATGTGTTTAAACTGTTGAGAGAAAGTAACCATAGCAACTCACAGGTCTTCTCATGTTCAATCCTTTAACTTTCACTGTCTGTACACTCTACAGCTTTGATTCTAGAAAGTTTCTGCTTTTGTTTAAAAAAAAAAAAAAACAGAAAATTTCAAAACACTTCATCTATTACAGGTCTGCTGTGAAACAAGTCACAAAAACCCTGTCAATAGTTTCAAAGTCTCTAAAAGTTCAGGCTAAGAGAATGCTTTGCAAGCAACTCCAAAAGCTGTCACCTGAGGGGAGCAACAGTGTCACTTAAGATGGCCTGTCTGGAGGTCATAACACCCCAGCTGGGAGGGAGCAACCAACCGACCAGGAGAACAGTCAGACACAAACTGTCAAAGACGAAACTAAAAGTTCTGTTTTTCAAAAACCCGCAGCCTGGGCAAGTGAGGTGAACTCTAAAGACACCTTGTTCTCTTGGGCCTGGGTAAAGAGCCTCCAGGAAAGGTGCCCACATTAGGTTCCTGCTGTCTGACCCGCTGTGATTACAGCAGGAATAACACTATGGTATGCCTTCAGACTAGGAAGTCAGGGATCCATGAGTCCGGTTCATGTCTAAACTTAAAATAATCTGTAAATAAATGAGCTTTCTGGCTGCATCTTTAGAGAACATGCATTTTTATTTTCGTTTGTTTTTTGAGACCGTTTCTCTGCATAGCCTTGGCTGTCCTGGACTCACTTTGTAGACCAGTGTGGCCTCAAACTCAGAGCTCCACCAGCCTCTGCCTCCCTGAGTGCTGGGATAACAGGTGTGCGCCACTGCCCCTAGCTGAGAACATATATTTTGAAGAGACCACAAATACAGTAAAAATTCTAAGTACTCCAAAGTTTTACTTTAAGCCTAGTGGAGAAAGATGACGAGCTTTTAAATGATTTATTCCTTCTTAGACATAAAATTCTGGGATTAAAGACAAGCTCCTAAATTAATGTGGAGAGGCAGCCCCCTCCCCAGCACCCAGGCTGGAACAATTGAACAGAAGCGGTTGGCACTGTTCTGACCAAGCAAGCTCTGAGCAGAAAAATAACAAAATTACAGAGAAAGTTGAGCAACAGCAGCAAACACTTACAACATCCTAATAAACCTCATCTCTCTCAGAGATCTTTGCTTTTAGACAAGGGAAATACCAATCCCTAACCTGGAGTTGCATACTGTTCACAGAGCTAAGGTTCTAACATTCAGCCAATCTGTTGTTTATAAACACTGCAGGTGCCCTTCAGACAGCAACTCCACAACACATTTGGGTTTTGCAGTACTAGAGTAAACCTGGAGCTTGTGTATGCTAGGCAATTGCCTCACCTCTGAGCTATAGGCCCGTGACCCTTTTCTTTTTGCAAGACAGGGTTTCTCTGTGTAGCCTTGGCTGTCGCTTTGTAGACCAGGCTAACCTCCTCTGCCTTTGCCTCTGGGATTACGGGTACCACTGCCTTACTTTTTACATCTGAGACAGGGTTTTTCACCAAAGCTGCCCAAGCAAGCCTTGGACTCTTCATTCTTCCTGCCTCAGCCTCACTAATAGCTAGGACTGCAACTCAGGTTTTGTTTTTTGTTTTTTTTTTTTAAGCTAAGTCTTGTTTATTTTCCCTCTTTTTTTTGTTTTAGACAGAGTCTGTCTTTGTTTGTTTTCAAAGCAGGGTTTCTCTGTGTAGCACTGACTGTCCTGGAACTCACTCTGTTGACCAGCCTGATCTTGAACTCAAATACATACGCCTTTACCTCCCAAGTGCTGGGATCAAAGGCATTGACACTGCACTGTTTTTCAACTAGTCATTAATAGTTCAGGAACTATTGATTCAGTCCTTAAGGAGCAAGGCTGAAATCTGGGCTCTACCTTGATCACTAACTGCAGCTTACTGTTTTCCTGTTGTATATTAATGTCAACAGACAGAGAGAGAGGAAGAGCTATCAGTTCCAGTATACTGAGAAATTTCATTTTATTAACAGTTTAACAGTCAACCTGAGGTGATCTGGCTAGAGTCAAAATGACTAAGATTATGACAGATTTAGGATTTGTTTCCAAACAAGCTAGTTTAAAGGAGGGAGTTCAAGTGAAACGAGAGACCTTAGCTATGAGTTAATAACTGTCAAAGCTAGACAATCAAATATCCAGTGCCCTCTACAGCACTCAACTTTCATACTTAAAAAATAACTTGGGGGAGGGAGAGCGTGGAGAGATGGCTGGGCAGTTAAGAGTACTTTCTGCTCTTCCAGAGGTCATGAGTTCAATTCCCAGCAATCACATGGTGGCTCACAACCATCTATATAAATGGGATCTGATGCTCTCTTCCGTCCTGCAGGCATACATGCAAATGAAGTACTCATTTGTATAAATAAATAAATGAATCTTTTAAAAAAGAGTAAAAAAATAACTTTAGGTTCTCTACCACAGCATTAAAATACCACATTGCTGGAACTATCATTTGTGATATGACAAAGGATATCCTTGGTACTGCTTGCAGAATTGTTTGTTTAGGGACTGTTAAAAAGCCATTACATTCAACAATTTATGCTGGAAACTATTTCCTGATTGTTACAAAAATATTAGGAAGATGTCAAAACCACAGAGGCTGCCTTGCATTATTGAGATGGGTATGATATAAACACTCTCCACTTACTAAGCAAATTCACTACCCAAAACAATCTGGCCATAGAGGGGCTGGGTAGTTCAGGAAAAGAAGCAATGCTCCAAGACTCTGTCTCAGAAAATAAGGCAGAGAGTCATCCAGGAAGAGCAAGATATTAGAGGCTGACCTCTGGCCTCCAGTCACACAGGAACAGGCACACAAGTACACAAACCACACAAACACATAGATACACCACACACACATACAAAATAAAATGGTCCCAAGGCACAAAAGAGTCACTGAGCACAGAAAGCACACACTCTGTCACTAAGCACAGATTAAACAAAAAAGGGCCTGCAGCAAGGAGCCTGACAACTGAACCCCAAAAGTTGTCCTCTGACTTCCACGACAGCTGCTGCTAGCATAATGCCCAGAAATCACAACAAAAATATGTAATCTAATTAAAGAAAGAAAAAAGCTGAGTCAGAGCAAAGATATTCTTCTAAAAGTTCACCAGAATGGCCAAGACGGCTGCTCCCTCCACACTCCCCAACTGTATTTTTAGTTTTTACTTCAACAAGTAGCAATGGGATTTACATTTGGTAAGCACGGGTGCCTGAAAGACCAAAATCCTACTTTAAATCTCTTCCAACAGCTACCCAGCCTGGTCTACACAACAAGTTCCAGGACAGCCAGGGCTGCACAGGAAAACCCCATCTCGAAAACAAACAAACAAAAAGAATTACAGCTACAAGCAATTGAAAACAGTGACCTTTAAAAGGGACCCCACAATACGACAGGCAAACGGAACAAAATAAAGCTTCCACGCCAGTAATTATGCCACAGGGAGGGAGGTGCGGCCAGAGTTTAAGGGAAACTGCTAACCGGGACCCCGGGAATGAAAACTCAGCTAAAGCGAAGACCTACAGATGCGGATCAGAAAAGCATGGTTTTCACAACTTTGCATACTCCACCTCCAGAGCAGGCCCTCCACGGGAGGGCCCCAGAAAGGTCTTCTAAACCCAAGGGGAGCTTATCCTAGCAACTTTCTCAGAAAAAGGAATGACAAGGTTCTGGGTGGTAGCAGGAAACCATGGGCCAGGTTGCTGAGCCTACAGGAACCAGTAAAGTCCCCGCAGCTGGTTCTACAGAAAGGTTGGCTATGTCTTTACATCCATACCCTGCCTGCTACAGTGTCCCCATTAAGAGCGCACCTCTTTCTGGTGCAAGCACATGTCCAGACGCTGGCAGTGGGCACGCGAGATTTTTCTGGCTCGGAGAAAACCCAAATGGGAAGGTAGGTCAACTTCTGTCCGGTCTGCACCCTAAATTATACCTTCATACCACGCTAATAAATTATGCAAACCATTTATTGGGGCACGATGTGGGTCTGGCGCACTGATAAGCGCCTTACACGCCCCATTTCACTGCACCTTCACAGCCCGAAGTGGCAGGGACGGGATTGGGACAGGATTAGTACTCTCCCCCTCCTTTATTTTCCCCTCACACCAGAGACACAAAGAGTACGAAGTGACTCGCGAAGGGAACAGAGTCGGGAATCGGCACCACGTCCCGCGGCTCGGCAGTGGCTGCAGCACTGTGCACAGCGCCGGGACCCGGGGGCCTCCCGCCCGGCCCGGCCCCTACCCGCGCCCCCACGTAACTCCGGCACCCGGCCCACGAGCGGCGCGGAGGGCCCGCCTCCTCCGGGAAGGCCCCGCGGGCGGAGACGGGCCTGGGCCGCAGCTCGCGCGCCCGCGAGGCCTAGCCCACCCGACGCCCACCTCCCGCTGACGCCGTGTGCCTGCGTGGGCCCTTCCGCGGCCCGGCCCGGCCGCCTCACCTGGCTGCGTCCGCAGAGCTCGTCCCCGGGCCGGCGGTCTCGGGCGGCGGCGAGGAGGGGAAGGAGCAAGGGAGGAGGGTGAGGAAGAAAGGACCGGGGAAGGGAAGAGGCGGATTGGCCGCGGAGGAGGCGGGCGCCGCCAGGCCGGGGGTCAGAAGAAGGGGGAGCGCACACAGACGCGACGACCGCCAGCGCAAACGCTGAAGAGCGGCTCAGCGCCCGCAGCCCGGCAGGAAGTGACGGGGGAGGGGCCGAGCCCGCCCCCAGCCCCCGCCCGCCTCCATGCCGGCCCCACCCCCCCACCGCAGCTGGAACCACAAGTCCCGGCGGGCGCCGCGTGCTGCCTGCGCTCCCTAGGCACGCAAGAGCGACAGGAGCCGGGTATGGCTCTGTTGAGTTCCGGGGATGCTGGGAGTTGTAGTTTCCCAGGAGCTCGAGCTGGCAGGAAAAGTAGGCCTAACTTCCTTTCTCTCCCGGCTTTATGTTTCTTTCCTGCAGTCACTCCTCCTTCTGGATGTCAACATTTGCTGACCAGCTGCTGTGCAGGGTCAGAAGCTGAGAATACAGTGAGAATGCACAAGGCCCTGCCCTCATGTAGTTTCCGTTCTACTCCGGAAAGCACAGTAAACGAAGTCTGACCCTAACCAGGAAAGTGCAAGTGCTTTCTGGTTGCTTTCATAGGGGTCAAAATTGAATGTGGTTTTTGTGGACAAAAGGCTGGTGTGGGTCTGTTTGATACGGTCCTGGGGATTAAACCAAACTTCTATCACTGAGTTCCATCTCGTACTCTTCAAGTAGACTTTGTATTTGTTGCCTTAGCAGCTCTTAGATTTTTTTTTCGTGTGTGTGGTGGGTATGTACGCCTGAGTTTAGGTGTCCACAGGGTCCAGTGTCCAATGTTGTCACTTCCTACCTGGTGCAGGAGTTACAGCTGGTTGTCAGATACGGCCACTTCAAGACTAGTAAGTGCTCTTGACTGATGAGCCATCTCTCCAACCCTGTAACAGCCCTCTTCTGGGAGACAGGATTTGAGAGCTAGAAAGATGGGCTCCTTGTGGGAGCTATGGAAACTGAAGGTGTCACTGGGATCCTCTGCAGCTTATGTTAGGCTACAGGTAAAGCACCACGGCAGGGTTCATACCTAGCATACCCGTGACTCTGGGTTCCATCCCTACACCAAAGGTACATAAATAACAACAATAATAATAATAACACTCTCCCACCCAGCCCAGCGGAGGTGGCACATACCTTTGATTCCAGCACTTGGGAGGCAGAGAGAGGCAGATCTCTTGAGTTCAAGGCCAGCCTCGTCTACAAAATGAGTTCCAAGACAGGCAAGGCTACAGACAAAAACCCTGTCTCAGTCAGTCAGTCAGTCACTAACACTGCGAACAGCTCAGTCTCCTTGCAAAGGCACTGTGGTTGACTTTGCATGAATTCGTGATGGGGTCTGCCATCCTTTGACCTCTCCAAACCCTGAGGGACTCCTTTATCTGAAGCAGGTGTCTTTACTTTGCTTCTTATAAAATTCAGTGACACTGAGTTCCAGGACACCAAAAACACCCCCAAGGCCATTCACCACCCTACTATTGCCCACCCAAGACAGTGCTAAACAACACAGTCCAAGGCAGAGAAGATGCCCCACTGGGTAGAAGTGCTTACCGCAGTTTGCCCTTGCACTGTGCATGGGTCACGTGTGTATATTCACACACGAAAATGATCAATTATGGTGGTTTTGTTGTTTTTATTTGAGACAGGATCTTACTGTGTAGCTATGGCTGTCCTGGGAGTCACTGTATAAACCAGATTGGCCTCTCGAATTCAGAGAAATCCGACTGCCTCTGCTACTACTACAATTCATTTTTACCATAATTAACTTTGTAATAGTCTTAAGTAGTCAGAGCTGTCTGGGACAGCCAGAGCTACATAACAGAGAGACATTGCCTGGGGGGGAAGGGGGGAATGACGACAAACAACCTAGTCCTCTGCTGAAAGCAGTTTTATCCAAGCAGGGTGGGGCCCACAGCTGACTTTCACAAAAGAACATAGAGGTCTATCCCTTAACCAAAGCTCAAGTCTTGGGCCCAGCAGCCTCTGCACAGTTGATCCAAGTGCTGAGGACAGAAGCCTCTTGTTTTTAAATGGAAGTATTGGTTAACAGAAGTAAGTTTTATTCTTTCTTTCCTTTTTTTTTTTCTGTGTAGCCCTTGTTGTACTGGAACTTCCTCTGTAGACAGGCTGACTTCGAACACACAGAGAACCATCTGCCTCTGCCTCCTGAGTGCGGGGATTGGGATTAAATGGTTGCATCACCACTGCCCACCATAATTTTTATTCTTTATTTTTAGTTTGTTTGCACAAAGTTTTGCTGTGAAACCCAGGCTGGCCTCAGACTCTAGATCAGTGACTCTCAACCTTCCTAATGCTGAGAATCCCTCATATTGTGGTGACCCCCAACCATAAAATTATTTTCCTTGCTACTTTATTACTTAATTTTGCTACTGTTATGAATCTTAATGAAAATATGTGATATGCAGAATATCTAATATGCAACCCCTGGGAAAGGGTTGTTCGACCCCAAAAGAGTTGAGACCCATAGGTTAAAAACTGCTGCTTTACATGATCCTCCTGCCTTGGTCTCAAATTTGTTAAAATCACAGGTGTGTAACACCATGCCTAACTAGTGTCCAGAGTAATCTCTACATAAAAAACAATCTCTCAGGCAGGGCATGGTAGCAGGAACCTCTAATTCCCAACACTCGGGAGGCAGAGACAGACAAATCCATGATTCACAGCCATCCTGGTCTACAGAACTTGTTTCAGGCCATCCAGGACCACACAGTGAGACCCTGTCTCAAAATTAAAAAAAAAAAAAAATCTGTGGACCTTTGAGGAAAGTTTGTAGTCTCTAGATACAGATGACAGCAAACTCACTGGAAAGCCCCAGGCACCCCCAGGGCTGCTGTGTGCCTGTACAATTCCTTGGTTCAGAGTAATTCTCAAAGAGAACAGTATTACACCTTCAAGTTGTCCTGAGATTGTATGGTGTTAGTGTTCTTGTTCTTTGCCATTTCTTCTGTGGAGTTTGTTCACTTTTTTGAAAAAAGGTCTCAGGCCAGGCAGCCATGGTGGAGCACAACTTTAATCCCAGCACTAGGAGGCAGAGGCAATTTGATCTCTTGAGTTTGATGCCAGCCTTGTCTACAGAGAGTACCAGGACAGCAAGGGTTACACAGAAAAACCCTCTCTTGAAAATAAACAGCAACAAGAAAAAGGATTTTTTGTTTTGTTTTGTTTTGTTTTGTTGGGGTTTTTATTTTATTTGTTTGTTTGTTTTTCGAGACAGGGTTTCTCTGTGTAGCCCTGGCTGTCCTGGAATTCAGTCTATAGACCAGGCTGACCTGGACTCACAGAGATCTGCCTGCCTCCGCCTCTGCTGGGATTAAAGGTGGCCCTACTGCCCGTCAACAACAGGAAGTTAATGGGGGAGGGAGGGAGGGTTTGTTACAAACTAAGTTAAAGGCCAGCCTGGGCGACATGAAACCCTGTCTCAAAAATGAAAAAGAAAATGACAATGGCAGCATGTAGGGCAGGCAACATTGTCCAGCAGTCTTTAACAACTACCGTCTCTGCACACTGTTATCTAGAACTGCAGAGGCCAGTGCAGCTGGCATTCAGAGAACTTCAGAAAACACCATATTCACTCAAGACAGGCTTGGCTGTTGTCTCAGGTTCTAGAGAGAAGCAACTGGCAAGCTGTAAAGACTGGAAATGGGATGGTCAGTTTAGGGTTCTGCAAAGGCTCTCTGGGTAGTCAGTCTTGGGAGAAGACTAGAGTCTAATGCTGTGAGGTGGCTGCTTAGGGTGCCTGGGTGATTTCAGGTGGTGCCTTCTATGGAGAAGAAATGGGTGGATGTTTGTTACCTAGCAGATTGTTGGAACTACAGATACCGGGAGGACACTGAAAGTTTCAATAACCTTGGTTCAGTTTGGCAGTGCACACCTTTAATCCCACTCACAAAACAGAAGCAAAAAAGGTCTCTGTAAGTTTAAGGTGAACCTGGTCTACAAATGGAGTTCCCAAGTGCTGGGATTAAAGGTATGTGCCCTCACACCTGGCCTTGATGAGTAGTTTTAACTGTTCAAAAGTTTTCATGTGGGGCTGGAATGATAACTCAGTGGTGAAAACCACTAGTTCTTGAAGAGGATCCAGACTGGGTTCCCAGCACCGATGTGATGGCTCCCAACTATCCACAGCTCTGTTTCCATTATTTGGCTCATGTTTACAGAAGGGCCAACCCATCACATCACACTGGCCCAAAAGTACAGTGTACAGAGCTGCAGAGATGGCTCTGTGGTTAAGAGCACACATTGCTCTTCTGTAGCACCCTGGTTTGATTCCCAGCACCCACCTGGTAGCTCACAACTGTCTGTAACTCTGGTTTCAGGGGCTCTGATATGTTCTTCTGAATTCTACAGGCACTGCATGCACTTTCTGCCCAGATATACAGGTAGACAAAACACCCATATACACAAAATAAATAATTTTTTAAAGAAAAAGAAAAGAAAGCACAGAGTGCAGAATAATAGATAGTGGTCAGGGATTACACACCCCCAATGATACCCCTATGATCTTCCTCTAATGAGGCCTCACCCAAACCTCCCTGATAACATTATCATATTCTAGATCTACCCAAGGATTAATCCAGAGATTGGGTCAGTTCTAGGGAGCTGCCCATCCTCTCTGGAAATGCCTCCCCAGAAACATCCAGATAGGAGCATTCCTGTGTTTCTCAGTCTGGTGGGGAGCTCAGTAAATAATCAAGAATGACCTGGAACTCTTAAGCTCCTTGAGCGGAATCATACCACCACACCTGGCTTCTCCCTAGCGTTTCTTTCTGCACTCACCCTGATAATCAAATAGTGTCCCTGGACTCTTACAAAGTAGTACTTTGCTTGACAAAGTAGCATTGGCTACTAAAATTCTCCAGTCTAGCTGATCTGTGCTGAAGTCTCTAAAAATACAAGATTGTTCTCTCTCTCTCTCTCTCTCTCTCTCTCTCTCTCTCTCTTTCTATCACCTGAAGTATGTGTTATATGAGGGAAGCAAGTCTGGAAAGCACTTCCAGGTCCAGATAAGCCATTCTCAAGTTTACTAGTAAATTACTCCACTGGGACTATTTATTTTTCTTTATTTTCTTTTCTTCTCTTTCTTGTTTGTTTGTTTACACAGTTTTTGGGTTTTGTGGTTTTTAGAGATAGGGTTTCTCTGTGTAGCCTTGGCTGTCTTGGATTCCCTCTGTAGACCAGGCTACCCTCGAACTCAGAGATCTGCCTGCCTCTGCCTCCCTGAGTGCTCCCGTTAGAGGAGTACACAGTGCACCTGCCTTCACTGGGACTATTTCTAATCTTAGACGGTCAATAGCAAGGTGATATAATGGAAGAAGGGCCCCTTTTAGGAAGCAATGGGAAAAGCTGGATGCCATGGGTTCATACCTCAAATTCCAACACTTGGGAGATTGAGGCATAAGGATTACTAAGAGTTCAGGGGTAGCCTGTGGTACAATCTGAGCTTCTCTCAAAAAGAAAGAGACTGAGCATCATGGTACACACTTTTAATCTCAGCACTTGGGAGGAAGAAGCAGGAAGATTTCTGTGAGCTCCAGGCCAGCCTGGTCTACATAGTGAGTTTCAGGATAGTCAGAGAAACCCTTTCTCTAGATAGATAGATAGATACATACATACATACATACATACATACATACACACACACATAATTTTTGGAAGTACAGATTTTATTCAAGTTGGGACAAAAAGCCATTTCCCCTCCATGGGGAAAAGTAAATCTATGTTCCCTACTGTATAGTAAGAAACATGCCAAACAAGCCAAGAATTAAAAATTTTGTATTTAGTTATTTAATGTGTGTGGGTGTTTTGTCTACAGGTATATCTGTACACCATGTGTGTGAAGTGCCTCAGGAGGTCAGAATAGGGTACCGGGTCCGCTGGGACTGAAGTTACAGATGTCTGTGAGTCCCCGTGTGGGTGCTAGAAGTTAATCCCAGGCCCTTTGGAATAGCAATGACTGCTCTTAACCACTGAGCCATCTCTCCAGATCCCAAGAATTAACTTTTTAGTAGTTAATCAAAGCCAGGTCCTCTGGCCAAGCGTGCCAGGGCCCTTAACCTCGTGCCATCGCTCCAGCCCCTAGATTATTTCAGCATCATCGTCATTATTATTCATTATTGAGACAGGGTTCATGTGCTCTTTTTTGTTGTTGTTGTTGTTTTGTTTTTGTTTTTCAAGACAGGATTTCTCTGTGTAGCCCTGACTGTCCTGGCCTTGAACTCAACAGAGATCTGTCTGCCTCTGTCTCCCAAATGCTGGGATTAAAGGCTTGCACCACCAAGATCAGTTTGGTTCATGTACTCTGAAGACATGAGGCCTCTCTCCAGTCCTGTGGATCAAAAATTTCAGCAAAAAGAGGATGGTATGAAGCTGCTACAGGAGCTGTGTGGGGTGCATTCTTGTCATCTCAGCATGTGGGAAGTACAGGGGGATGGATCAGGAACTCCAGGCGTCCTCAGCCACCTAGTGAGTCAAGGCTGTGGAAAGAAAAAGTCCTAGGGATAAATGTTAGGTCAAACGATGGGGGGGGGCGGATTGCATAACTCTAAAATGGAGAAGACCTTTTAAAACTAAATCTAAGACCTTTGAAGAAAAAAGTCAGAACATGAAAATAAAAAATATAGCCGGGTGTGGTGGTGCACACCTTTGATCCCAGCCCTTCAGGAGGCAGTGGCGGGAGGATTTCTGTTAGTTCCAGGCCAGCCTGGTATACAAAGCCCAGGACAGCCAAGGCTACACAGAGAAACCCTATCTTGAAAAACAAAAAAACAAAAATAGACAGACAGATATCCTTATGTAGGCTTCCAGAAGAAAGTGTTGTCCAGATAAGAGATGTGTCTTTCCACTTCAAGGTCCAGATCAAAGGCAATTCCCAGCTCAAAAGGTCTAGTTTAAAGGCCTGTCTCCTGCCTCAGGAATCCAGATTAGAAGTAGACCTTTCTTCTTCAAATTAAGCAAAAATTCCTCACAGCTTTGTCCTCCATTTTGGATTTTAGTTAGTTCCAGTTGACAACCAAGAACTGCCATCACAGTAATCACAGAAATAAGGAAGACAAATGGCAAACTTTATAATGGATAAAGAGATAGGATCTGGGCAGGGTGGCACACTCCTACAGTCCCAGCACAGAGATCGTGGATCTCTGCGAATTTGAGGCCAGCCTGGTCTACAAAGCCAGTCCAGGACAGCCAAGGCTACACAGAGAAACCCTGTCTCGATAGTTAGTTAGTTAGATAGATAGATAGATAGATAGATAGATAGATGGATAGATAGATAAATGAGAGATGAACAATAAAAAGATTCCAACAGAAAAATGGTCAAAAAAAGCAACAGTTACTGAAAAAGCAAGTCTACCTAAATCACCTGAGAGTGCCAGGCGTGGCAGCTCATTTCTGTGATCTATTGGAAGCCTGAGGCAGAAGGATCTCCAGGAGTTCAAGGCCAGCCTGAGCTCCACACTGCAGAAAGACTATCTAATAAAATAACATAAAATAAAGTAAAGTAAAATAAAATAAAGTAAAATAAATTTAAAAATTTGTTTTGGTTTTTACAAGACAGGGTTTCTCTGTATAATAAGCCCTGTCTGTCTTGGACTCAATTTGTAGACCAGGGTGGCCTCAAATTTACAGTGATTCGCATTTCTGAGTGCCAGGATTATGGGGGTGTGCCACTGTGCCTGGCTCAAGAAAAAATTTAAAACACAAGAGAAAAGATGAACGTGAAGGGCTGGGTGTGCGGATGGATAGTGGAGTGCATGCCTAGTTCATGTGCAAGGGGCTGGTTTCCATCCTTAACACCAGAGAGAAGGAAAGAGAGAGAGATGAAAAGAGATATTGAAGGAAAGAGAAAGAAAGCAGGGCGAGGTGTAATCCCAGCACTCTGGGAGGCAGGTGGAGCGCTGTGAGTTCAGGGCCAGCCTGGTCTACAAAGTGGGTCCAGGACAGCCAAGGCTACACAGAGAAACTTTGTCTTGACAAAAACAACAAGAAGAAAGAAAGAGAGAGAGAGAGAGAGAGAGAGAGAGAGAGAAAGAGAGAAAAGAGATCATCAGGTGAGTGGCTCACACCTATAATCCCATCTTGAAAGTTGAGGCAGGAGGATTGCCTCAAATTCAAGGTCAATCTAATTTACATATACACTTCCTTTCTTTTTGTTGTTATTTTAAATTTCATTATTTCTGCTTGGAGTGAGGTACAGGTGCATATGCAAATGACTGGAAAGGAGTTGGCCCATGTTTATGGATTGCAGGTGGAGGCCAGAGGACCACTTTGTGGAGTCGGTTCTCTCCTTCCACTTTTACATGATTTCTGCATATCAAGTTCTGGTCATCAGATTTGCAACACAAGGGCCTTTACCCATTGAGTCATCTCACTGGCCAGACTGGTGTCTTTCTTTCTTTTCAGATTATTTTTATTTTTATTTTATGTGTAGGTGTTTTGCCTGCATGTGTAAACGTGAGAGCCATATCAAAGCATGTGGCCAGGTCCCCTTGGAATTAGAGACAGATTGTTGTAAACCACAGTGTGGGTACTGGAACTCAAACCTGGGTCCTCTGGAAGAGCAGCCAGTGCTCTTAACTGCTGAGCCATCTCTCCAGTTTCCCGACTGTTGTTTATTTTAGAGACAGAGTCCCCTAGAGCTCAGGGTGGCCTTGAACACAATAGTAGGCAAAGATGAGCTGGAACTTTCCATTCCCCTATATACATTACAGCTGTGTGCCTCTTTACCAGCTGAGCTGTACCTCCAACCTCCTCCAAAATAATACCCAAAAAAGTTTGAAGGCAGGGCTGGAGAGATGGGTTAAGAACACTGGCTGCTCTTCAAAGGCCCCATGATTACCAGCATCAATATGGTAACTCACAGCCACCTGTAACTCCAGTTTCAGGGGATCCAATGCCCTCTTCTGGCTTCTGTGACTATTACAAACAGATGTATACAGGCAAACATCCATATACATCAAATAAAAATAAGTAAATAAATAAGCCAGGCCTGGTGGTACACACCTTTAATCCCAGTTCTTAGTACACAGATATAGGTAGACCCCTAAGCTTGTGGCCAGTCTGGTCTAAAACATGAGTTCCAGGACAGCCAGGGCTACACAGAGCTACTGTCTTAGTTAGGATTTCTATTGCTGAAATCGGAATGCATGACCAAAACACCACTTGACCCCATGACCAAAAGATCACTTAGAGAGGGAAGGGTTGCTGTTCATCATTGAAGAAAATCAGAACAGAAACTCTAACAGGGCAGGAGCTCTAACCTGGAGGCAGGAGCTGATGCAGAGGTCATGGATGAGTGCTGCTTATTGGCTTGCTCATCCTGCTTTCTTACAGAACCCAGGACCACCAGTTGGGGGATGGCACCACCCTCCATGGGCTGGGCCCTCCCCATCAGTCCCTAAGAAAGAAAATGCCTTGTGGCTGCATCTTATTGAGGTTCTCTCCTCTCAGATAACTCTAGCTTGTATCAAGTTGAGAGAAGACTAGCTAGCACAGAAACCCTGTCTCAAAAAAACCCAAATAAATAAATAAATAAATAAAATGCGTATATTTTAAAGGACTTGGTGTAGAGGTGTTATGGACTCTGTGGAGGTGAGGTAAAATGTATTTTGAGGTAGTTTGAGTTAGTTCTAGGTTGTCAAGAGAGCTCCTGTCTCCATAGTTGACCCCGTTTGTTCTCAATTTTAATACCAAGTAACCTGGGAAAAACAACACCCTCAGAATATGAGTCCAAGAGAATCCTGAAGGAGAGAATTCACCCTTTACACCAAGGCTGTTCGGAAACATGAGAGGGAATGTTCACATAATGCTGGAGGCAGAAGCCTAGAGGGAGTCACTCTCCATGTCCTGTGAAACAGTTCTTGGCCTCAGGAAGTTATTCTTGTTCTATAAGATATTACCCAGTCTCGCTGAGCACTCTGGCTCGCCTGAGACCGAAGGGTCACCAAGAGTTTAGGGGAAAGTAGGGTGGGGTGGTGCAGGCTTGCGATCCCAGCACTTGGGGCGGCAGAGGCAGGTGGAGTTCTGTGAGTTGGAGGCTGGCCTGGTCTGCAAAGTAAGTACAGGACAGCCAGGGATACACGGAAAAACCCTGTCTCAGAAACACCAATCGCCCCCTCCAGAATAAGTGACTGAAGGAAGAGTGCAGATTATATCCTGTCAAGCCGCACTAAGTGCCCGTGAAGAAAGTGGGTGGGGGTGGGGTGGGACAACACCTGTGCTGCTGATGGTGACAGAAAGTGGTGGCAATGCAAGTTCAGGAGGGAGGACAGAGGGAGACAGAGAGAGATATTCAGGCACTCGTACAGAGGAGAGGGCCTGTGTGCTCACCTTCTATTCTATCTTGTTTGAGACAGGGTCTCTTTTTCTGTTTGTTAGAGAGAAACCATCCGGGTTCATCTTACCACGTTTATTTATTTAGTGTGTGTGTGTGTAATCATGTACACCTGTGCCATAACTTCTGTGGAATGAACTACATTAGCCAGGTGATGGTGGCAGCAGCACCTGCCTTTAATCCCAGCATTCGGGAGGCGGAGGCAGGCGGATCTTCTGTGAGGACAGCTGAGTCTACAGAGTGCGTTCAGGACAGCCAGGGCTACACAAAGAAACCTTGACTAGAATAAAACAAACCAAACAAACCAAACAAACCAAACCAAACCCAACCAAACAAAAATGCTGAGACTCATAACCAAGCTTTGGGCAGAGTGCAGGGAATCTTATGAAAGAAGGGAGAGATAGTAACACCTGGAGGGGACAGGAGCTCCACAACAAGAGCAACAGAACCAAAAAATGTGGGCACAGGGCACAAGTGGAGTATCTGAGTCTGATACTCCAACCAAGGACCATTCATAGATATAACCTAGATAACCTAGAACCCCTGCTCAGATGTAGCCCATGGCAGGTCAGTATCCAATTGGGTTCACTAGTAAGGGGAACAGGGACTGTCTCTGACAGTGGCTGGCTCTTTGATCACCTCCTCCTGAGGGGGGAACAGCCTTGCCAGATCACAGAGGAGGACAATGCAGCCAGTCCTGATGAGAGCTACGCTCAGATGGAAGGGGAGGAGGTCCTCCCTTATCAGCGGACTTGGAGAGGGTCAAGGGAGGAGATGAAGAAGTGAGGGTGAGATTGGGAGGGGATGAGGGAGGGTGCTTCAGCCAGGATACAAAACAAATAAACTGTAATTATTATAAAAATTTAATTAAAAACAAAAATGAAAGAAAGAAAAGGACCAGCTGGAGGTAAGGTGGCACATACCTGTAATTCCAGCACTTGGAGAAGCAAAGACAGAAGGATCTCCTTGAGTTTGGAGCCAGGTTGGTCTACAAAGTGAGTCTAAGACAGCCATAGATACTCACAGAAACTTACTTTGTAGACCAGGCTGGCCTCAAACTCTTTGCCTCCCTGAGTACTGAGATTACAGGCCTGTGCCACCACACCCAGCTTTGTTTTGTCTTTTCTTTTTTGAGACAGCATTTCTCTATGTAGTTCTTGATGTCCTACAACTATGTCGACCAGGCTGGTCCCCAAATCACAGAGATCCTCCTGCCTCTGCTTCCTAAATTCTAGGATTAAAGGTGTGTGCCACTGACACTAGCTTTATGTGTGCCAAAAGTCCAGAGCAACACAACACTCAAATCTCAACCCCGGTAGGGAATCCATCACTGACCAAAGTTTAGATACTACCAAAGTCCAACTTGGTGAACCAGTGAGTTTTATTGTGTTACATGTAAGAATATAGGTAAAGGGTTACTTTACCTAATTTGAGCCGTAATGACTCCAAGACAGTTGCATCACCAAAGTCCACCCCGGCATGGGTGACAGCTTACCAAAGCTGGGAACCTGGAGCACACTGCACAGATTGTGATTTCAGGAAACTCAGTAAGTTAGAGAATGTCCTTTCCAGGTAACTCATTTGGTCTAAAGCTCTTACAGGAAGCTCAGCTGGTGTCTGCTTCTTCCAGGCCATTGGCCTGATATCATTCTTTGTAGCTTGGCTTGTCTGGGAATCTTCTCTGCAGCTTTTATTGCTTACTCTGGCAAGGAGAGGCTAGTGAATCTTCTCAGTTTCATGGACTTACAAAACCTATTTTGAATTGTTCACCTTAATGTTTAAGGAACTTTCCTGGAGGATATAATGTTTCAATCTCAGAAGAAACAGTTACACAACTCTGATCAAACGAATGATAATACCTGGTAGTGACTGAAAATACCCTGGGCTTGTTCCCAACTTCCTTCAAGGGCCCGGGGAAGACTGTCTTCACAAGACAAAGTGAACTGCCAAGAATAAAGAATAAACTCTGTATCTGAGAATAAACATTTCTTCTGCCCACAGCACATGGGCCCATCTGTTCATCAAATTGGCTACACTTAGTTGCCTGATGTGTTTGTCATAAATCTCGATATAAAATCCCAGAACTAGAGTGACAAACTCTCTGAAAAGATTAAAAACAGGTAGCCTGTAAATATCTTTTGTTGCTCTTAATATGTCACTATTGTAAAATGCTGTTTCTTTATTCTGTTTTTCTTTTTTTTTTTTATTGTTTTGTTGTTTTGACACAGTAGTGTAGGCTGAGCACAGAAACAAAACTGTTTTTAGTATCATCAGGCAGAGTAACAGTGTCACACATGGGCAATCCCAAGTACAAGGATCTGGGGATTCTGACTTTTCCAACCAGCAGATTGTCTGTGTGGGGCTTTGACTGTCAGCACAGGGAAGGAGGGTGCCACTGACATCTAGTTGGTAGCAACAAACAGGAGCTCACTAGCCCCAAATGACAAATGTGCTGAATTGGAGAAAAATCTGTTGTTATTATTATTTTTAGATTTTTTTTTTTTGAAATAGGGTTTCTCTGTGTAGCCCTAGCTATCCTGGAATTAACTTTGTATACCAGGCTGGCCTGAAACTCAGAGATCTGCCTGCCCCTGCCTGGCAGAGTGCCGGGACTAAAGGTGTGCACCACCACACCTGGCTAGATTTGTGTGTTTGTGTGTGTGTGTGTGTGTGTGTGTGTTTTGCCTGCAGGTACATATTTGTACCATGCATAAGCTTTGTGCCCTTGGAGTTCAGAAGAGGGTGTTCGATACCCAGGAACTGGCATTACAGGTGATGGTGATTCAGGTATGGGTGCTGGGACCCAGAGCCAGTCCTTTACAAGAGCAGACAATGATTTCAGCTGCTGATCTTCTAGGGTCCGATTGCCAAAGCCTCTCTCTGCTTTGGCAAGGGCCCACGGTCCAGGGTAGGATCTGGGATGGAATGCAGAGTTCCCCTGTTTGCTTTATCTCTTGGGTTGCGCAGCTGAGCTGATGGCTCAGGCAGCCGATCAACAACTGATCACAGGAGATGATTGAAAGAAAAAGAAATAGAGGAGGGAGTCCAGGATTCCTTCTCTAGGTCTAGGGACTGGCTACATTGCTTCTAGAGAGGAAAATTTTAACTGGTCACCCTTTTCCCAGCAGCCACGACTGTAAAAAGCAGCCTCTACCCTAAACTGTATGGGGTTGTAAAAAAAAAAAAAACAAAACACAATGGAGCTCTTTAATCTGAGATTAGCTCCTGCGCAGGGGCGGGGCGTTGGCTTCCATAGGCTAAAGTAAACTTTTTCCTTCTTGTCCTAGGCTGCTAGTTAGATCACGGTTTGTACTTAATTAGAGATTGCTTGGTAGTCCCATTATAATTTGGGTTCATGGGAAGTTTAACCCAATTTGCTTATACATAATGGATTCCTAATGAAGGCTTTTCTTGAAGACCTAGTTCTGTCTCAAGCCTGTCTTCTAGTGAAGTAAATAGAGGTCCACAAAGGTATTTATTGCAGCCACAAACTTTCTAAAGTGGTTTTAGAAGTTCTAAAACAGTTTAACTTTTAATTTAAAAGTGTTTAAATCAAATCAGAAATTCCATAATCAAGAATTAATTCATCTGAACAACAGTAAATACCCAGAAAGTGATGATTCACACCATACCAGATAGTAGAGAGATGCAGCTGTGAACAAAAAATGAGTGTCAGAGACTGGAAGCAATTCTGGGGTGCATGATAGAATAGACCTTGCAAAGTACTGGATCCCCATCTAGAAAGCCCACCTGCCTAATAAGAGCTCCTTTAAAACAATGGTTCCTGACAGCCGAGGAACCAACCCCTCTTATCTGTTTGTCTGGCTTTATTTATTTATTTATTTATTTATTTGGCTTTTCCAGACGGATTTTCTTTGTGTATCCTTGGCTGTCCTAGACCTAGCTCTGTGGACCAGACTGGCTTTTAACTCAGAGATCTGCCTACCTCTGCCTCCCAAATGCTGGGATTAAAAGTGTGTACGGCCGCTGCCCAGCATACTATTTATAGTTGTAATGAGGTGTGTGGGTTTCTATGTGTATATCTGTGGGTATGTACCCATGCATGGGTGTGTGAAGGCCAGAGTGACTTATTTTATTGCCCTCCACCTATTTTTGGAAGCAGGATCTCTCACAAACCCCAATGCTCACTGATTGGCTAGACTGGATGGCCGGTGAGGTCTACTCACCTGTCTTTCTCTGCCCTGCTTCCCTCCTCATAGCACGGACTATAGCCACACACTGCCACTCCATCTTCATGCCTCTCTTTTTTGGTAGATGCTGGATCATAACCCACATATAATGTGTGTATGCAAGTGCTCAGAAGACAATCCTCAAGGAGGTGTCATTGGAAAACGAAAAAGCGCCAGTCATGTGTTAAGCAGAGTAAAGAGAACAGACCACATAAAGGCTTTGGGCAGAATTATATTTGTGTGAATGTAGGGGACAAGCACGAGAGACAGAAGTTAAAGGTAGAGTGGTGCAGGCAGAAAGATGGCTCATCAGTTAAGAGCACTGGCTCATCTTTTAGAGAACCTAGGTTCAATTCCCAGCACCCACATGGCAGCTCACAACTGTCTGTTACTCCAGTTTCAGGAAACTGGCACCCTCACATATGCATACATGCAGGCAAAACACCAATGCATATAAAGCAGTAACAAATCAATTATTTAAATTAAGCTTGAAGCTGGAGGACAGTGTGTAAATCCTAAGCATGGCTTTTGTTCTAATTATAGTGTGGTGTTTAAGCAGGAGTCATGACACTACAATTCAGTGTTTTTCTTTCCTTTATTTGGTTATTTGTGTGCATGTTCACATGGGTATGGGTTTGTCTTCATCACTTTCTATTGCTGTGAAGAGACACCATAACAACAGCAACTCTTATAAAGCAAAACATTTAATTGGGGCTGGCTTACAGTTTCAAAGGTTTGTTCATTGTCATCATGGTGGAGAGCAGCATGCGGATAGACATGGTCCTGGAGAAGGAGCTTAGAGTCCTACATCCAGATCTGTTGGCAACAGAAAAAGAGAAACCCTTGCTTGGGTCCTTGAAACCTCAAAGCTCACCCTCAGTGACATAATTCCCCCCACAAAAACACACCGCCTAATTTTTACAAATAGTGCCACTCCCTGGTGACGCCCTCAAATCTATGAACGAGGCTGTTCAAACTACCACAGGTTATATGTGTGTGAAGGACACTGGGAGTCATCCTGGATGGCTTTCCACCTATTGAAGCAGAACTCACACTGAACCTAGATTTTGTCGATTCAGGCTACCCAACCAGCTTGATCCTACGATCCCATGTCTCCGTCTCCGTCTCCTAAGTATTGACATTACAAGTGGTCTCTGTGCCTGACCAACTTCTCCATGGCTTCTGTTTCTCACTCTTGAGGGATAAGAACTTTATCTACTGAACTGTCCCCTCAGCCCAAGTTTTCTGTTTAGATATGGTCTCATATAGCCCAGGCTGGTCTTGAACTCCCTATCCTCTTGCCTTGTTGCCTGACCTCCCAAATGTTGGGATTACTAATAGATCCAGTGAGGTGGGGAATTGAACCTAGGCCTTCATGTTAGGCAAGCACTCTACAAACTGAATCCAACTAGGCTTCAACTAGGTGTGTGTGTGTTTGTGTATGCTCATGTGTGTATATGTGGAGGACAGAACTCCATGTCAGGTTTCTTTCTCCACATTATATTTTGAGACTGTTTCTCACTAAATCAGGAGCTTGCTGTTTTGGCAAGAGTGGCCAGCCAGCACACCTGTGGAAACTCCTGTCTCTGAGCTTGGATTACAGGTGCTAATCCCTGATTCAGGGTTGCTTTTTATTTTTTTAATTTTAATTTTTTGGTTTTTTGAGACAGAGTTTCTCTGTGTAGACTTGGATGTCCTGGACTTACTTTATAGACCAGGCTGGCCTTGAACTCAGAGATCAGACTGTCTCTGCCTCCTGACTACTGGGATCAAAGGGTTGTGCTAACATACCAGGCACTGATTCAGATTCTTACAAAGATACTTCTGGCCGGACGGTGGAGATGCATACCTTTAATCCCAGCATTTCGGAGGCAGAGGCAGGCAGATCTCTGTGAATTCAAGGCCAGCCTGGTCTACAGATCAAGTTCCAGGACAGGCAGGGCTACACAGAGAAACCGTGTGTCAAAAAACAAAAACAACCCCCCCCAAAACCAAAACCACCACCATCACTCCCCCACTACAAGATATTTCTGTTCTATAAAGAATGAACCAAAGATAACAGGGCTTGGTGGTGCACACTTTTAATTCCAGTACCTGAGAGGCAGAGGTGAATTTTTGTAAGTTCTTGAACAGCCTGGCTAGGATAGCCAAAGTTACATAGTGAGATCCTGTTTCAAAATAAACAGACAAACAAACCAAAAAATGGGGCCTGGACATGCTTGGTGGTATATGGGCTATTAATCCATTTGGAGGCAGAGGCAGGAGGATCTGTGAGTTCTAGGGCAGCCCAGTCTATGTAGCAAGTGACAAATCACAAGTGTGACACTGCCTCAAAAATGACAAAAACAAAACCAGAAAGTAGTTTTATTTATTTATTTTGTGTGTGTGTGTTTCAAGACAGGGTTTCTCTATGTAGCCTTGACTGTACCAGAACTCATTCTGTAGACCAGGCTGGCCTGTAATTCACAGAGATCTGCCACCTGCCTTTGCTTCCCCCAGTGCTGGGATTAAAGGAGGCAGATTAAAGCATGCACAAGCACTGCCTGGCCTTATTTTATTTTATTTTAAAGGTTGTGACTGATTAGTCACTGAAAAGGCAGAGGCAGGTGGATCTCTGAGTTCAAGGCCAGCCTGGTCTATAGAGTGAGTTGCAGGACAGCCAAAGCCAAAGACACAGAGAAATCTTGTCTCAATAAAACCAAACCAAAACAATATAAAACAAAACAAAACAAAACAAAAAAACATGACTGAAAACAACAATGACAAGTACACAGAAAAAAAACCAATGTAATAGGCAGTGGTGGTGCATGCCTTTAATCCCAGTGGTTACACAGAAAAACCCTGTCTCAAAAACAAAACAAACAACAAAACGAAACAAAACAAACCAAAAAAAACAAAACAAAAAACAAAACCCAGTGTATTTACTGTAGTGAAGAAAAACAAAAACAAGCCCCCCCCAAAACAAATTACTTACAATTCGACCACTCCAAGACAATTGCTTGTCAATGTGTTTTCTGCCGAAATTATTTTTAAATTGTGAAACACAGTCTATTTGTTATTTATATTTTTTATGTGTACGGGCATTTTGCCTGCATATATATCTGAGCACTAGGTACACTCAGTAGCTACAGAGGGCCAGGAGAAGGTGTCAGATGTGGAGTTACAGACAGACGTGAGCCATTAACCCGAGCCAGCTTTCCAGGTCTCCAGCCTCGTTATTATTATTGTGCGTGTAAAGAGGTGTGTGTTCACTTGGACTATGCGTAGATCATTGGACACCTGTGGATTCCTTCTTCTTCTTTCACTTTCTAGATATTGGGTATCGATACCTATAAGAACTCTGGTCCCCAGGATAGTGTGGCAAATGCCTTACCATTGTAGGTATATTGGCCGCTCTTGCTACCATTTGTTTGTCGAACAAAACCTACACAGGGTTTCTCTGTGCAGCTCTGGCTGTCCTGGAATTCGCTAGGTAGACCAGGCTGGCCTGGAACTCAAGAGATCTGCCTGCCTCCGAAATGTTGGGATTAAAGACCTGCGCCACCACCGCCAGGCTTGCTACCATTTTTTGTTGTAGTTTTGTTCCCAAACGTACACAGTTATAATTTTTCCCTCACTCTTGCACACTCTGTCAGACTTCCGTTTCTTCGCGAAAACTTACACCTTAGTTTTCCAATTTAAACAAAGCCCCACCTATTTGATTTCATCACTCGGAACCACGCTGGCGAAGTTGGGATCCCCAGAGCGGAAGTGACGCATATCACCTGCGCGTGACGATAAGGCGGTCACGGAAAGGGCGGGTCGTATCGGCACGCCGCGCTCACTTCCGGAAGTGGCTGCTTCCACAGCATGCTGGCCGAGCTAGGTTTCATCGGTACAATCGGTGAAAATGACGAGGTCCCGGTTGAGCCCGAGTCGGACTCCGCAGACGAGGAGGAGGAGGTGGGAGCGACCGGAGAAGGACCCGGGGGCGGGAGCGGCCGGGAACGAGCTGCGGGCCCTAGACGGCCTCAGCGTGAGAGGTGTCCCCACGCAGGCCGTGCGAAGTCGAACTCGGCAGGCGAAGGCAGTCTTGCTTCCTGCCCAGTCGAGGACACATGCTCCCATCTAGCCATCAAACCCAGGCGGACGTGTTGGGCGGTGGGGATGTAGCCTTGAGCAAATGGCCGTCGGGCGAGTCGGGCAAGAAAAAAAAAAAACAAAAACCAGCTGCTTGTCTCACACTTTCATCTGCCTTCCTGACACGGCCCTTCGGATGGCATGCGTCCTCTGCAGTCCAATTTCTTCTGCAGTCCGATTTTGCTAAAGCTAAATTGTCTTTGCATCTCAGGATGGAGCTGTGAGCTCGCTTTGTGTTCTGCAGGCCAGTGCTTGTCCAAGGCTTCTGCCCTCTGTCCATCCACACACTTTTTTGTTCCTCCCCCTGCTGAGTTACACCTGGACACCTGCAGCCCTCAGACTCGTGATGCGGTCTCATGATGCGATTCCAACCCTGCAGCTGCTTACCTGTGGCTTCGGAGTGGGTTAGGCTCTGTTGTCTTTTCCACTGTTTGACTTCCACAGCCCTCCTTGCCATTATGACACTGACATCCGGTTCCATTCATTTCTTTTTTTTTTCCCCAGAGACAGGGTTTCTCTGTGTATTCCTGACTGTCCTGGGACTCACTCTGTAGACCAGGCTGGCCTCAAACTCAGAGATCCGCCTTCCTCTACCTCCTGAGTGCTGGATCTAAAGGCTAGATGTTTACATTGCAATCCATAATGTTAGCAGAAATTAGTTACATTACAGTAGAAACAAAAATAATTTTATAGTTGGGGTCACCACAACATGACAAGCTGTTTTAAAGGGTTGCAGCAGTGGTCTTGATACCTCAGTCTGCTCTGCCTCTTTATTGTGTTTCCCCCACCGCTGCCTCAGCTTCCACCTTCAGTCCCTTTGTGGTACCACTGTACAGGACAGTAGTTTCCTGATATTGTCACTGGAATGAGGCCTTTTAAATAGGATTCAGCCTCGGGACTATGAACCTAAGTGTCTGGGTTGGGCTTCACTGTTTCCCTCCTGACGCGTACCAGGTGGTGATCTAAGAGATGCTTAGCCAAAGCATTACCTCTCCTGTAAAGTGGAAGTGCAGTGATGCCTCCCTTGGTTAGAGGCACTGGCTGCTCTTTAAGAGAGCCAGGGTTAGGTTCCCAGCACCCACATGGCAGCTCACAATTGTCTGTAACTCCTGTTCTGGGGGACCTGACACTCTCACGGAGACATACACGTAGTGAAGGCACCAATGTATGTAAAATAAAAATAAGTTAAAAAGAATAATATGCTGGACAGACATTTTGGAATTACGCTTGTTAGGTGTTTGATCAGATTTTCTGTGGACTTACTCACTTTTGTCCTTTATAGACTACTGACTACACACTAACACATGTATTGAAAAACCTCCCAGGACAGTTGTAACCTGGTCACTTCCTTATTGTCCATATTTGCCTTTTATGTTTCTTTTGTATTCTGTGTGTTGATTTGAACTCAGGGCCTAATACTCGATAGGCAGGCTCTCCCCACTGATCCATGCTGCCGGCTCTGGTTTTCTCCTGTCAGACCCCTTCCCTTCCCTCTTCCTATTCTGCTGTTCTTCCCATCTCAGCCCATCACTCTGACTTTCCTCTCTGCAGGGACCTATTGTGCTGGGCCGCAAGCAGAAAGCCTTGCAGAAGAACCGCAGTGCTGATTTCAACCCTGACTTTGTTTTCACTGAGAAGGAGGGCATGTATGATGGCAGCTGGGCCATGGCCGATGTCATGAGTCAGCTCAAGAAGAAGGTGAGACTGACAGGGATGCCATTCAGATGATAGGCTGCTTGGGCTATGCCGGAAGTGGGTGTTAGGCTAAACCCTTGTCTCATGACCTTTTACCTTCATCTTATGTTCAGCAGCTTTTGAAACGCTTATAGTTTGTTGTCGGCTTGATGGGGTAGAAAGAGGAGGGTACAAGGATCCCACAATCCTCATGAATTGCCAACAGTAGAAAGCACTATAAAGTGGTCTGATTGTAGACTGTAGTCAGAAACAGTAATTTGTCTATAGATGACATTTAGAAGTGTCAGAGGTATCTTATTCCAGTTAGTGAGCTGGTGAGGGCATTGTTACCCGATGAACTGTGTTTAATCCCTGGAACCCACATGGTCGAAGGAGAGAACTGAGTCCCGCTTGTGTCCTCTGACCTCCACGTGCTCTCTGTGGCTCTTGTCCCTCACACCTGCTTCAATAAATAAGTAAATTTTTTCTTTCTTTCTTTCTTAAATGCCCACACCTGGGCATGGTGGCACATGCCTATGGTCCTAGCACAACACAGGTGAAGTATGTATGTAAGTGTACTACATGCGTGCAGTGCCTATAGCATCTAGAAGAGGGTATTAGATCCCCCAGAACTGGAGTCAAGGATGTTTGTGAGCTGACCTGTAGGTGCTAGAATGGAACCCAAGTCCTCCAGAAGAGCAGCCAGTGTTCTGAAATGATGAGCCATCTCTAGCACTAGCACCAAGATGTATTTTATTTGTGTGTGTGTGTGTGTGTGTGTGTGTATGTATCTGTCAGGTGTGTACAGGTGTCCACAGAGGCCTGGACAATGAGCTGGATCTTTTGGAGCTGGAGTTAAAGATGTCTGTGGGCCTCCCAATATGGTTGCTGGAAAAGGCCCTATGATTTGAGCAGCAGGATGATCTTAACTGTGGAGCCATCTCTCCATACTCTGCAATAGAATCTTTAAAAAAAGTGTTTGTATTGATTCTTAGTAATCTAGTTTTATTTTTATTTTTTAAAAACTACTATCTTTTTAATTTAATGCACTAATGTGCATTTAATGTGTTTAGATCAAATCCTCTTTTGGTTATTAATAGTTTTCAGATTGATTAAAATTTCCACCTTTAGATAAGCCTTATGTGGGGTGTGGCACTCTACAGTCCAGTTTGGCCTGGAACACACTTATGTAGGCTTTGACTTCATGGTGTCTTGCTTCAACCTCCAAAATGCTAGATTACAGGTGTGAGCCACCATGCCTAGCCCAGCCAAGGCTTTTCTATACTAACATTTGAGTCCTGACCCTGAGACATACCGGTTTGGTGTTCTTTCCTGTCTTGATTTTACCTGCAGAGGGCAGCCACTACCCTAGATGAGAAGATTGAGAAAGTACGGAAGAAAAGGAAAGCAGAGGTGAGAATGAAACACAGCGGGGGTGGTTATAGGTACACCCTGGGCTGTGTCTTACGGCCTCGCTGTCTGAGAGTGGTGGGTGGCAGGACCAGGCGCTCCAGTCTGTGTGGTCGTTACTCCTTACTCATGGCCACACAGTCTGTTGTGGCTGTGGAGCTCAGTATGGCTTCTCTTAGGTTCTGAATTTGTTAGTGTGTGTTGTCAGCCTTGCTTGATTATATTTTTCCTCAGGATAAGGAAGCCAAGTCTGGGAAGGAGGAGGAGAAAGAAAGCAGTGCAGGCTGTGACCTGAAGGGGCAGGAGGATCTGGGAGGGAATGAGGCAGGCTCCAGGGACGAAGACTCTGAGACTGACTACTCCTCGGAGGATGAGGAGATCCTCACCAAAGCAGGTAGGCTGGGTGCTGAACATTCCAAATGGGGCAGGGAATGGATGGGCGCGTGCACCTTGGCTCTGTAGGAGATTGTGCCAACTTCTGTGCTGGCCTCTGCTGTCTCCCCACAGTGTAGGGGTCTGCTGTGTTGTCACTGCACCTTGGGGCCGGCTTTCTTCATCTTCAGATTCATACAGTGTTGGCTCCTCTACAGCTCAGCTGCTTGGCGAGACTCAATTACATTGTGTTCACCTATGCCGGGGGGGGAGGGGAGGCTTCAATGAGTATTTTGGTAAAATGTCACACTGTTGTGTTCTGTTGAGAACGTACTGTCTCCACTGTGCTTGTCAGGCTAGTGTCTTGTGTGCAGTTGTCCTTATCTGTGAAAGAAGGCTGGGAGAGCAGCCTCCCTGGATGCTGATGGACAGCATGGAGGACATGTGACACAGAGGCAGGTGCTGGATAAGGACTATGCTTATGGCTGTGTTTTCTCCATAGACACACTCAAAGTGAAGGAGAAGAAGAAGAAGAAGAAGAAGGGCCAGGTGAGCATGGGTGTGAGGCTGTTGGACAGCTCGTCTTTGAAGCCTGAGAGTACATGCAGGCTCAGGTTGCTTTGCTGAGTTCTCTTCTTTGGTCTGATCTGGTGCAGGAAGCAGGAGGATTCTTTGAAGATGCATCTGACTATGACAAAAGCCTCTCCTTCCAGGACATGAATCTGTCCCGGCCCCTCCTGAAGGTACTTGCTTTGGCAACAGGGGTTATTCTTTCGTTATTTACTTCTTGTGCGTGTGAGTGCACGCATGTGCTCATGTGAAATGTGTTCTTATATGTGTACTGGTGCCTGTGGAAGCCAGAAGAGGGCATTGGATTCTCCAGGGCCATAGTGATTGTGAGCTGCCGTATCTGCTGAGAACCAAAGTCAGATCTTCTGCAAGAGCAGGAAGTACAGGCTAAGCCATCCCTTCAGCCTGTTCGATTTAGACAGGGACTCACATAGTCCAGGCTTGCTCTGAACTTGCTGGATAGCCGAGGTAGACCTTGAACTCCTGCTCCTCCTGCCCTTATCTCCCAAGGGCTGGGATACAGGTGTGCATCACTACAACCAGCTGGCAAATAGTTGATTCTTTTTTTTCTTTTTAATTTTATTTTTTTTCCAGATAGGGATTCCCTATATAGCCTTGGCTGTCCTGGACTGGCTTTGTAGACCAGGCTGGCCTGAACTCACAGATATCCAACTGCCTTTGCCTCCCTTAGTGCTGGGGTCATAGGCATGTACCACCTTGCCTGGCCCAAATGATTTATTTATTTTATATTATGTTTATTGGCATCAGATTCTCTGGTACTAGAGTTACAGACAGTTGTGAGCTGCCGTATGGTTACTGGGAATTGAACAGCCAGTTACTGGGTCCTCTGGAAGAACAGCCAGTGCTCTTAACCGCTAAGCTATCTCTCTAGCCCCAAGAGCTGATTCTTGCTGTAAGCTCCTTCTAAGCTCTTTACATTCCTCTTTGACCTCCTCAATGCTGTTGTCTGTTCAGCTTCCAGAGAACCCTCTTGGGCCATAAGTCCCACCAGTTCTCATGGCTCCCAGAGTCTTTATGTTTACTTACAGACTCTTTCCCTTCTGGTCCCTTTTGAGGACAGTTGTAGTCTATTTTCCTTTGCACTTTCTCTTCCCTCTGCTTGAAAGATTCTTCTCTGGAAGGCTACTGGAATGCTCTCTCATCCCACCAGGGTTCAGTGAGTCATTCCCTGACATCCCTGTTGTGACTGGCACATCCTCCCCCGTTGTCTCCAGCTCCTTCATGGCTGCATTTATCTCTCTAGAATGGGTGTTTTTCTTTTGGTTTGTTTCTTTCTGCTGGTTCCCAGAGCTAGACTTTTCTTCTTACGTTTTGTCTCCTGCTGGCCAGAGCGCAGCTGGTGCCTTAGGTTCTGGAAGGTACTCAGAGGAAGTTGTGTACCCTGGGGGGCTTGCTGTAGTTACCTTGTTGCTTGCTGTGTTGCACTCTCTGCCCACCTGCCCAGTCTGACTGTCACTTTTCTCTTCAGGCCATTACAGCCATGGGCTTCAAGCAGCCCACCCCGATCCAGAAGGCGTGCATCCCTGTGGGTCTCCTGGGGAAAGACATCTGCGCCTGTGCAGCCACTGGGACAGGTGAAAGGATGGGTGGGACGAGGAGGCCAGAACACACTAGGGCTCTCGGTTGCCCTAGTTTGCACAATACACTTGGCTTTTTAAAGATCTTACGTGAGTCAGACGGCAGTGGCACACACCTTTAATCCCAGCATTCAGGAGGCAGAAGTAGGTGGATCTCTTGAGTTCCAGACCAGCCTGATAAACAGATAGAAAGTTCCAGGACAGCCAGTACTACGCAGAAAATCCCTGTCTCAGAAAACTCAACATAAAATAAAGATTATGAGTATTTTGCTTGCATGTATGTACAAGTATTATATGTGTGAAAGCATAGTATAGGGCATTGTATAACTGTAACAGGAGTTGAACCGTCATGTGGGTGCTGAGAACCCAACCCAGGTCCTCTGCAAGAGCAGCAAGTTCTCTAAACCACCGAGCTGTCTCTTCAGCCTCTCCACTTGGCTTTTTGAACTTTAGAAGGAGTTTATAAAGCTAAATGTGGTGCTATATTCCTCTAATCCCAGAACCGAGAGAGAAAGATTATAAATATCTGCTCAGCTTGGGGGCTGTAGAGAAAGACTATCTTGAAAAAAGTTAACAAAAAAAAAAGAAAAAAAAAAGTCTGTAGAAATCTGTATTCAATTGGTGATTTTTGTCATTGTTAAAGATTTTATTTTTAATTATGTGTGTATGTGTATGTCTTATGTGGATATGTGTATGTGTGAGTGCATGTGTGCCCACAGTCCAGAAGAAGATGCCAGGTGTCCTGGAGCTGGTGTCACAGGCCTGGCATGGGTGCTGGGGGCTACATTCATACCCTAGAAGAGCAGCAGTCACTTTTAACCATTGAGCCACCTCCCCAGCCCCTCAGTTGGTGACTTTAATAGCTTTTAAAGCTATGGGGGAAAAAAAAAGCTATGGGGATGCCAGTTAATCTTCATAACAGCATGCTATAGAACATTGAACTTTGGGCCTGGAAAGGTGCCTCAGAAGTAAAGAGCACTGGCTACTTCTGCAGAGGACCAAAGTTTGGTTCCCAGCACCTATTTGGCAGTTTAATGACTATCTATAACTGCAATTTCAGGGGATCAGACACCCAGTCTCTATTGGCCTCTATGGACACCAGACATACATACATAATAGGCAAAATGTTCATATACATACAAAATATAAAAATGAATAAGTAGGGGCCTGGAGAGATGGCTCAGAGGTTAAGAGCACTGGCTGTTCTTTCAGGAGGCCTGAGTTCAATTCCCAGCAACCACATGGTGGCTTGTAATGATCTACAATGAGAACTGGTGCCCTCTTCTGTTGTGCAGGCACACATGCAGGCAGAACACTGTATATATAGTAAATAAATACATCTTTTTGTTTTTTTTTTAAAAAGTATTGGGGCTAGAGAGGTAGCTTAGTGGTTAAGAGTACTGGCTGCTCTTCTAGGGGGCCCAGGTTTGGTTCCCAGTCCCCACATGGCTGTTGACAGCTGTTTCTAACTCCAGCTCCAGGCAATCCAATGTCCTTATTTGGTCTCTGTGGACACACATGTGTACATTCACAGACATACACATAATAACAAATCTTTAAAACAATAAATGAGTCTCTGAGAATGTTGATTTTTGTTTCTGGTATCCACTGGTGTTGGGATGGGGCTAGGACAGTAGCTGGGTCCTCGTGAGAGCAGCCTGCCTGTAACTGCTGAACAGGCTCTCCAGCCCAGTTGTTACCTTCATGCTTTTCTTTCAAGTTTACATTGGCATCATGTGACAGCAGGGAAACACTGCCATGCATAAGTTGTTTGTTCCCATCAGCAGAGATGTGGTTTTCTGGCTCAGAGGGAACCAAAACATAGAAAGTGTTGAACCTGCTCTCTGCTCTGCTGCTGTCCTTCCTCTAGGCAAGACTGCAGCCTTTGCATTACCTGTCTTGGAGCGTCTGATCTACAAGCCCCGCCAGGCTGCAGTCACTCGAGTGCTGGTGCTAGTTCCCACCAGAGAGCTGGGCATCCAGGTACACTCCGTCACCAAGCAGCTGGCACAGTTCTGCAGCATCACTACCTGCCTGGCTGTGGGTGAGTGAGGGCCACTAGCCTTTGGGAGATGTGGTGTAAAAGGTAGAGGGTGGGGGGTGCTTCACCCAGTCCCCAGATGTCAGGAAAGACCTTTGTGTTGATTGGATCCACCTTAAAGTTGACATTTTCATAGTGGACACTGGAGGCAGGGGAAGAGATTTTATTAAGAATGAACTATTTTTTGTTTTGTTTGTTTATTTTTGAGAGTGCTCTATCTGTCTATATAGTGAGTTCTAGACTAGTCAGGACTGTCTAGAAGAAGACCCAAAGAAGACTTAATCTTAACAAAAAAATTAGGCTTAGGGATGTGGTTCTATGGTAGAGAGTTTGTGTTGTCTCCTCTGCCAGTCTCTGAGTTCTTTCCTAGTAACACACAAAAATAGGATTACTTTCCATAAAAACTTTTGTAATCCTAGCACTTGGAGGGAGAGGTGGGGCCCATTGGCAGCTTGGGCTACCTAGTGAGACTTGTCTCAAGGCAATAAAGATGACTGTGGTGGTATACACCTTTTTTTTTTGTTTGGTTTGTTTTGTTTTTTGTTTTTGGGCTACACAGGAGACAGGGTCTCTGTGTAGCCATGGCTGTCCTGGACTATCTTTGTACACCAGGCTGGCCTTGAACTCACAGTGATCCACCTGTCCAGTGCTAAGATTTATTTGTTTTATGTATATGAGTGCTGTATTTGCATGTACTTCAGAAGAGGGCATCAGATCTTAGTATAGATGGTTGTGAGCCACCATGTAGTTGCTGGGAATTGAACTCAGGAACTCAGAACCTCTGGAAGAACAGACAGTGCTCTTAATTGTTGAACCACATCTCTCCAGCACAGCACACGCCTTTAATTCCAGCACTTGGGAGGCAGGCAGATCTCTGCAACTTTGAGGTCAGCCTGGTCTACAAAGCAAGAAGTCCAGGACAGCCAGGTCTTACTAGACAGAGAAACACTTTCTCTTAAAAAAAAAAAAGGAAAGAAAAAAAGATGAGGCTCAAAAATCAGACTTTTTTTTTTTTTTGTGTGTGTGTAATCAATTTAGGATAGATTTTCTACTTGTTAGTAATATGTTTTGAAGTTACATTATCAACCAGTCTGTCTTTTACCCTCTGTGTGTAGATGAAAATCAGGGATGATCTTGGTTCCCATGTACGGGACATCATCAGTTTATACAGCTGCTTCTCTCGGACCTTGCAAGGGTCTCCGTTCAATTCTGAAGTGCTGTTTTGATGTCTGTCCTCAGCTGGTTGTAACGAATGCATCTGTCTCGTTCATTGAGAAATCATATTGTCAAGACCTCGGGCTCTCATTCCCTGTGTATGCTCTACATTTGGCCTGAGCCCCAGGTAGGCGGCACCACTGATGGCTGACTGACCAGGCCTTCTTCTTGGGGTCTCCTGTCTGCAGGTGGCCTGGATGTGAAGTCTCAGGAAGCCGCTCTGCGGGCAGCACCGGATATCCTCATTGCTACACCTGGCCGGCTCATCGACCACCTTCACAATTGCCCTTCTTTCCACCTGAGCAGCATTGAGGTGCTCATCCTGGATGAGGCTGACAGGTGTGCCTGAGGCGCAGGGCCTGGGCATTGTGCACACCCCCTATGTCCTCTCTAAGGCTTGCCACTAGTGTGTAAACATCTACTGTTGACACTGGGTCTCTGTCCAGGCTTAGGTCACATTTCCCTGTGCTTATGCACTCCCCCTCCCCCTTTCCACCTCTTCTTTCTCCCTTCCTCTCTCCCTCCCCTTCTTACTCTTCCTTCTCTCTGGAGTGGGCTGCTTCAGAGGTAGGAGAGGTCATTCAGGAATAGTGCTGCACGCCCGTAATCCCAGCATGTGGAAGGCCAGGCGGCTAAGAGGAAGAACGCTAAGAGTTTAAGTCTAGCTCACAGTACATAGCAAGTTTCAGACCAGCCTGGGTACAGTGGGAGACTGTGTCTCCAACAAAAGCTCAGATAATGTGAGCTCTACCACTTCCTGAGATTTGAAAATGTTATTGAGATCCTTAGAACAAATCTTTTTCTTGTCTGTACCTGGAGATAAGAAAGGTGACTATCTCGTGCTGGATACTAGAGGGAGAAATGCAGGCAAGGCAGTATAGCTTCCACAGGCCATGTCCAGGACTGCCCCTCCATACTTCCTGCCCCCCCCATTTACACTTCCCACCCTCTTCACACTTCCTGCCCCCTCCAAACTTCCTGCTCCACACTTTGTGCCCCCTTCATATTGCCCTCTCTTGTTCATTCATGTCCCCATTGGATAGTTACTTGGGAAGATGGTTTGCCCTCACAGTGGAGCATGGAAGAACCGAGCAGTGCCTCACATGTGCCTCTCTCCTCAGCCCAGCTAACAGCAGCCTGGTCCTTCAGTTTTTCAGTGCTGTGTGTTTCAGCACTGAAAAACAGGCACCCACCATGCGCCTGTTTCTCAGCACAGCACTATCTCCTTAACCTGTGTCAGGCTTCTGCAAGCCCTTACCAATCAGCCTTGTGCCTAGGATGGTTTATCAGCCCAGTCACCACGACACGACTAGGCAAATGCAGAGAGAGCAAGGCTGAGTATATTCTAGATAGAGACTAAAGAAGCATGACCACCAGGTAAAGCGCAGAAGCATGGAACAGTGGAGAAATTAGGTCATGTCCAGACGCTCCAGTGCCTGCAGGTGGTGTGACATTGTGGTAATGTAGGAGCAGGTTGCTGTCTATTGGAAGTATATGCGTGGCATTTGGGGATAAGCTGTTGTGATCTCAAAGGCCTTGCAGAATAGAAGGGCAAGAGTCCTTGTGGCTCAGAGGTAACTTGGTGACCTAACAGCAGTCACAGGGTAAACATGAGTCTTGGTACAGCCTTGGCCTGTGGTGCCCTGACTCTTGATGAAGAGCTCTTCCTCAGCTTGTCTGCCTCCTTCCTCTAGGATGCTGGATGAGTATTTTGAGGAGCAGATGAAGGAGATTATCCGAATGTGTTCCCACCACCGCCAGACCATGCTCTTCTCAGCCACCATGACAGATGAGGTGGGTGTGTAGAGACATGCAGAGCATCCCAGCTGGGCAAGCCCCGTTTCTTCTCCACCACATAGAGCTGAGCATTCCTGACCCTGTACTTGGCAGGTGAAAGATCTGGCTTCGGTTTCCTTAAAGAACCCTGTGCGGATATTTGTGAACAGCAACACAGACGTAGCTCCCTTCCTGCGGCAAGAGTTCATACGGATCCGGCCTAACAGGGAAGGGGACCGGGAAGCCATCGTGGCAGGTGAAGACCCAGGGCTGGACTGAGCAGGGTGGGCATCTGCACGCAGCTCTTGGTTTTTGTCCTCTGGATGCATTCATCATTCTCCCCTAGCTCAAACAGTGGCAATGCTTGCTACCTAGTTCAAGTCACCTCTTTGGGAGGGCCAGCTGTTCTGCCTTCCACTTTCCTCACTCCACGATGTTGACTACACGTGGGAGTCTGTCTTTGCCTTGGCATGTGAGCCCCACAGGCAGGACCCAGGGCCTGTCTACCCAGTGCTAGCTCACTCTTCTCCCTGCAGCTCTACTGATGAGAACTTTCACCGACCACGTGATGCTGTTCACCCAGACCAAGAAGCAGGCGCACCGCATGCACATCCTGCTGGGGCTGCTGGGGCTGCAGGTGGGGGAGCTGCACGGCAACTTGTCACAGACACAGCGGCTGGAGGCCCTCCGGTAAAACTCAGGGGCCACCCTCCTGGGCAGCGCTGGGGAACTTCCTGATACAGAGAGAATAGAACCCTGGGAGTTTGCTTGAGCAGTGGCAGGGGGCACAAATAGTACAGTGTCCCACCTTAAACACCAGTGTCTGCCACCGTACCTATAGTCCCACAGCTTAGGAAACTGAAGTGGGCGTCACTGACGTCTCAGAAAACATTTTTTAATCTGAGTGCTGTAAGGTTGCCTGTAGTTAGAACTCGCCTGACCTTTGAGCGGGTTGTCCTCATTGCTCTCCTGTGGATCCGCAGCAGGAAACAGATGTGGTCTGTGTGTGGCTTTCCCAGTCACAGGTCAGTTGATTGAGACTCACTGGGCCAGCAGTCATCTCTGCAGCCACTGTGCTGCGTGGTCTCTGTAGATCTGTCATTTAATTGTTACGGAGCAGAGGAGAGCTGCAAAAGAGGGGCAGTCCTAGTGCCCCTTAATTCCAGGCTGAGAGCTGTGTGTAAAGAAAGGACGTTCCACTGAGGCTCTGACCTCTGCTCTTTGCTGTAGTCTAGCTGGACTGTTTCCAAACTTGAGTGTGATGGCAGTTGCTGCCTGAGACAGTGTACACCTGGCTTGGTATGCTCAGGTTAAGGCTAAGTGTATGGAGGCTGGCATTTAACATTTTGCCCAACAGCCTGGGGGTGTGACTCCGGCAGAGGGCTCACACAAGTTCTGGTGTTACACTCCTGGTTTCTTTTCCTTGTTTCATCTACCCCCATAAATTAAAATGTATAAGTACCATGACGAACCACGCTCAGCCGCTTGCACTCTCAAGAGGATTATATTATATTATAATTATTATGTTAATTTTTATTTTTGTGTGTGCTTGGATATGTGCTATGGTGCCAAAGTCAAGGTCAGAGGACAACTTGGAGGAATCAGTTTTCTTCGAGGAATTGAACTCAGGTCCTCAGGCTTGGTAGCAAACACCTATACCTGCTGAGCCATTTCATGGTATTGGCGAGAGGTAGCTTATGAAACCTCTCTTTGGCTCTTTCGAGGCGCTTTAAGGACGAACAGATTGACATTCTGGTGGCCACAGATGTGGCAGCCCGCGGCCTTGACATTGAAGGAGTGAAAACAGTGAGTCTTCTGTTGCTTGCAAGTGGTGGTTGTCCCTTTGCCTCCCTGGGCCTGCCCGCTGCACCTCACTGGTTGTTGGTCTGCTCTTCAGGTGATCAACTTCACCATGCCCAACACTGTCAAGCACTATGTGCACCGGGTGGGGCGAACTGCACGTGCGGGCAGGGCTGGGCGCTCTGTCTCTCTGGTGGGAGAAGAGGAGCGGAAGATGTTGAAGGAGATTGTGAAGTCTGCCAAGGCTCCAGTGAAGGCACGGATTCTTCCCCAGGGTGAGCAGCACAGGGTGGTGGGCTCAGGGAGAGGATGGTGCCAAGGGTCCCGCAGCCAGGCAGTGTGGGTTCTGTCACCTTCTGAGTCCCCTGGACAGGCCTTCCTCCCGACCCTGGGCGTCCAGCTATGTGCCAAGGAGTGATGAGAGAATGGTAAAGGCAGGGTCCAGCTCATCAGAACTCCCTTAGGAGTTCGTCTCCTTTCTCCTCAGCTACTCCTTCCTGTTGGTGGGCAAGAAAGTGAGGCTAGTACTCATTCTTGGTCTTTTATTCCTTTTGTTCTGTTCTTATGGGCACCCACCCTTCATCCTTCTCCCTTTTTTTTTTTTTTTTTAACCCAATAGTAGAGATGAAACCCAAGGCCTTGTCATGTTAGACAAGTACTCTACCACTGAATTTTATCCCCAGACTTTATTTTGAGATGGGGTCCTGGCTGCCCTTGAACTAGATCTGTGGCTCAAGATAGACTTGTCCATTTACTAAATTTGCTTGCTTGCTTGCTTCCTTGTTTCCTCTCTCCCTTCCTCCCTCTCTTCTTCCCTTCCTCTCTTTCTCCCTTTTTTTCCTTTTTTTTCTGAGATGGGTTCTTGTTTTGCTATGTAAACCAGATTGGCTTCAAACTCAGAGGTCCACCTGCTTCTGCCTCCTGGGTGCTAGGATTAAAGTGGTAAGCCATTATGCCTGTCTTTGGCTTACCTGTTTTAATGTTGCCAAGTGGAATCCACTCTTTGGAATTAGTGACGAAACAAAGAGCTCTTCCTGCAGTGCTTCTTCCATTTGTAGATGTTTTTCTTTTTTTGTTTTTTTTTTTTTTTACTTTCTTTTTTTATTTTAATTTGTTTTGTTTTTTCGAGACGTTTCTCTGTGTCCTGGATTTTGTAGTCCAGTCTGTCCTTGAACTCCCAGAGATCCATCTACCTCTGTCTTCCTGGGTGCCAGGATTACAGGCATATGTCACTGTGCCCTGCTTGTTTCGTTTTGTTTCGAGATTCTACTTATTTTTATTTTATGTATGTGAGTGTTCTGCCTGTATGAATGTCCATGCAACATGTTTGTGTGATGTTCTTGGAGGCTAGAAGAAGCATTAGATCATCTGAACTGTAGTGACTAACTGTAGTTACAGATGATTGTTAGCCATGTGTGGGTGCTGGGAACTGAGCCTCGGTCTTAGGAAAACAGCTATTGTTCTTTCAGCCCTCTTTTTCCCTATTTCACCTCCTGTTGTTAGTAACGGAATAATTTCTGTGTGCCCAGTTTCAGTGCTTCAGTCCTACTAGTCTGGGACTGAGCAGAGAACAGAACAGCTGGTGTTCTGCTGTGAAAGTCAGTAAGTTAATAGTCAGTATGACTGAGTGACAGGAGGAGAGGAGCTCGTTTAGGGAAGCTGGTGATCCTGTTTTTACCTCCTATGTGGCTGTAGGAGTAGCTGGGATCACAGATGTGTGCTTTTGTGCTTGGCTTTATGTGGGGTCATTCTAGTTTGGCATCTCCAGAGTCTTTTGTTTGCTTTTGAGATGACTCCTGGCTCTGTTTTGCTCTTGCTGGCCCAGACTCCTGGCCAAACAGCTCTCTGCCTCCTGAGTAGCGAGGGCAATAGGCCAGCCTCATGGGGCTTTGCTCTTACTGGGGAGGTATTCAGGAAGGAAGTGTACTGTTTTGTGTCAGTAAGTAGGTGTCCGGATTGTTTTCACTAGCTGCATAGAAGTCACCCTCGGTTTTATTCTTTGTTTCCTGTAAGATGTTATCCTTAAATTCCGGGACAAAATTGAGAAGATGGAGAAAGATGTATATGCAGTGCTGCAGCTGGAGGCGGAGGAAAAGGAGATGCAGCAGTCGGAATCCCAGGTGAGCTGCATGATCATCTCCCATTGTGCTGTTCAGTGACAGCGGTGGGGCTCACCTGGCAGTGAGTGCTGCAGCTCAGCCACGGCTGTCCTGTGCCATCTCCACAGATCGACACAGCAAAGCGGCTCTTAGAGAAGGGGAAGGAGAAAGCAGACCAGGAGCCTGAGAGGAGCTGGTTCCAGACCAAGGAAGAGAGGAAGAAGGAAAAGAGTAAGTCCTGAAGGCTCGAGGATCAGGCTGAACGTCGAGGTTTAGTGGGTAAAGTGTTTGCTACAAACCTAAGGACCTGACTTTGAATTTTCAGAACTTTGACTTTGAAATTCAGACTGACTTTGAATTTCACAGCTTTAAGAAATTAAAATGGCAGCATTTATCTTTATCGTTATCATAGGAGTAGATGTAATTTTTCCCTGTTCAGGGATAGATTTTCCAATTTTTGCCATTTGGCAGAAGGAATAAGAATGTCATGAGAAACTTTGAACATGTGCCCCTTAGTTAAGCAGGCATATTTGCTCTGTAGGAGCAACTTCTGAAGGTGAAAAGGTATGCCACTAATTCTAATGCAATTTCAAAATTATCTCTCATATAGGCTATGCCAGCAATTTTAGAAATTTGATGGGACAGGCAGGAAGGGTGAGTGTGTTAGACTTCTGTTGAAGTGGGCTGTGGTTTGGTGGTGGAAGGTCTTGAGTACTAGGTGAAAACTGTCTTTGTCCTTCTTAGAGGGAGTTGAGACAGTGAGCACCTTCTGGGTGCTGAGGCAGCTGGGGTTGGTGCGCTTCAGATGATCAACAGAGGAGTGTATGTGGAGGGAGACAGCCTCAGCTGCCTTTCTCAGGTGTCCTGTCATCCACCTTGGTTCATTTACTTGTTTGTTTGGTTTGGTTTTTCAAGAGTTTCTCTACCCCTAGCTGTCCTGGAACTCATTCTGTAGACCAGGCCGGTCTCAAACTCTCAAAGATCCACCTGCCTCTGCCTCCCAAGTTCTGGTACAGAGCTCAGCAAATGGCCTACTCTGGCTGGCCAGTGAACCCTAGGGATCAAGCCTGTCCTGCCACCCCAGTCCTGGGATTATAAACAGATTACCATACACCCACTCTTTCTTCTTCTTCTTCTTCTTTTTTTTTTTTTTTTGTTGTTGTTGTTTTTTTAATGGGTTGTAGTACTTGGGTTTACATTTAACCTCAGCACTCTGGTGGCAGAGGTAGGTGGATCTCTGTGAGCTCCAAGCAAGCCAGAGCTACACAGCCCCTATGTCAAAAAGCCAGTTTAAAAAAACAAGTTAGAAAAAAAAAAATAAGGCAAGTGGATCGCTGAGGTTGAGGCCAGCCTGGTCTACAAAGCGAGTCCAGGACAGCCAAGTCTACACAGAGAATTCCTTTCTCAAAAACCAAGCAACAACAACAACAACAAAAAAGTTGGATCTGGATATGATATTCAGATCCCCACTCTTTTAAAAATGTGTATATTTATTCTGTCATAGTTTCATTGTCTGTTAGCCTTCATTGATCACACTCCCCACCTCAAGCTGTCCCCTTCTACTCCTGCTCTGTGCTGAGCCTCTTTCCAGCAGGTTGCCTTCCTGCTTTTCATAGCTGCTGCATTTAATTAAGTCTGACGTGAGCATGGCTGGGTGTTATTCTCTTGAACACGAGCAACTACTCGGAAGCCCTTGACCCTCATTCTTATCTGACAGGCCCTTTACTAAGTGAACCATCACTTCCCGCAGTTATTTTTCATCTTACACTTTAAAGACATAATGAAACAGCCCTGAAACTCCACGCTCTGTTCTCACTGCAGTTGCTAAGGCCCTGCAGGAGTTTGACTTGGCCTTAAGAGGGAAGAAGAAAAGAAAGAAGTTTATGAAGGATGCAAAGAAAAAGGGAGAGATGACGGTGAGTGGCCTCCCTCAGGAGTTGGGTCCTATGGAGCACTGGTCAGTGTGCGCTCATTCCTCACTCTGCTCCCAGGCAGAGGAAAGGTCCCAGTTTGAAATCCTCAAGGCACAGATGTTTGCAGAGCGGCTGGCCAAGAGGAATCGCAGAACCAAGCGAGCACGGGCAATGCCCGAGGAAGAGCCTACAGCAGGCCCTGGTAAGGGATGCCCGCACCATGGGAGGAGTAGGTAGCATGGCAGTGGTCAAGCTTTAGAGGAAGTGGGGTGCACCAGTGTACTTGGCCTTCCACTGACTTTGGAATCCTCTCCCAGAGCATCAGGTGACTTAGCAGCCTCTGACCCTTTTTTTTTTTTTGGTATGTGTGTGTGTGTGCAGCCAAGAAGAAAAAGCAGCAGAAGAAGTCTGTGTTTGATGAAGAACTCACCAACACGAGCAAGAAGGCCCTGAAACAGTATCGAGCTGGGTGGGTTTTAAATGCTGCTCTGCCCTCGGTGTGCTGCCAGCTGAGGCATGTGTGTCCTTGCCCTCTCCCCATGCTTACCTAGAGCTTCAGAGTGCTGTGACGCAGCCTCATGTATAAGAGCAGGAGAGTTGTTAAGTGTGTCCTTCTGTAAGCGTCCCTGCTCTAGAGATCTCAACAGGGCTTCTCAGGAAGGGCCTCTACCCAGACTTTAAAGCTGGTAGCTGGTTTCCAGAAATGGATATTGTTTTGTACATGCTCACAGGAGCCTGAATCCCAGACACTGAGACTCACACGGCTGCACCCATCCCACCTACGCTACCCTTTCTGTAAGGGCGAGGTCGGGTGACATCACTCCCATGCTCCACGGCCTGCCCATCACATTTCATCTCTCTTACAGCCCTTCCTTTGAAGAGAGGAAACAGTTGGGTCTGTCCCGCCAGAGAAGAGGGAACTTCAGATCCAAGTCCAGGTGATGTGCACTGTGGAGGGAGAGGTGGTGCCTGTGGGCGGACAGGCAGCCTGTCGTGGGAGGCAGCACTGCTCCTTTCTGGCTTTAATTTGTTGATTTTCTTAATAGGTACAAGAGAAAGAAGTAGCCCCGGTGTTGTGAAGAAGCTCGTGGGACAGTTTTATATCCCTTCCCTGTGGGAAGTCATCTTGTCTTGGTCTTTTTTTTTTTTTTTTTTTTTTTTTTTGGTAAAACAAGAACAACCCCTGTTGTACAAGCCTGCTGTTGGTGTATTTGTTGTTTTTCTGTCTGGGTGAGTTAATGCCTTAGGTCATTCATTCATCCCTGGCTCCTTTTTAAGTTTTGAGTGTGTCACTGTATCCCAGGCCAGCTTGGAACCCGCTACTTAGGCCTCAACCTTGTGGCACTCTAGATTACTGGGATTGCAGGCATACACTGCTGTGCCAGGCTGTGGCTTCCTTCCTGACCAGCTTTGCTACAATATACCCAATTTTGTAAGTTCACATTCCCTCACCTCGGTCTGGAAATGGTCACTTATCCAGCTACACATAATCTGGAAATAAAGTCTGTTCAGCAATACTACCAAGATAGGCTTCTGTTTAGAAGGCTGAGGCTCGAGGGACTTAAAGTATGGTAGAATGTAGGCTGCACAGGACTTTACCCCACCTCAGTACTCCCTTACCACAGCACCTGTTTTCCTGGGATTTGGAAGGAAGGAGGCTTGATACTTGGGAGTTCTGAGGGGTGACTATATATTGATGTATCAGTGACTACCTGGATGTTTTCTGCCCTGTGAGGACTCTGTCCCAGAAGATAAGACTAAGCATTGTGTCCTCTACGTGGTGAACTTTGATGGCTACAGTGCCTGGGACTGTACTTCCAAAGGACTCGAGATGGGAATGTGACTGGCCTAACTCTTTAAATGGACCACTTAAGTTCTTTGAAAAATTTCCACTCTCCATTCCCATTTCTCGGATTTTAATTCAGGCCAGGCTGAGAGTATTTCTATATTCCTTCTGAATCCAAGATAATGGAAGAAAGTCTGCTCTAAAGCTCAAAAAAAATTGTGTGAGACCAACAAATAGCTGTATGAAAACTATAGGTGTTCATGATTGTGTTTTTGATGTTAACGACAAAGTAGAAAATTCATTAGGACCCCCCCAAAAAAAAAATGACACATGCCTCACCATATGCAATGCCCTATCCACAATTCTCTGGTCACCCAAGTTGTTACTGAAAGGAAAGTGGACAAGCCACTGGGTAAGGCTTGTGATGCTTGTAGAACATAGCAGAAGCCCCTAGGTTCATCAGTTACTAATACAGCAAAAAGCAAGCAGAGATACAGACCATAGACTTTTTTTCAATCATTTTTATTAATTGGCTTTATAGGCTAAAGTGCATAGTAAAGACAAAAAAAGGAAATGCATACATAAGAAAGGGGCTTTGTGGCCAACATTAGAAAGGACCTGAGATGCCTAACTGTTCTAAGGAACAAGGAACACGGAAAGAGATGCAGAGGCAGGCAGTGGGCCTGGGGCCGGGGCCTGCAGAAGCTGCTGGCATGCTACCCTGCCCAGGCAAAGGCTGCCAGGGAGGGTGCTGGGATGAAGGCTCTCAGGAGGTACTGCTGACGCTGGACCCTCAGGCAGCACCACCACAGAGCCTCTCCTGCAGAGACACACCCACCCACCCCTGCTATTTGAGTGCAAGTTTCAGGACGGTGCAGGGGTTGCTCAGCCTGTGCCTGCTGTGGGAGCCCCACCCCGCTGGGGACAGTGGCTTTGTAACGGGGTCAAGAGGAGTTGGTGAAGTGTCTGTCACAGGCCTCCATCTCCAGGAGGGCAGGAGCCCAAGGAGTAGGGTGCTGGCGTTCTTGTGCTCCTTGAAGGGTAAGTGGTTCCTAAAGCTCTGGGCTGCTGTTATTACAGTGGAAGTTAGTCAGCAAGTTAGGGCCTGGCCATAAGAAGCAGTGCACCCTGGGAACACAAGTGCTGACCACATCAAGACCCAATTACCCTAATAGCCCTGGGTGGAGGCCAGATGCTCCCAGGAGTCCTACCTACTGCAGGTGAGGAGCTGAGAGATGTGGGCTCTGCTCAGTGCTGGAGGTAAAGTGCTTACTCTAGCGCAGGGGTTCATCTAGAATCACATGGGCAAGCCCTAAAAGTGGATCCTTAAACAAGTGCGAAGACTAAAGGGCACTAATGAACTGCTTCCTCCACAGGGGAGCCAACCTGGCTCTGAGGTGGCAAAAGGCTTTAGGGTGCCAACTTCTACATCATCCTGTGGATCTCCTCAAAGTTCATCAGGTTGTTGGCTGTGTCTGACCAGGCAGGGTGCTGGGCTCCATCCATCTCAGGGGCAAGCTGGTTGCTTCTCTCGAGAGTATGATTTTCACCACCAATCACCTCCTGACACTCAGGACAGGTGGCCCTCTGCATGGCTCCCCCACACTCAGTAATTACATAGATGTGGCCATTGGGGCACTTGAACCAATGGCCACGAGGAACACCCATGGCGGTGACAATCTGCACCCGTTCTTCCTCTGAGATGCCCAGGCCAGAGCAGGGAAGAGTGGTTTTCAGGGCATCCATCTTTTTCTTCACAAGCTGTTCATCTTCCTGGGTGAACTTAGATGTTTTTTCGAGGATATTCCGGATGCTGGAGACCTCTTCTGCTATGCTGTCTTTCAGATTCTCTGCCATCTTGCAGCGCATCAGGAGGTTCACCAAGTAGGTGAGCCTCTGGATTTCACTCTGGAGGTCGCTCAGTTCCTGGCCACTGAAGCTCAAGCGCTTCTTGGCCAGCCACTCGTAAACCTGTTCCAGTCGAGTCCTCACTCTCTGCTCTTCTAAGTAATGCACCTTTTCCAGAGACCCCTCCAGGTTGGCCAAGTGGTCGTAGAAGCTGATGGAATTCTCCACATGGCCCAGGTCCTTCACTGACAGGTTTTTCCGAGCCAGCTTCTCTTTGAGCATCAGGAATTCCTCAGGACGCAGCTGGTAGAAGAGGGTCTTACTCTCCAGCAGGGCCTTAAGTTGTTCCTGGCTGGCTGCGATCTCGCCTGCAGAGCCCAGGATCTTTTCCTTGACGATTTCTATCTCTTCCAGTCGCTGTTTGATGCTGGTTCCATACCTCAGGTTTTTGCGGATGGGAACCTGGCAGATGGGGCAGACCTTCAACTTGATGGCAACCTCGTCATCCTTCTGCTCGTTCATGTAGCGGTCCAGGGCTTGTACCTCAAAGATGTGGTTGCAGTCTTCCAGCTGTACAAAGCGGGCATCAGGCTCATCCTCAAAGCCAAAAAAGATTTGGGTGACCTCATCCAGTTGGCAGACACGGCACTTCTTGGGACATGGCTCCCCACACAGACCAATGCAAGGGTGGCCGCAAGCCAGCAGCTTAGTACAAGGCACATAGCATGGAGGCCTATTGCAGGGCTCTGAGCAGAGTTTGGTACACTGGTAGTGCTGGCAGCGCCAGACACAGGGCTCCACGCAGGGGCTGCACAACTCCCCACACTTCTTCTTGCACTGGCTGTGGACACAGCGGTTCTGACATGTCCGCTGGCAGGGTGGGCACTCACCAGTGCAGGGCTCCTGGCACTTGTGTGAGCAGATGAGCAGGCGCTTGCAGGGCTGTTGACAGCGCTCATGGAATCGCCCTTCAAAGCAACTGTGACAGGAGCCTGGGCAAGGATGGCCGCAGTCTAGGACAGTGCCACACTTGGTGGTACACTTGACTAGCAGACCATATTGTAGATTCCCCACCTCACCACACTTCACCAGTTGACTGTGCCCACAGTTAAGTTTCACGGTGACCTTTTCTGAACACAGACGCACACAATCCTCGCCACACAGGTGGCTGCATCTGTGGCCACATCTCAGTACCTTGGGACAAGGCTCCTGGCAACAGAAATCTGACTCTGACATTGAACAAGGGACCATCTGTTTGTGACCACACTGAAGAATGATTTTGGGTACTTGCACCTGACAAGGCTCACACTCCTGGAAGCAAACAAGCGGACACCGGTGCCCATCCTGGCAGATGACTTTCTGGCATGGCTTCATGCACTGGAACTCCTTGTGGGAGGAGTCATATGGGTGGCAGGCACGTGTGCACACATGCCCACAGGCCAACCGGAACTCACAAGGCAGGCTGCAGCCTCCTTCCGGCACTTTTTGGAAGTCAGAAGCTTTGGATACAAGGGTGTGGGTGTCAGGGTGGTTCTGGCAACAGAGGCGGAGGGATGGGCCGATTTGGTGGTTCTCTCGAAGGGTATGGATGATCCTGCTCCACAGCGGCACCTTGGCAAGCATCTGCATGTTCCCGATGCAGTACATCCCCTTCTTGGCCCGGGACAGAGCTACGCAGATGCGGTTGGGGATCTGGAGAAAGCCTGCCTTGCCCTCTTGGTTGCTCCGCACCAGGGAGAGGAGGATGATGTCGTTCTCTTCCCCTTGGTACTTGTCCACCACATGGACCTTGATGCCAGCAAATGTCTGGGCAGGCATGAGTTTGCGCAAACAGAAGAGCTGCCCAGTGTAGGTGGTGAGGATGGTGATCTGGGAGGGCAGGTACTCCTGGCACAGGAAGTACTGGCACAACTCCACCACAAAGTGTGCTTCGTGCTGGTTCTGGTGGCTTTTGCCTTCTTGGATCTCCTGTTCAGGAAAGTTGTGCTCCACAAAGAAGAGGTTGGAGGAGACCCCCTGAAAAGCAAGGTGGCAGCACATCAGAGACTCCCTTGTAGCGCTTTCCCCCTCAGCACTGGGGATGGAACCCAGAGCCTCAAACAGGCTAAGCAGGTGCTGGACCTCTGAGCCCCAGCTGTTGGCACTTCTATTTGTTTATTTTATTTTTTTTTCTTTTCAAGACAGGGTTTCTCTGTGTACCTTGGCTGTCCTAGACTTGCTTTGTAGACCACGCTGGCCTCAAACTCACAGAAATCTGCCTGCCTCTGCCTCCTAGAGTGCTGGAATTACAGGTGTGTGCCACCACCATGCCAGGCTCTTGGCCCTTCTTTTTCTTATCTCATGGACACTGACCACTTGACTCCACCTCAAAATCTTTATCTTTGAAGTTAGTTGCCATGTGTTTTATCTCAGGCCATGGCACTGAGATTTTAAATGATTAAGCCTATCATAGCTTTCTAAGTATCTGAATCACCTGTAATGGCCAAAGGAATAAGCAATAGTTGGTGATAAGGAAGCAGCTGATTGTGCTGAGCACCCCACTGCTGACCGCTGCACACAGACCCCTCCGCATGGCTCGGGGACAGGGCAGGAGCAGTCATTCTCACTACAGAGAGGACTATGCCACCTGGATCCCTTGCTGGACTTGCTCAACGTCACAGAGCTGCCAAGTGGCAAAACTGAGATTAAACCAGGTCAAGATCCTCTATCCTGTCCCTCTTCCTAAGGCTTGGCAATCCTGAGCTGGATCTATCCCACCGTGCCCCTCCCCCCTTTTTTTCGGATTCTATATTTATTTTATTTATTTATTTTTATGTATATGATGTTCTATCTGCATACAGATGCTGGCATGCTGGGAGGGCCGGCATGCCCTCCCAGTTGAGGACATTGGACCTCATCATAGATGGTTGTAAAACACCATGTGGGAACTGAACTCAGCACCTCTGAAAGAGCAGCCAGTGCTCTTAGCTGCTGAGCCATCTCTCCAGACCCACGTTTTTTGTTTTTGTTTTTAAATGTGTGTATGTTTACCCAAGTGTGGGTGCCCATAAAGACCAGAAGATGCAGAGAGGCCAGGAAATGATCAGTACTGGATGCCCTGGACCTGGAGGTAGAAGCAGTCGTGAGGGACCCACTGTGTGTGGTAGGAATTGAACCTGGGTCCTTTACAAGAGCAGTACACTCTTTTTCTTTGAGACAGAATCTATCATGAAGCTCTTGTTGTCTTGGAGCTCGCTATATGTACACAAAACTTGCCTTAAACTCACAGAGCTCCATCTGCCTCTGTCTCCTCCTCCCCAGTGCTGGAATTAAAGATGTATACACTCTTAAGTGCTGAGCCATCTCCAGGCCCTCTACTACTTTTGAAAGCTTTTCCCCCAACCCCCGACGGGTAACAGAAACCTCCTAGGCCGCTGACACCAGCAGAGATGACCAGAGAGGACAGACTGACCTTAATCTGCTCATACTTGAGGACAGAGGGATGGTTCTTCAAATCCTGGTAAATGTGGGGGGTCAAAAGGCGGGCAATTTCAGGGCGCATGCGGTGCTGGAACAACACGTGTGGTTAGCAACATGAGCAAGACAAAGAGCCATTTCCTCTGGAGGCTATGGATACCAACAGGAAGCCTACAGGGGTAACAACTAGGAGAAAGCAGGATGCAAGTGGCTTCATCCTGAGAAGCAGGGGACCTTGTGATGGGCTACTTCAGCGAAACACCAGCTCTAATTGCTGGCAGGTGGCATATACCCAGGTGCCTTCTCCCATATGTCTGTCGTAACATGAGCCCAGCCTCACCTGGTGATTCAGACGGACGAAGGGGATGTTCACTTTTACCAGCCGTTCAAACAGCGACACCTCAAGGTTGAAGTTCTTGGCCAGATCATACACATTAGCACTGGGGCGCAGCTGCAGAGAGAAACATGAGAATTCTCTGCTGGAAACACACTGAACACCCAGCAGCATGTGTTTCAAGCACCGTCTACTGGAAGGCGGCTGCTAGTCTAGGCACTGACAAGTTGAGGATTAATAGGAACCATGAAGAACCCAGGGAAATGTAAGGGAGAGCCCAAGCCTGAGGGTGGGAATTCTTTGGCTAGACCTCTGAACAGTGACCCCTGAGTTGACAACAGCATGGAGGAAGTCGCAAAGCCATGAACAGGGACAGTCCCATGAACAGGGACAGGAAGGACAGTGAATCAGAGCCCTAAGCAAATGAGTAGGCCAGAGACACAGGACAAAGACCACTCTTATTTCTGAGGTGGTCTTACTATGTAGCAGCTTCTAGGCCAAGTATGGCTGTGCATGTCCCTGTGATCCCACACTTAGGAAGTGGAGGCAAGGGTCAGGAGCATAAAGCCATCCTCAGCTACCAAGTGAGTTCAAGGCTAGCCTGGGCTACACGAGACCATCTCAAAACCAAAGGAGCTTGATTTTTAACATCAAGAGTGGTGAGAAGCCCCGGGGGGTTGGATGGTGACATGCTCACATTTATTAAGACTTAAGTTTGGGGTCATCTGAGGCAGCTGTACCAGTATGCGGCACAAACTGGCAATGCCTGGATAATTTACTTTTTGTTTTGTTTTTCATCTTTTTCCAGACGGGGTTTCTCTGTGTAGCCCTGGCTGTCCTGGAACTTGCTCTGTAAAGCAGGCTGGCCTCAAACTTGAAGATCACCTGCCACTGCCACCTAAGTGGTGGGATCAAAGTGTGCACCACCACTGTCTGGTGTGTTTCTGTTGTTGCTTTTAATTCACTTTGGCTCCTTTTAGGGGACAGACCAGAAAGTAGCCAAAATGAAAGCAAGACTGAAGGAACGAGCCGGGTGGTGGTGGCGAAGGCCTTTGATCCCAGCACTTGGGAGGCAGAGGCAGGAGGATCTCTATGACTTTGAGTCGAGCCTGCTCTACAGAGCTAGTTCTAGGACAAGCAGGGCTACACAGCGAAACCCCGTCTCAACAAAACAAAACAAAACAATTAGTTAATTAAAAAAAAAAAAAAAGACTTAAGGAACTATGCAATTGTCTATGATGAAGGCTGGAGAGATGGCTCTACGGCTGCTCTTGCAGGGGACCCAAGTTCAATTCCCAGTACCCATGTAGCACCTCACAGCTCTCTGGATTTCTAGTCTAAGGGGATTTGACACCCTCTTCTAGCCTCCACAGGCACTGCAGGTATGGGGTACACCAACACCTAGGCAAAACACCCATAAACATCAAATAAATAAAAGACACTGTTTAAATAAATTTTAAAGGCATGTTGGGCTAAGCAATGTGGTACAGTTCTATAATCCCAAGGACAAGAGGATTAAAATTGGAGGCCAATCCGGTCTGTATGGCTAGGGACGTAGAGTTCAGGAGTAGGGCAGAAGGCCTGCCTAGCATGTGAGGCCCTGGGGGCAATCTCTGACTAGACTGGGGTTGCAGAGGAAAAGAACATGGATTCAAGGAAGAAAGCAAGCACAGAGTCACCGGTAAGCTTGAAGATTGTTAACTAGAAAGGCCAGGGTCTTCTGCTCGCCCTATTCCAGAGAACACCCATCTTCTAAGAATTCTTGCTTTACCTGCTGGTGGTCCCCAATCAGAATGAGATGCTGGCAAGCTTTGCTTAGCGTGGCAATGGTGTGGGCCTCAAGAACTTCAGCAGCCTCTTCTACAATGACAATCCTAGGCTCCACCTGCTGCAGGATCTGGCGGTACTTGGCAGCACCTCAAATCAGGAAAGAGGAGAGAGGCTCCTTTGAGCTAGGGGTACAAGACCCAAAGGGTCACCTCTTTTGTACCTTTCCTGGGCTGGCAGAAACTAGGCCTTCCTGCTCATCTGGGGCTGGAGTGGCCACTGAATAAGTGAGGGGGGGGTGAGGAGTGAGTGAGAGTGGTCCTGAGTGGCCCTGAGCTTCACGGTTGTTGGTTGTGATGAGTTTTAAGCAATGCAACAAGTAAGAAAACGTCACCAAGAGTTTCCAAGATCAGGGCAGCTGGCAACAGCTCTCACCATGTTTTCCTTCATCTGATAGGATCTGGGCACAAGGTGAACTTGGTTTGAACAGGTAAATCCCCACACCTTCCTACCTGTGGTTGTCATGCCCACAACCTGGGCGTCTTTAAGGATGTGCAGGTCTTCCTGGAGTCTTAACTCGGCCATTCTTTCTGCTGACGTGCGGTACTGGCGTTCATAGCTGAGGATCTTCCGGCGAGTGTCAGCTTGGTACATCTGCAACCAGAGCCTGGAGAATGAAGAACCAGGGAAAGGAAGCCTTTCTTTAGTAAGTGCTCCCTGAGGGAATGATGTACCTGTACCTGAAGTGAACCCTAAAGCTCTACAGGGTTTATAAGCCAGATAGGAAGAATGAGGCCCAGAATTACAGAAACCAAGCTAAAATGTACTGTAAAAGATGTGCAGGGTCCCCAGGAGGCAAGGAGGGAGGTGAGGACACAGAATAGAGACACAGCTCTATTATTAACGCTTCCCAGTGGCCTTTTCCTCTCGAGCTATATGAGATCCTGCCCAATCTGACCCACCCTGGGAACCCAACAGAAATTCCATAGGAAATGATATAGACTGGCTAGGCTTGGGCACCATACCTATAAAGCTGCCAGCGAGAGTTCAGGTCCAGCTGCCAGACATCATGGATCGCTCTGGCCTCGGCCTCAGTCATGGTGTTCAGTTTACGAAGCTCAACCTTCACTTTCCTCTTCATTTTCTTTTTCTGGCTGCGCTGGGTCTGTAGATATCAACACCAGTCAAGAGAAAGTGAGCAGGGCCCCAACACAGAAGCCAAGGGGTTGCCACCCCCCAATGAACTCTCACTCTCCCAACAGCTTCTCCATCAATGAAAAGCTGCACAAAGTTCCAGAGAACTGCCTGGACCCCAAGCCTGTCCTGTTTCTTCTCAGGCAGTGTGACCTGGCTACCAGCTTGGCAATGCAAAGAACCATGGGAAGGAGCTCCACTGGCCAGCAAAGGCTGACACTGGCTGTCTTTACTTATGTTTCTCACCTTTTAAAAGTCACACAAAGGGCTGAAAAGGTGGCTCAGAGGTTAAGAGCCCTGGCTGCTCTTACAAACGTCCTGAATTCAATTCCTAGCAACCACATGGTGGCTTACAACCATCTATAATGAAATCTGGTGCCCTCTTCTGGCATGCAGGTGTACATGCAGGCAAAACACTGTATATGTAATAAATCTTAAAAATGAAATAAAATAAAATAAAACAAAATCACACACAATGTCTCAGATACCATCATGATATTGTTTGTTTGTTTGTTTGTTTGAGACAGTGTTTCTTTGTATAATGGCCCTGGCTGCCCTAGGCTCACTTTGTAGACCAGGCTGGCCCTGAACTCACAAGATCTACCTGCCTCTGCCTCCCAGTGCTGGGATTAAAGGTGTGCGCCACCACTGTCTGGCTCATCATAACATTTTCTAATAAGTGTGTCTGTGCCATGTCCCTTTTACTACTACTCCTGTCTGAACTTGTTTGACTAGCATCTATTTCCCTTTCTAAAATGGGTGTGTCATCAAAGTAGAGGAGACCTGGCCATTGCTCAATGTTTTTTGGGCCGTTGCCTAGGAGCAGGTGCTTAATACAGGGCCTGCCACAAGCCTGAGACAATGGTCCAATGCACTCACAATCTCTTAAGAGGAAGCACTCCCTTCTGGATCTGTCACTGCATGAGGCTACAAGACTGTATGAAGACTGGCATGTGAAATAGACGTCACCACACTATTGACAAAATAAGAGAAGCCCAATAGGCAGTTTTAAGAAATGGGCCTATGCCTCTGCCCCCACGCTGTGCTACTGACTTGAACCTTTAAGGCACAAAGCTTTAGGTGAAAACTATTGCACCCACATTGTCCTTAAGAGACCATCTCCAGAAGTGTTACAAATTGGGATTTGGAGTAGCCAGTTCCCTGCTGTCATAGTAACACATAGTAAATGTTTGACCAAAACCAGAGGAAAGTTTACAGGGGACTAACTCACACTACTCTAGCTCTAAGTAAGTGTGGATGCCAGGCTGACTGAAGGATGAAGTCTGCTTTCCGGCTTATTCTCACCCTCTATGCCTGCACTGGCTGCTCTCAGACAACATGACCGAGAAGGTAGGTGAAATAATGAGTCACGTTTTTCTGAAAGCTCCACCCAGAGGAGCATCTGGACACCTGCTTCTCAGGTGGCAACGAACCTGTTGTTCGTCCTTTCTAGGCTCCTCTGATCAACCATAGCTTTTCTACCCTCAGGCTAGGTGCACGACAGTACAGCAGCCAGCTGTGAGGATGAAGTGACAAGCAGTAGTAACAGCAGTGGCCAAACCCTCCAAAGCCTTTCTCAGCAGAACCTAACCCAGGTCTGCCTGGTAAAACTGAATCCTCTTCCCTGTTCTGTTGGGGGCTTTAGGGAAGGAAGTTGGTTTACCTGCCACTCTTCTGTAGCTTGCTCCTCTCCAGCTGTAGTTCCAGGTCCATACTGGTCTAGTCTCATGGCCAAAAGCATTTTAGCCAACTCCTGATCCGTCCCATTGTCTTCCTTCTTTCTTCTCCGGGGTCTCACCACCTCTTCCTCTTCAATCACTCGGTCCGCTTGAATCAGGTCAGCTTCCTCTGCAATCTCGATTAGGGAGCCCTCCTCATCCTCTTCCTCCTCCTCTTCCCCTTCTGCCTGGGCTGAGAGAGGAAGCAGGTGGGACAGGGGCACCTGCAGAAGCTACCACACTAGACAGTCTCATGGCACTAAGCAGTCCTGGGACAGGAACATGGGAAGAGGGCCAATGACAAAGCATTCTTTGTGTTCGTTTGTTACACTTTATGATGGTTTAAAAATCATAATAAAGAAGGCTCTTTTTTTTTTTTTTAGATTTATTTATTTATTATTTATACAGTGTTCTACCTGCATGTGTGCCTGCATGCCAGAAGAGGGCACCAGATTTCATTATAGATGGTTGTGAGCCACCATTTGGTTGCTGGGAATTGAACTCAGGACCTTTGGAAGAAGAGCTGGTATTCTCAACCTCTGAGCCATCTCTCTAGCCCAAGAAGGTTCTGTTTTTGTGGGTGATGGTTTTTGTTTTGTTTTTCAAGACAGGGTTTCCCTATGTAGCCCTGGCTGCCCTGGATTCTCTCTGTAGACCAAGCTGGCTTCAAATTCAAAGATACATCTGCTTCTGCCTCCCAAGTGCTGGGATTAAAGGCATGTACCACCACACCTAGCCCTGTTGTTAGTTTTTGAAACAGGGTTTTTCTGTGTAGTCCTGGCTGTCCTAGAACTCGTTCTGTAAATCAGGATGGCCCTTAAACTTACAGAGATCTGCTTGCCTCTGCCTTTTGAGTGCTAGGATGAAAGTCATGCACCAACACTTGGCTTTTTTTTTTTCATTCTGTGTGTGTGTGTGTGTGTGTGTGTTTTGAGCCCAAGGTTGTCAGTTATATAGTTAAGGTTTATTTTGTGTTTTTGTTTCTGAGAGACGGTTTCTCTGTGTAGCCCTGGCTGTCTTGGACTCCCTTTGTAGACCAGGCTGGCCTCAAACTTACAGAGGTTCACCTGCCTCTACCTCCTCCAGTGCTGGGATCACAGCTGTGGCACTGTACCCTGCTCTGGTTTTGGTTTTATGAGACAGGGTCTCTCAACAGCCCTGGCTATCCTAGAACTCACTATGTAAACTAAGCTGGCTTTGAAGACACAGAGACCTATCTGCCTTTGCCTACCTAGTGCTGGAATTAAAGGCATGTGTCACTATGCCTGGCTTGAAGTTGTTATATAGTTAAGGATGACCCTGAACTTTTGATCCTCCTGCCCCTACCTTCTGAATCCTGGGATTACAAGCGTGTGCCACCATACCTGGTTTCAGGGTGCTGAGGATGGGACCTTCAACACTTACAGTGCTTACTAGGCAAGCAATCTACTGAGCTGTATCCCAGCACTAACTCTTCAGTTTCCAACAAGCATGTTCCATGTGTGTACCCAACAACAGTGTTCTCTCATTTGTAGTGCTCCTGATCAGTCTGTGACTCACTTTCCTATAAGGCTTTTGCTGACTGACTTCCATTTGTTAAGTATTCGTACTGTATTTTAGTCATGTTGTTCTGGTTTCCAGCACACTTTAGCTCATGGTGTCATGGGTCACATGGACCTCTTACCTGGGTTCTCAGGTCCTGCTGGAGAAGCATTCTGTGTGAAAGAGCCCACACCAAGCCCCAACCATTCAAGCATCATGGAATGCTTTGAGGGCTGGACACAGACCCAGTCAGCATCCTGTGAAGGAAGAATTGTCAGTCATGAGAACTCTGTGGCAGCTAGTATGAAGACAGTGCCTCTTTAAAGGACTTAAAATTCTTTCCTGAAGGCAAATCTCAAGGGCAGGTTCTTGCTTCATTTGAATGAAGCCCTGGGTTCTAACCACAGAAAATCTAAAGCCCAAACCTTACAGTTCAGAGGCTGCTGAGTTGGTGATACATGTCTGTCATCCTAGCACCTGGGAAGTTGGGGCAGGGAAATCAGGCATCTGAGGGCCAGCCTCAGCTATACAGTGAACTTGCGACCAGCATGGGCTACATGTGCCCTTTGTGCCCTTGTCTTAAATAAAATAAAACTAAATTAAATTTGGAGGTTACAAAACACTTTCTTTAATACTATTTACACAAAATGCTAAAATCTAAATATCTTGCTTGTCTTGACAAAGTCAAGAGGATCATGACAACATGGAGCTTTTGTACCAAATGGCAGCAGGCAGCTGGAGCTGAGGACACCATCCAGGTGACCACAGACCTCTCTGTCCCATTGCTTCTCACCAGCCCAGTGATGCAAGGACAGCCATCTTGCAGGGAAGGTCTGAGTGAGTCGTTGCAGGGTCCTCTAGGCAGGCAGTGTATCACACAGCTGCTTAGGTGGGATCTCACTGATATAAACCCACATTCAGTCTATACACTCCACACCGTTGACTCCTAAGTTCCTGAGACGGACTGTACTTCTGGTTAGGATGTTCTTCCATATGACACTTATAACTGGGCATGATGTCATAAGCCTATAATGCCAGCACCTGGGAGATGGAGGCAGGGGGATTAGGAGTTCTAGGTCGTCGTGGTCGTGGGTTACATAATGAATGAAAGGCCAACTTGGATATATGAGACTATTTCAAAAACAAGCAAATGAGCTGGAGAGATGGCTTAGCAGTTAAGAGCACTGATAGATTTCCAGGGAACCTGGGTTCAATTTCTAGCACCCACATGGTGGCTCACAACCATCTCTAACTCCAGTTCGAAGTGATAGTGCCTTCTTCTGGTCTCTGTGGGCACCAGGCACAAAAATGGTATACAGACACAGGCAAAACACCCATGCACATAAAGAGATTTAAACAAAAACAAAGCACCATTTAATCACAGCACTTGAGAGGCAGAGGCAGATGGATCTCTGTTAGTTTGAGATCAGCCTGCTCTAGATAGTGATCCCAAATCTCAAACAAAAAAAAAAAAATAAAATAAAAAAATAAAACAGACAATCCCAAACATAAACTTCACAAAGGTTTATAAATACTAACTTTATGTCCAAATAGTAATCCTCTAACAGTGAAGCTGAGCAGTAAAAAAATTTCCATTTTTGTTGTTTTTTTGGGACGGCACTTCAATGTGCATTCTGAGAACTTACTGTAGTTAACCCAGGCTGGTCTGGAGCTTGCAGCGATCCTCTTGTATCTGCTGCTGGGTGCTAGGCATGTACCACTGTATCTACTCAAACTGCCATGTTTTCCTTAGCCAAAATTACAAGTGGTAGCAATTTCATAGTGCTCAACTTAATGCTACTGTTGTCCATATGTATGCGCTTGTGTGTGTGTGTGTGTCTGTGTGAGTCTGTGAGTCAGTCAGCCAGCCAGTCTGTCTGTCAGTGTGCCTGTACTGGGGACCAAACACAGAACCTTGTTCTCATTAGTTAAGTACTCTTCTACTTAGTAAACAGGCACATAGATCCAATAACCTGTGCAGAGCAAAGCCATCCAGGTACAAAGCCAGCAGGTGGCCTGCAGGGCGTTGTCCCTAAGGACCCTCAACTGCTTCTTATTACAACAGGGAGTGCTTCACTCCAGCAGCATTGGGTCCACAAACAAATAAGGCCTCTGTTGGAGCTACCTCCATGTACTGAGCACCCTCTGGGCAGCCCTACCTGCATGGGTCCGTTCATGAGGCTGTCCCAGTGCTGGGCAGAGATGTACTTCTCCAGGTACTGTTCCCGAAGGACTCCCAGGGTAGTGCACTCCAGGGTCTGGGCCCCTTCCTGAAGTTTTTGCTCTGACTCCTTCATCTCTGTCACAATCTGCCAAGAACAGAAGAAAGAGGTGATGAAGAAACATTCTTTCCCAAAGCCAGCTTCTGCCCTGAGGGAAAATAAAGTCAAGAAAGGAAAAGCAAGAATGAGTAATAAGTAAACATACCAGTCAACAAACCAGTTTCTCAAGTACATCACAAGGTCTTGAAACCCAAGGACCAGTGTTCAGTGGCCTGATCAGGCAGTAAGCAGGGTGAGAAAAGGACACAGTGGAAAACAGGCCCCAGGCACTCTGGTCAGACTTCAAGCCTCACAGCCTCTTTCCTTTCTTGATAATAAGACCTGAGTTTTGTTTTGTTTTTTTGTTTTTCTCTACTTGCTTAAGACACAGGTTCTTGCTACATTGCCCAGGCTGTTCCCAAACTTCTGGTTTAACTAATCCCACCAACTTCAGTTTTCCTAATATCTGGGAATAAAACTCTGTGCCACTCTACCCAGTTGTGATTTTGATTGGGCACCCTGCTCATAGAAAAAGACTTGATGTCACATACCTTTAATCCTAGCTCTCAGGAGACAGAGGCAGGTGGATCTCTGAGTTGAGGCCAGACAGGTCTACAGAGTGAGTTCTAAGAGAAGAGGTACACAGAGAAACCCTGTCTTGAAAACCCAAGACACGACCATACTCTTGAAATCCCAGGTATGGACCTGGTCAGTATTCATGGTCTTGGCCAGTATTTAATAAAGTTCTATTCAAGTTTGGTTCAAGAAAAGAAAAGAAAACAAAAGAAAAGAACGGAAAAACCAAGACACTTCCCAGTCACTGGCTAAGAATGTGGTAGTTTGGGAAAAGCAGACTGAAGGTCCTGGTAGGGGTAGGAGAGGAACTTTTTCAACTCTGTCTTGGGCACCAAAGATTAGCAGGATGAAATGCTAGAAGGAAGCTAGGTCCTTCAGAAGGCTGAAAAGCCAGCCAGAAAGCTATGCAGGTCCCTTGAGCCCCTTGGCTATTCCAGAATAAGGACTTACACTCATATAGGCCCTTCGAAGGTGCATAGGGAGGACGCGGCGGAACTCCCGCTTGTTCCTCAGCTCCCTCAGGGTGAACTGCTTCAGGATTTCACTGTTGCTCCTTCCACCCACTCGCACAATGCTGGTCTTCTGGCACCTGTAGATGCCTGTAAAGCAACGTGCAGTATTCCAGAGCTGAGAAGGGCGATGTTGACTTTGCTCAGGGGAGAGCTGTGTGTGTCTAGGATCTTATCTCAACTGGTCCCGTAAGGGAACAAACTTGTGCTTACAGGATATTCACCCCATTTTGTGTGAGAAGGTGAAAAACAAGATGTGGGCAACCAAGCAGAGAAGCGTAGAGCTTCAGAGCAAGGCCGTGGACTTGGACAAATGGAGAGAGGACTCTTGGCCCTGACACCTAACGCTGTACAGCACAGGCAAGGCAGCGAGGTGCCTCACTCTGAGTAAGAATTGGAGGCAGGAGGAATGACTGTGTGTGGCTACAGTCTGCATAAGCAAACTATCTCTGCATCTCCGAGCACGGCCCAGTGGAAGCAAGCAGCCAGTACACGTGACCCATTCCACACATGTAATGGCTGCTTACATGTTGGAGACATGGCTTTTGATATGCTTTCCTGTCTCACATCCTGGCTCATTAAACCACTTATTCCAATAGCTATAGCTCTAATACTTAAGGACCAGCTGTTGCAAAAGCACAGAAAGGACCTAAACTAGCAGATGGGTGGAGCCTACAGGGCCATATAGGTGGGAAAAGCACAGAGAAATAAATTCAGGATAATGTCTCAACAAAAGGAAGAGTGCATATTAGTTATTCACTAGGCCGAGTAGCATTAAGAAGATTTATTTTATGTGTTTATGATTGTGTCAATAGAGACCTGTGGGGACACAAGAAGGTGTCCAGTCCCCTGGGGTTGTTATAGGTAGATTGAGAGGTGTTCAGTGTGGGTTCTGGAAACTCTACTCAGGCCCTGTGGAAGAGCAGCCAGCACTCTTAACCACTCAGCCAACTCTCCAGCCCCTAATGTGTACTTTTTATGATTAATATATTGTATAAATACAGTAAAATTTTTCCAGTCCTTAATGTTTAGAGTCCATGGCACAGACCCCCCCAAAAAAAATATTGCAGAGGCTGCAGAGACTTCTCATCAGTTAAGATCATTGGCTGCTCTTCTAGAGGACTGGGTTTGATTCCCAGCACCCACACAACCACCTGCAACTTCAGTTCCAGGGGATCAGAACCCTCTTCTAATCTCTGACAGCACTAGGCATACATATGGTACACAGGCAGGCAAATGCCCAAACATAGACTAAAATAAATTAATCTTCAAACATTAAAATACAAAAAGAAAAAAATGAAGAAAAGGGACTTGGCAATGGGACAAGTCCACTGGGGTCATTTAAGGTAAGGCTTGAAGAATGAGTTGGTACAAGCTGGGCTAGATGCACTCATGCTGAGGTGGGGAGCGCAAAAGGGGACAGCCTAGGGAGAAGAATTCAAGGACTGAAGGTGATTAGTGTCCCTGGGTTTGGGAAGCAGAAAGACAGAGAGAGTGCCCAAGGTGTAGAGTAGGGCAGATCAGCCAGCCTTTTGTGTGAGGATAAGGACTGTGCACAAGGGTTAGAGAGGTGTGTCTGTGTGTGTGTGTGTCCCCGTTTGCTTGTGCTCGTGTGTTGCAGAGGATGGAGGCTGGAGCCTTGTAACACAGGAAGAAGTGTTCCACCACTGAGCTACAGCTACGGCCCCAGTAGAAAACCATTTTGCCCGAAGACATTCATTACCTTCTAGAAACTGGTCCAGGGCATGATTAGTATAACAAACGACCAAGATGGGGAACTTCTGAGCATTCATTTGCCAAACAGACTTGTTGGTCAGAAGGGCCTGAACAATTTTTAGACCCACATAGGTTTTGCCTAGAAAATAAGGAAAAGACAAGTTACAAAATGTATATTTTAGGTTAGTATTTTTATTCATTAACTTAAAAGGTGAACGGCTGTGTATCTCAAATCTTATTAAATAAACATATTCATCTGAAATTTGCCTACATGGAGAAAAACAGGAATTCAAATACCAGTCCACTATCTGCTTAAAAACATTCTCATTGGCCAAATGTGGTGGTGCAGACTTGTAATCCCAACACTTGGAAGACAGAGGCAGGAGGACTACTGTGAATTCAAGGCCAGCCTAGACTACACAGTGAGACTGTCTTATAAAGCAAACAAATATTCCTCTTCCTTTCATGAGAACACATTTGAAGAATAAAAGAGTTTTAAAATGTGTAAAAGCTAGATGAAAGAAAAAACAAATAAACAAACAGACAAACACCCAAAGCCTTTTTTTTGACAAGCCTTTTTTTTACAGTCCAGGGTAGCCTGGAACTCACTATGTATCTGAAGATGACCTTGAATTTCTGTCCCTTCTACCCCTGCTTACCCCTCCCTTTCAAGTGCTAGGATTACAGATACCAACGAACCATTACATCTTGGTTATTTGGTGCTGGCTTCGTGCATGCCAGCCATGCATGCAACTTACCTAAATGATATCCCCAGCCTAGATGAAAAGTTCTGATGTGAATTTCTTTCACTTTTAACTGTGACAATGAAGACAGAAGGCACAAGTAGTCATAGTTCAGTTAAACAATGCACACAGGACACTTGGTGCCACTGATGCTCCGAGAAGCCTTGGTTTGTCTCCACACTCACTCCAGATCACGCCTTCCTCTTCCCACGTCCCTCTCCTTACAGAAGTCTCAGGCTGCCGACTCCTGTCTGTGTGCTGCACACATCACTGACTTACAAGATGGAGACTGTGGCTGCCATCTCATCTTCTGCCTTAGTTGGATCAAGACTGCCTCCCTGTCATCACAGGATGCTGGTCTCAAAATTTACACTTTGCAAGAGGGGTAATAAACTACTCAGAGTGACTACCATTCCTGTAGAGACAGTGCCCAGGCTGCCCAGGCTATGCTTCAATTCCTGAGCCCAAGTGATCCTCCTGTCTCAATCTCCCAAGCAGCTGGACTAGAGTAGGTATATACTAGCTCATAAGTTATATTTTTAAAAAGTCCATTTGTTGTTGTTTTGAGATGCCATCTCATGTGGCCCATGCAGGCCTAGAGCTCTTGCTCCCCCTCACTCCACCTTCCAAATGGCAGATTTACAGGTGCATCATAACAAAGGCTCTTTGTTTGTTTGTTGTTGTTTGTTTTTTTTTTTTCTAGACAGGGTTTCTCTGTGTAGCCCTGGCTGTTCTTGAAGACCAGCTGTCTGTAGACCAGGCTGGCCTCAAACTCAGAGATCTGTCTCCCTCTGCTTCTCAAGCGCTAGGATTTTAAAGGCATGTGCCACTACACTCAGCTAATTTTTAAAAATTCTTTCAAAAATACACTGAGTTATTATTATCAATTTATATATTTATTTTTGTTTTTTTTTAATAATTTATTTAATTTAATTTTATGTGCATTAGTGTGAAGGTGTCAGATCTCTTGAAATTGGGGTTACAGGCAGTTGTGAGCTGCCATGTAGGTGCTGGGAATTGAACCAGGGTCCATTTGGAAGAGCAGACAGTGCTCTTAACCACTGAGCCATCTCTCCAGCCCCTATTTTTTTTTTTTTTTTTTTTTTTGAGACAGGGTTTCTCTGTGTAAGAGAGCCCCAACTGTCCTGGACTCACTATAGACCAGGGTGTTGTGGAGCTCACAGCGATCCACCTGCCTCTACCTCCCCGAGTGCTGGGATCAAAGGTGTGCACTACCACAGTTGGGCTTCTTTCTTTGTTTAGATCGTTTGAATATAAGCAGCACATATGAGTCTACTAGAAAAAGATATTGAAGCCATGTGGTCTTACCGGAGTAATCTGTGTTAAGATTCCTCTGTGACTGTCCAGACAGTGTTCCTAAGCCTATACATACAGAGACTGAGCTCCTCTCCAGGGACTTTCTCCTTTTTCTCTTTTTCTTTTTTTTTTTTAAAGATACAAATAGCAGCAAACTCTTTTCAGTGTTCATGTTTACTTTTTTCATTTAGAATATCTTGGAAATAGTTCTCTGTCAGTCACAAAGAGACACATATCATCTGACTTTTAAGAATTTTAGCCAGCTCCTTTTTTTTTTTTTTTTTAAGACAGGGACTCCTTGTAGCTCCTCTAATCTCAACCTCACCAAGTGGCTGAGGCTGGCTCTGAACGCCTCATCTTCTTGCCTCTGAGCCTGAGTACTGGCTGCCAACCCAGCTGTCCACTGACTACTGATAATATCCATATTGCTCTCAATCTTATGTGACAAGGTCTCACCACATACCCCTGGCTGGTTTGGAACTTGCTAGATAGACTAGGCTGGCTTCAACATCACAAAGATTTGCCTGCTCAGGCCTGTATTAAAATAGAGGCTCTTTTGTTTGTTTACTTTTTTCTTTATTTATTATATATACAGTGCTGTCTGCTTGTACACCTGCATGCCAGAAGAGGGCACCAGATCTCGTTACAGATGGTTATGAGCCACCACGTGGTTGCTGGAAATTTAACTCAGGACCTCTGGAAGAACAGCCAGTGCTCCTCACCTCTGAGCCATTTCTCCAGCCCCTGTTTGTTTGTTTTCCCTTTGTAGCCTTGGCTATCTACCTACCTCTGCCTTCCAGAGTGCTAGGATTATAGATGTGCTCTACCATGCCCAGCTGGCAAATTCTTTAGACATGCTTTTTCTGTACTGTGGTACATTTGGGTTTGTGATAAGAAGAAAAACTCAAAATACTTCACCATCAGACTCACAGTTATAAAGTCATTAACAACGGGCCATAAATTAAGTCTAAATTTCTACACTGTGTCAGGCTAAAGTAGCCATAGTCCTCAAAAACTTCAAGCTGATTGAGGGGGTGACAGGAAAATTGTAACTTCAACACCACACAGGGAATGATTGGTTCTTCATTCTATTTTTTTTCAAATAGTATATACAAGGTCCATTAGCAGATGTCAGACCTGTGTAGGAGCAAAAAATGCAGCATCAAGGGAAAGACATAGGACTCCTACCTTCTTGGGCCTCCCACACTAACAGAGGTGACAAAAGGCGACAACAGAAACCACTATAAAATTGTGAGCGTGGCAAAAGGAAACTGGAAACCAGCGAAACATGTTAGACTGTGGACTATCTCTGGGGCTAGGGAGCCTTTTGGGGGAAGGGAAGGCAGAGAAAAAAGGGTACTTGTAGGGCAGGCTGCCCACTCTATCAGTGAATGGATGCCAAGGTCTTCCTCCAGCAGGAGAGCTTAGATAAGTGGACAGGAGAGAGGGAGAGGGAGTCCAGGACAGCCAGGGTTATACAGAGAGACCCTGCCTCAAAAACAAAAACAAAAACAAAAACAGACAGGGTCTGGTCTACAGCCTAGACTGGATGGGAACTCATTACGCAGTTCTCACCTCAAGCCCTAGGCAGCCCTCGTGCCTCAGCCTCCTGAGTGCCGACAGTCACCACTTCTGTGATGGCTCTAATTATTTCTTTTTCTCCACAATCCTGACTAGCCTCAGAGATTCACTTGCCTTTACTTTCCAAGTGTTGGGATTAAAGGCATGTGTCACCTTGCCTAGCTTTTTTTTCTTTGTTATGCTGGCTGTCCTGGAACTTGGTCTGTAGACCAGGCTGGCCTTGAACTCAGAGATCCACCTGTCTCTGCCTCCAGAGTGCTGGAATTAAACAGGTGCATCAGTGGGCAAAACAAACAAACAAACAAACAAAAACTGTATTCATTTAAAAAATATTTTTATTTATGTGTCTATGCAGACACTGTATGAATGTGCAACTGACCTCAGAGGCCAGAAGAGGGCATTTGATCTTCTGGAACTGGAGTTACATGTAGTTGTGAGCCACTCTTAATTAAATTAACTGAAGGAATACAAATTAATCATGTGATTATACTGTCAGAAAACAATGTGACAATATTGCCCCTGTTAACATAAATGGAGTCTACAGGGATGGCTCAGCTGTTATGAGCACTTATTACTCTAGCAGAGGACCTGGGTTCAGTTCCTATCACCAACACGGTAGGTCACCATTGTCTATAACCCCAGTTCCAAAGGATCTAGTGCCCTCTTCTGGCTGCTGTAGGTATTCAATACATTTAAATGCAGGGAAAACACTAAAATAGTTCTCCCAACCCCGACCCCCGAGACAGGGTTTCTCTGTGTAGTCTTGGCTGTCCTGGAACTCACTCTGTAGACCAGCCTGGCTTCGAATTTATGGAGAGCCACCAGCCTCTGCCTCTCAAGTGCTGAGATTAAAGGTGTGCACTGTCACTACCCCAGCACTGAAACACGTTTTAAAAATTTAGTCAGGCATGGTAGCACATGCTTTTAATCTCAACACCCAGGAAGCAGAAGCAGTGGATCTCCGTGAGTGTGAGGCAGGCCAATCAAGGCAACACAGTAGCTATCTCAAACAATGACAAATAAATACAATTACTAATGGATATTATTCTTGACACAGCTATAGATTTCTCTTCTGGACATACAGTGTTTGAAACATGTCACTGATGAGGGAATTTACCAAATAGCTCATAATCTGCTGATACAATGGCATCTGTGAGATCCCTTCTGGAGTCACCATGAACACAGCTCACACACTAATGGGGAAGCATCTCCATGACAACAGAAACAAAGTAACTGCAGAGCAGTGTTATAGCAGGGAAAGCTGAACCCGAGTGTAAATCTGTGTGTGAAGACTCATGGGCTATTCCACGGGAGGATACACAGGAAAACCATTTTTGTTATTTGCTTAAGGAAGGGGCTGGGGTGGTAGCAGGGACTTTGAAAACTGTGAGCTGTTATTTCTTAAAAGGTAATACTAAAATTAGTGAGCCAGAAAACAACGTCTCAGATGAACAAAACCGGGTATCATGCAGCTTGGCCTGAAAAGTCTGACTCACCCAGAATCCAGATTGGAAAGGAAGGCGAGAAGGCGATCCAAACTGAGCATGAAGAGGCACCTCCTCTCCCCTCCTCCCACATTCTGCACATGCTTTCATCATAGCAGCACTTCTTGTTAGAAATAACTTCCTATTCTGCTTCATGATTTTTTTTTTTTGTTTTTGTTTTGAGAGCAGAGATGTAGCTCCAAGCTGACCTTGAACCTGGTAGTAACTGAGAAAAGCCATAAAATCCTGCCCTGGGTGTCAGGGAACTCACTACAAAGACCAGTTTTGAATACACAGAGATTGAATACACAGAGTTCCACCTGTCTCTGCCTCCTGACTGCTGGGATTAAAGGTGTGAGCCATTGGGGCTAGAGAGATGGCTCAGAGGTTAAGAGCACTGGCTGTTCTTCCTAAATGGTCCTGAGTTCAATTCTCAGCAACCACATAGTGGCTCATTAACCATCTACAATGAGATCTGGGGCCCAATTCTGGCCTGCAGGCACATATGCAATACAGAATATTGTATAAATAATAAAAAGTTGTGAGTCATAACAACTTTTTTTTTTCTCTCTCTCTCTCTTTTTTGAGACAGGGTTTCCCTTGAACTCACAGAGATCCACCTGCTTCTGCCTCTGTCTCCCAGACTGCTGAGATTATAGGTATGAGCCACCATACCAGGCCACTTAATTTTTTTTTTTTAATTCATAAACTGCTCTTACTTCATCCATATTTTAAAGACCTGCTTCTGCCTTCTTGCCTAGTTTTGCATATGCTTTTGGTGAGTTAATTTGGTAGCCTTTGCATACCTGTTAGCATAAATATGCTCAAAGTATATGACATATAAGTCAATGTATACAAGCGTGGTCTTATGTTTGTTGTTAAATAAAAAAATGTACATAAACACAGGACTAAGTACAGGTCAGATGGATTGCTAACCACAGCTACTACCCCAGAGCAAGATCAGAGTGCATGTGGGGAAGTCATGTGTGAGTGAGAGTACTGAAGTGCAGCAAAGACAGCCAGGCCTTCCCATCCAGACTGCCCAAGTTCAAGTCCCGGGTCTGCTCACCTGTGTGAGCTTCAAAACCCCTCACAGCTTTTCAATAAGAGGATGTTTAACCTTTCCTTGACTTAGTCTTTCCATTCACAAGATGACTTTATTTACCAGGCAGGGAAAGCAGGTCAGGTGGTGCTTCGGCACATCATGCTGTGGTTATATACTTGACACTACAGGTTAAAATAGGCTAAAGCAAGCAAACGAGAAGACACACCTCTCTTTGACCCCAGCAGTCATCTTGTGAGCTTGACATTTTGGTCCATGACTATGCTTGCCTATGATCCTCCTGGGAATCACTATGAGTCGCTATGCCATGAACTATACTCATTGCATTCAGGGAAATATTTGTAAATGAGGCATTCTAGATACCTAGAGCAAAACCTCCCTTGCCTGATGTCGCAGGCTGTAAGAAATCCTCTTACCTGTTCCAGGAGGTCCTTGAATGATCGCCAGCTCCCTTGTGAGGGCGAACTGTAAGGCTTCCATCTGGGAGTCATCTAGCTTCAGGGCTTCTTTTGAGGGCCACTGGCTAAAGTCTAAGACATTAACTCTAAGACGTCTCAGGACCTCAGCACCCCGCAGAGGCTTCCCAGTAGCTGAGGGGTTCTCCATTAGGGGGGTGAAGTCGTATCTGCCGCCCATTAGCAAGTACCTTGGCTCCTTCACATGGGGGTCACACTCCACAATGTTCCTCTGGAAGGGGACATCTTCCTCCTGGACCTCCTGTAGTCCTTCCAGGACATGCCGGTAAGCCTCAAAGTAGGCTGTTGTCTCTACCATGAGGAAAGAGTCAGAGGGCTGGACGTCTGCGAGCAGCTGCTGGCTCTGCTCATTGAAGCACAGCTGCACAATGCCTCGGCAGAGATCTTCGTGCTCTCGGTTTGAAACAGTGGCAAAAAGAAACGTCTCAAAGTTGTCCTTGGACATGCACACCAATGACCCATAGAGCAGTCGTTTGGAATTCTGCCAGCGAACAAACTTCAGTGGTTTTGTGTCAAATTGCACTTTGTACACGATGCCTGATGCGGAGCACATGGGGGTGATAATCCTGGCATCAAAGTAGATCCGGATGTCATCGAACTTCCTCTTCCTCAGACATTGGTCCTCAAAGCTTTGCAGAAGCTCCAAAATGCCTTCTCGAAGGGGCCTGACAAAATCCTCTCGAAGGAGGCGGAAGTGAGTGTCTAGGTAGACAGCAGTGCTCTCATATTTCCCGGAAATGATGTTGGGGCGAAGGAAGGGCCTCTCATCCAAGTGCACTTCATTGTAGGTGGGGTAGATGGGCATGGCCCGGTAGCTCTCAACCTGGCCTTCTACCTCAGACTGCACTAGCGTGTAGGTGTCCACTCTCAAAGTGCCCTCTCTCCTCTTTTCCTGTAGATGTTCGATGATGCTCTGCACCTTTTCCAGATTCTTCTCTGTCTCCTCTTCTATGTCAACCCCAGAGGCTCTCAAAGCATTAAGAGAAGCTGGCAGGAGAGAGATGAGCATGGAGGTCTCCTGCACAGAGCTAGCAGGGAAGACACTGACGAGGTCCTGGAGGAGGGAGATGATGTTGCTTATGTGTTCTGGATACTGGTTTCGAATGTCAGGGACGGGCTCAGTAATCATTCCCACCACATAAGCTGGCAGGCAGACTCTGAGGAACTTGGAATTGTTCAAGATGCCCAACACGTGCAGAATGCTCTGACGGTCTATCCTGGAGCTGCAAGCCTTCCGGAGAACTTGGCAGATCAACTGGAGGAAGCTGGGTTTCATGGAAGAATGAGAAAGCAGCTCCTTGAGCCCTACACTTGTGGCAAGTGTGATGGCCACCTCAGAGGGCTCTTTCTGCAGCAGACTCTCCAGGAACTTGTAGCCCAGTCTTTTCGTCTGCTGTGGCTGCTCTGCTGGATTCTGAAGTGGCGTCCGCCATTGCTGGAAATTATTACTGGACCATGGTGGTCTGCGGTTTCTACCCTCTTGGTTGTCATTTCTCATCCTGGTGTCATTCTGGCTTTGTCTCTGGTCTCTGGCTTCATCACTGGTATGATCCTCCTGGTTTCTTCTTCCTTGATGTGGATTCCTGCCCATTGCCCTAAATCTCTCTTCCCTCTGCCGAAAAGGCACAGGATGGTTGCTGGCCCTAGGATGCCTTCCAGGTGGGTTGGTTCCACCGCGGAGTGCATTGGCTGCTGGGTTATTGGCTTGATTTCTAGCTCTTGGTGGTACTTCTCCATCTACAGGACCTAAACACAATGGGGATATTAAATAAGCACAGAGTCATGAGTAATGAAGTCCAGTGAGGACAACAAACGCTTTCATCCTCCACAACAAACAAGCAGCTCAGATTTTGCTTGGAGAGATTTTAGAAGTTTCTTGCCAAGGACTGGGTGATGGCTCACTGGTTAAGATCACACACTGCCTGCTCTTCCTGAGTTCAGTTCCCAGCACTCATGCTGGGTAGTAAAAAACTGTAAGAACTCCAGCTCCATGGGGATTCAATGCCTCTGGCTTCTACAAGCACCTGCACACATGTACACTTAAACAGACACAGTTTAAAAAAACAGTAAGTCCTTTTTGTTTTTTCCATGACAGTCTCAGTATATAGCTCCAGCTGTCCTGGAACTTACTCTGTAGGTCAGGCTGCCCTCGAACTCAGAGATCTACCTGCCTCTGCAGCCCTAGTGCTGGGATTAAAAGTATGTGTCACCACATCCAGCTTATTAATTTTTTAAGTTTCTCATCAAAGTATGTAATAAATAAAAGCTAGAGCGACAGAGCCAGGTGTTGGGACTCATATCTGTTACATCTGAAGAGACTGAGGGCAACTTGGACAGCATAGTTTCTTAGACGCTATCGCTAACTTGAGCTACGTGGCAGCGCCTGTTGGAGGGTATGGGGTATAGGCAGTGGTAGTACACTTGCCTTGACTGCATGAGGCCCTGGGTTCCATCCCAATACTACAAGAAAAGATGGTTATTACTGCTGTACAGATTAGGAAGGGACTATTTCCCTGAAATATACAAAAGAGAAACTGAATGAGCGCCTGGCGAGTGCCTGGTGGGTGTTGGAGAGAGCATCTTATTTCATGCCCCATGCTGGTGCCTAACTTTCCATTTTATTTATTTTTATGTAGATGAGTGTTCTAGCTACATGTACACCTGCATGTCAGAAGAGGGCATCAGATCCCAGTTTAGATGGTTGGGAGCCACCATGCGGTTGCTGGGGATTGAACTTAGGACCTCTAGAAGAACAGGCGGTGCTCTTAACCACTGAGCATCTCTCCAGCCCTGGTGCCTAACTTTCAGAGGGTTCTAGTCTGGCTGGCACAAACATTAGAACACAGGGTAGCTGGGCTTGACCTCTTCCTCACCATGTAGTTTTTTGGTTTCTCAGTGTTTGGCTGCTATAGATAAATGTTTATAAAATGTCAGGTAGATGTTGCCAATGTGTATCTCAGTGTTTCATGCAGACATAATCAGAGGAAATTTATTTTAATACATATAAAAATTATAAAATGTTTGGCGCTATTCTTGGGACAATCTTGTGATTTCTGCAGCTACACTGCTGAAAACTTATCATAGGCTACAAGGCCAAGTGGAATAAACCATGAAGGAAGCACTACTCGACCTTTGCCCAGCAACAGGATGCAGCCTGAATGGGAACAAGGCAGGCAGCACTTCCCCCCTCCAAGATGTTTTTTACTTTTGTGGCTGACAGACTGTGTAGAGAATGAAGCACGCACGTCCAGTCCCCTTGTAGGAAACTGAAAACTGAAACTTAAACTTTGATTCAGGAAACTGAAAATCGAAACTACATTTGTGCTCCAGTCCCCAGTTTACGAAGTGCCCACCTCATGAAGGAAGCCAGGGAGAGATGCAACAGCCTCCCTGGGAGCCAGCACCGTGAAGGCTCAAAGTCACTTCCTTTTCCTCTAAAATGACTCTAGAGCTGACCTTAGCAGAGTGGTATGGAGAATTGCAAAACACAGGCTGTGCACAATTTAATAATAAAAGTTAGGAAAGCCACCAATGTACGTAATACTTAAGACTAAAGATGACTGGATTAGCCAGGCAGTGGTGGCACATGCCTTTAATTCCAGCACTTGAGAGACAGAGGGAGGCAGGTCTCTGTGAGTTCAAGGCCAGCATGGTCTATAGTACCAGGACAGCTAGGGCTACACAGAGAAACCCTGTCTCAAAAACAAAGATGAGTGGACCATTCTATTACATCAGATGCACATATCCTTAAGTGTTTTTTTGTTTGTTTGTTTGTTTGTTTATTTGTTTTGTTGAGACAGGGTCTCACTGTGCAATCCTGGCTGGCCTTCAATTCACTATGTAGACAAGGCTGGCTTAAAACATACAGAAATGTGTCTGCCTCTGCCTTCCTACTACTGGGATTAAAAAGTGTCCCACCTGGATAGGTTCCCCCCACCCTTGCCCTTTTTGAGATAGCATCTAGCCCTGTAATCCAAGCAGGCCTCTAAATTTTTTAAAAATTTATTATTATTTTATGTATTTGAATGTTTTGGTCCATATATGTCTATATGTGCATTAATTCTCATAAATGTTAATATCTTAATTATGAGGAAGTTAAAGAAATTAGAGCATTACACTTTATTAAGTTGCTATTAATTTAAAAAAAAATTCAAGGTCAGTGCAATGGCTCAGAAGATAAGGGCACATGTTACCAACCCTGATGATCTGAGTTCAGTTCTCAAGATCCACACGGTGGAAGGAAAAAAACCCCAACTCTTGTGAAATGTCCTCTGATGTACACATACACACACACACACACACACACACACACACACGTCATAAAATTAAATGTTAGTATTTACCTTTTAAATTTCCTAATGATGCTATTAGAGGTTAGAAAGCAGTTTTTAGCTGTACCAAGCTTCTACTGAATAGCCCTGCTACAAACCAAGAGTCATTTTGTTTCTCATATCCCATCATTTTTTTTTTCCAGCCTCACAGTGTCAGGGACCAAACAAGAGCCTTACGGAGGGCAGGTACTGAGGCAAGTGCCCTGGTTTTTGAGATAAGGTTTCACTAGGGAGCTCAAGATGGCCTTAATCTTACTGTTTGGCTGGCCTGAAACTCTCAACTTTCTTGGCCCCCTGATGGAATGACAGGTCTTCTAGCAAAGTATCATTCACAGGTCTCCTATGAAGAATAGCTGATTTTCATGCCATTCATGCTGTAGCTAAGGAGGTCCCTTTTTTTGTTTTCTGAGACAGGGTTTCTCTGTGAGGCCTTGGCTGTCCTGGAACTTGCTCTGTGGACCAGACTGGCCTCAAATGCAGAGATCTGCCTGCCTCTGCCTCCTGAGTGCTGTGATTGAAGGTGTGTGCCACCACCACCAGGCAAGAAGGTCCTTATTAATTGAAAAATGCAGGCCATCTCACATAGGCTTCTCCTCCTCACCAGGTAGAAACGCTGCTTACCTCTGTGGTTGGTAGGGGGATTCCTGGGCCTGGCCTCCAGATGTGGTCTTCTGTCTTCCATGTCGGAGTCCCGGGTTCTTCCACACTCACTTGACTTAGTTACCTGTAACTGTACAGGCTGAGAGTTACCAGTGCCCTTCAAACGCAGCCAGTGCCCAAACACCAGGAAGCCAGCCCTTCTGCCTTCACATGTTAATGATTTATTAACTAAGAGTAACATGCAGATTTTAATCATGGGCACGAGCACTCAACCCTGTGGATTCCCAACTGTGATAAAAACTCTAAGCTAAACTCACAATTTAGGTAATTCCAAGCGATCCAATTCCCCATTCCTGGAATCTTTCCACTTGTCTGGAGTCAGAAACAGTGTCATCAACTCCCAAACTAACTATCTGGTTTGCCTTCAACCAGGTTACTTAATCCATTGCTTAGGTTTCGTTTCCTTTCTTACAAAATGATTGCTGAGGCAAAAGGAGTTCACATGTGTCAGTCAAAAACCACGCACGGCCTAACTGCAGTGTTCATTCATGTCAGCCCCTGGGAGGTGGAGGCAGGGGGGTCAGGAATTTAAGAACACTTGGGAAGGAGAAGCAAGAAGATCGGATATTCAAAGACAGTCTCCACTGAATCTTAGGCCAAGATGGACTAGATGAGACCCTGCTGATGACAAATTACCCAAGAGCTCACCATCCTACCGGGCATTCCTATGACACAGCAGTCTACAGGTTCACCCTACCACCTGAAAATAAGTGAGCTACTAGTGCTATCTCTTGGAACAAGCTACAAGTCAGCAAGTCTTGCCTTTCCTCCGTCCTGATAATTTCTGAAGCTGGGTGAAGAGGAAGGCCCTTCAGGGAACTTCTCAGTAGAACTCATGCATGTCATGTGGGTGCAAGGGGGTGGGGGGATGGTGACTCAGTTCTCAGCAAAAGGAGTTCTGAGACTGTCCTCACAGTTTTAAAATATTCATAGCTGGAAACTGTGAATAGATTTGGCATTGTGTGAGAGGTAGCTTTTATTCTTATCAGAAAAAGAGTCCCTTTTCTTCCCCCTGGGAATATTTTTGTGGTGTCTTTTCTCCTCAATCTTACCAAACCCTGTTCTCATGCTGCAGGCTCAATGGTTAGTGTTTGTTTTTAATTTTTTTCTTAGACAAAAAACCCCTTCTTCCTTATTTTGAAAAATACTAAAATAGAATGCCAGCAATTTGGGAGTGTTAAAAAAAAAAAGAAGGAAATTAAGTGCTAGAGAGGCAAGGAAAGAGATGGAGGATCACAGACGAGGGGAATGCTTTGTTTAGGGTTTTGAGGAAATCAAGGCAGGGAGGATAGGAAGATCAGCAACAGTAAAGCAGTTGCAGGGACAAAATTTAGAGAGCTGTAATTATGGGGTGAGAGGAATAAGGATGGAGCAAGAGGTGGCAGCTACGCTGCAGGGTAAGTTTCAAGTCCTAAGAGAAATCTCCCCACCATGCATCCCCTAGAGAAACACTGTAAGGTGAACAGAAAGCAAGTGTCATCTGGGGGCTTAGAGGTGGGGCAGAGCTTAGAAACGGGGAGCCCAGGGTGCTCTGCAGATGCTGGGTGAATGAAGTGAAAGGAGTGAAGCCAGAGGCAAGGGTGGTTGTGGCAGAAATGGGGACAGAGAAAGGGATGAGAGATGGGGGGAGATGGTGAGGCTCCAGAGGCTGGAATCACGGGCAGGGGACGTTGAGAAAGGCTCCCGAGAATGACTGGGTGCTGAGATGATGGGTCAGTCAGGGTGGGGATAGGTGAACTAAAAAGAGGGGGAGGAGGTAATGGCTGTGTTAGTGTCTCAGGAGGCGCTGGGCGCTGTGGGGAGGAGACCCTGACTCTGGAGGTGATGGGGGCTGCTAAGGAGAGGAGACAGCAACTCTGGGGAATGATGCTGATGCTGATGGAAAGGTACAGGGATTTAGGGATTTAGCAGCGATGAGGCTGCTGAGCAGAGAACAGGGACTGGGAAATGGGGCTGCTGATAACCAGATATACTAACTATACTGAGGGAAGGATTGAGGGTGATGGTGGGAGGCAGGAAGCAGGACTGTAGGGGTGGCAAGGAGAGTGGAAAAAGATCCTAGTGGGTGATGGGAGCTAAGGGTGCACTGAGGAAAAGGAACAGGTACTTCGGGATGATAGGAGAACTAAGAGGGGCAGACAGGTACTCTGGGGGATATAGAGGAACTGAGGGAGCAGACAACAACCTGGGGGCTATAGGGGACTGAGGGAAGGGGACAGGGACTCCGAGGGCTATAGGAAAACTAAGGGAAGAAGACAGGGACTCTGGGGAAGATAGAAGAACTGAGGGAGCAGACAGCAACTCCAGGGGCTATAGGGAAACTAAGGGTACAGGGGCTCCGGGAGCTATAGAGGAACTGAGGGAAGGGGACAGGGACCCCGGGGGCTATAGAGGAACTGAGGGAAGGGGACAGGGACCCTGGGGGCTATAAAGGAACTGAGGGAAGGTGACAGGGACGTCAGGGGCTATAGGGGAACTAAGAGAAGGGGACAGGGACTCTGGGGAATGTAGAGGAACTGAGGGAAAGGGACAGGGAGTTCGGGGGTGATGGGGACGCTGAACGGGGCAGACAGGGACTCCAAGGCTAACCTGACACCCGGCCCGAGGCTGAGCGGGGCGCCAGCGGTCGCAGCACAGCAGAAGCAGGTGCGAGATGGGGCGGAGGCTACTCACCGGCTCCGAAGCGTCTTCGGCAGAGTTAGCGCTCAGCTCTGGCCCTGGCAGGTCGCGGCCCCGCCCGGCGCCGCGCACTTTCGGTTTCCAGTCCCCGCAGCCCCTGGGCGGAGCGAGGAGCCGGGTGGGCGGCCCGGAGGAGGAGGAGGCCGCGCAGGACGAGGAGGCGGTGCCCCGGGCGCCAGCGAGAGGCTGGGACGAGCTCGCCTGCGCCCCCGCCCTCGGGGCGGGCGGAAGGGCGGTGTCGCCTCAGCCCCCGCGGCGGCGGCTGGACTGGCGGCTCCCGCGGGCGCGGCTGATGGGAGGGCGCGGCGGGGGGCGGGCTGACTGCGCCCCGGGCGGCCGCAAGTTTCGGCCCGCCCCAGAGCCGGGGGGACGCGGCGGGCGGCTCGTGCGTGCCAAGCGCGACATGGCGCGGAGGCCGAGCAGTCCCGGAGGCTCAGTGAGCACGGGGAGGGGCTAGAGGCAGGCTGGACAACCATTAACAAGCTGGGGCCTTGCGGCTCGGGGACTACATTTCCCAGGGGGCATAGCGGCCGCTACCGGAAGCAGCTCACATTAGGCCCAGTACGCAGGCGCACGAGCCGCCTTGGTCTATATAAGGAAGGTTCGCCGCGTTCTCCTCCTTTTCCTTCCTCACACGTTTTCGGTGTATCTTGTTGGTGCAGCAGGTCTCATCCCTGCGGGAGTCATATACAAATGGTGAGTTAAGGTCTTAAAGCACAATTTTCTGTTCACTTTTTATCAGGTTTAGTTCTGTGGCTGGTCATAGTCTCCAGGCATGGCGTGTTCAGCGCCAGCCCCAGGTTGATGACCTTCCGGGAGGTGGAAAAGATGCCTGCCTTCTTGTTTGACCTACAAAGCGTATTTTGGCTGGTGTAAATGATGACCTCACTTTTTTCCCCGTCATATCGAAAATGCTGATTTCTTAGAAATATTTGCCAGTTATTTCTGATACACCAGCCCTCAAAGTGTTGATACTGCTTTGTTCTGGTCGAGACAATATGGCGACTGACGATTTTCTTCTGTAGGTTGGCCTGGTCAAGCGATGCGGAATGAAGAATGGCGGCAGAGGAGATATCACCTTTGGGCTTCCAGGAAGATGAGAAATCGCCTACCATCTTCGGTTTCCTAATCTTGTACGTACAGATGTCTTTTGGACTAATGTAGGGAACACTGAAGAACCTCTTTAAGTGGGATGTGATTTGAAATCTAGTGCAAGAATTAACGATGAGATTAATGGTTTTAGCCAGTGCTGGAGATGGGTCCACTATTGGTACTAAGCATGTGTCCTGCCTCTGAGCTTTTCCTTTTTGTTACATGTCCTAATGAATGGCCAGGTTTAAGAGAAACATCCAAACTACTAGAAAACCTCTTAGTACATTTTCATGTCATCAGAACTGTTGGGTTCTGGTCCTGACCTTCAGGTTCTTCCAGCATCCTTCAATCCCTAGGTGGCTGGCATACCCCTGCCCTCTACCCTGAACTTTTCTTTAAAAAAAATTTGTTACATACATATACATATATATATATATATATATATATATATATATACACACACACACACACACAATGTTCTGTCTGTGTGCCAGAAGAGGGCACCAGATCTTATAGGTGGTAGGGAGCTAGCTACCATGTGGTTGCTGGGAATTGAACTCTTTTCCCCTCTGCACATGCACTTGTCTTCCCTTGCTTGACTACTACTCTGCCCATTTTGTGAACCAGCCTAGAGCCCCTCCCAGTAAACCTGCATTTATATGCTTGTCTTGAATGGCTCATTTCACACACACTCACCACCAAAAAAAAAATTGTCAGCTGCACAAATGGCTTATTTGGAAGTGAACAGTGTGATGGTCAAGTATGAGATAGTTGTGTACTTAGGGCAGGCCTTATTGCTGTAATCAGTGGGCTTTGACCATAGACCATTGTGCCAGCTTCTATTGTACTTCACGCTAGTCTTGGGAACAACCAGCTTTCCTGAGGAACATTGCTATATAGTAATGCTGAAAGGACCACACACCATGCTTTTACAATTGCCTATAAAGGAGGGATCGAATCCTAACTTCTGCCAATCTGTCCGTTGAGAGATTAGACTCCTGTGGGTTAGCGGGCATGTGTGATGACAGAACTTTTTTCCCCATCAGATCGACCATGTTGATCGCACTGTTTTCTAAGCCAGTTTGTCTGACGTGCCTGCTTGAGTAGCACCTACTGCTGCTTTATCCCATAGTTCTCGTAATTGATTGGAGATTTCTTTTCTGCATTTTATCTCAGGTTTGCTGACAGCCAAGACGAGGCTTTGAATGGAAGGTGAACTTGGCAAGTGGGAGACTTGGTAAGTGGTTCCCATGTGTCCCTTTCCAGCATAGAAGTTTGGCTGGTGCAGCTGATGACTTCACTTTTTTCCCCATCAGATCGACCCTGTTGATCTCATAAGCTAATAGCCAGTTTTTGTCTGATGCATTGGTCCCAGGAATAATTCCTTGTTTTGTTTTTTTGTTCTGTTTCACTTACGATTTTGGCTTCATCTATTTACTATTTACAGGCCTGAGGGAGCCGTGGGTGCCAGTGTGTTGGTCTGATGATCTTCCTTGATTTCAGGTGAGGTTCTGTTACTGAGAGTTTTGACCCAGTTCTGGGGATGTTAGTAACGTGCTCTTGCAGCAAGTTTCCCAGAGAATTTCTTTGGCTTGCAATCATTTGAGACATTCAAATTTACCATGCTGCTAAATGAGAAACTGGAGAGGAATTCTACCGCCAGAAGTTTCCAGGCATTTGCCTTGTTACCTTGGAATGGGCCAAAAAATGAGTTAACCAGACATGGGCCAGACAAGACCATCAATCTTTTACTTCCTTTTTAGGCACTTCTGGAATACAAACCTTATTAAAGATCAGCCCTGTTGCCTGCTTTCCAGTCTAACTCAACAGCTGTGCAGAATGCCAAGAAACTCAGTCTGGAGTGTGGTGTAGCATGTACTGCTGCTGGAAATAGACACAGAAACAAACTTTTTGCCTCCTATCTGTAGAAATAAAAATCTGACCAGGTATCTATTGTGTTGATTCATTCCTGGGTAGTGCCTGCAGCTCCTTCCTGTGAACATCCTGGTACTTCTCCAAGTAGTTCATTTGTGAGTAGTTACTTTAGATGGACCAATGAAGTTGGGCCCAGTGGTTCCCACCCTAATGTCAGTTTGAGTTATAGGTCAGCCTGGGTGGGCATAATTTATGCCTGTCCTGGCTTCCAGAGTTGGAAGGAGATTTCATTGGTTTACCCCTAGTACCAGTTAAGGGATTTCTCCTTGCCTTGCTCATCTTGAAATAGGGGTGCTGTGTCAAACGGTATAGGCCTTGGAGTTTCTGTCCTATGTGGTCAGTGCTTTATCTTCCCCACTGGTTTTATTTAGGACCATGCTGTCAGTTTTATTACTTGAAATCCCACTGACCCTTTGATCCATCCAAACATCAGAGCAACCTGGAACAATGAGGTCACTTGCTTGGTTCTCCATCCCTCCCATGTTTAGAGGCAGGGCAGTGAGTGGAGCATGCCAGCACCTCCCCTTGCACAGGTAGGGAGATGGGCCCAGAGCCATCATTTTCCCAGCTCAACCTTGGGTGGTCCACTCATAAAGCACTTTTTCTTTTAACTTTGGAGCCATTTCCCCTGTTAGGGAGTTGTCAGCAGGGTCTAGCCTGGGTTGGTCTGTGGGCTTGTCTAAGGGTTTTCCCACTTACTGCTGCTGCAAGCACCTACTCCCTTGAGCTGTGAGTTAACCCCTGAGGTATTTTTCACCTCCCCAGTGGTTTCTAGTGTCTGGCTTTAGTTTCCCTTAAACTGGTAGCCTGAAGATACACTGGAGTCTGCAGGCTTACCATTGAGGGTAGCACCTCCCAGGGTCAGCATGTGCTGACCTCCATGGCATGCACAGGAAGGTCAGCAGCCACTGATCTGTTGTGCTCAGCTTTCTGGGTTCCAGGAATCCTCACACTAGGGCAAATGGTAGCCCCATTTGCGTTGGCTTCAAGCCTACAGAGATGGATCCACTTGACTACTGGCATTAAAAGCACCAGTCATGGGTTGATTAAAAAAAGGGGGGTTAATGGATGGGTAGATCCTCAATATGTTTTAAGCAAATGTTTTCTGAAGTGGACAAGTACTCTGCGGGTGGGAAAAGGCTGGGGGGCCAAGTGGGTGTGGTTGCTACTGGGTTTGCCTGGCCACATCTGACCCTTTACTTTGTAAGGATGATAACCACGGTGCATATCTATCAGGCTCTGTGCCATGCTTAGCAGCTGTTATGCAGTCCCCACCTCAGTTGTAGCAGGGGGAACCTTTGGGTTTTCCATGTCTGGGTTTACATTTACAGATGAGGTCCTGCTCAGACCACTCCTGCCTGCCTGTTCCAATTGGCTGAGTGCCTCAACCTGTGGCCCTTTTTTGGGTTGCCCACCTAGGGCTCCAGAGGGCAGTCTCCAGGCTCTTACCTGCTGCCAGCTGCTCTCCCTATAATAGCCCCTCCTTTTTTGAAAAAAAAAAAAAAATTGAGACCTGGTCTATAGCTGAACTTCTATCCTCCCCAAGTGCTGGGATTAACAGCATGCCCCACCTTTTGTTTTTTTTGGGTTTTTCTCGGTTGTATCCCTGGCTGGAACTTGCTCTGTAGGCCAGATGGACCACTGATTCTATAGATCCACTTGAGATCTACCTGCCTCTGCCTCCAGAGTGCTAGCACTTTTTTAATTCTTAATTATATGCCTGTATAAAGGTATGCTACATGTGTATGCAGGTGCCCGTGATTGCTAGAGTTGGAACTAGGGGTGGTTGTGAGCTGCCGAGTGTTGTTGCTGGGAACAGTGCGCGATTGCTCGTGGCACTGAGCCATCTTCATGGCCCTTGCACCTGATCTCTTTTGGGTCTCTGGTCATTGCTTCCATTGTGACCCCTGCAGATACAGGACTCCCTTACTGGCTCCCTTACTGTTTCCATTTCCAAGCTTTGTACTGGTTCTTGTGTTATCCTGGAATTATGCTCTGTCTGAGCCACTCTGTTCATGACTTAGGTATGGAGGTAAGGCTAGGATTTGAAACCCAGACTCCACAATACCCTCTGCCAGCTACCTCCTGGGCTAGTTGCTTCTGTCCTCTTCATCTTGCTTGTACCTGCAGGGAGTGTTGTCAAATGCATTTCCATGCTTTCCAGGCCACAGACCTTAGAAGCAGTCCTGTTGGTGTTATCCAGCTTCTGGTACTCTCAAGCAGGTAGTTAGAGCTATTGCACACACCCTGTGGGCAAAGCATTCAGCAGAGCCAGAGGCGGCAAACACATGTCCATGGAAGAGATGTGCTTATAGCTTATCAGTGGCCTCACTGCATCTGACAGTCCTTCAGATTGGAAAAAGCTATGTTCTTTCCTTTTCTTTGGATCTACTTCTCTACAGTGTGTGCTCTGCTGGGCCAGCACACACTCTAGGCTCAAGTTGTTGGAGGGGCTGACTGCCTGGTGGACTTCAGAGGGGAAGTGCTCAGCTGATACCTTAAAGCAAAGACCCAGCATCTGATAGCAGTTTCCCAGGGTATAGTGAGGGCTGGAGAGATGGCTCAGAGGTTAAGAGCACTGGCTGTACTTCCTTCCAAAGGTCCTGAGTGCAATTTACAGCAACCATATGGTTATGAGCCATGGTGGCTCACAGAGCCATCTATAATGAGATTTGGTGCCCTCTTCTGGCATGCAGGCAGTAGAGAAATACTGTATAAATAATAAAATGTTAAGAGTATTGTAGTGAGAATCTTGGAATCTGTGGCTTTAAGAATGTTTTTGTTTTAATTCCAGGTATGAGGATGAGGGGCTGCTTCAGGCTGTCCACAGCAGCTGACTATGATTTGCCTCGTGCTCTAGCAGAGCCATGGTTTTGCCAGTTTCAGATATTTTCTGCAATTGTGTTACGTTTGGAATTCTGGGGACTTTTTAGGTGGTATAAATGCTAGCTAGAGTCCTGATAGGTAGGGTCTGTGGCTGTTGGGGTTGGTTGGTTGGTGTTGATCAAGGTTTGTTAAGTGGTCATGTGCAAAGAAGAAACAAGAAAGATATCCCAATGTCAAAGATCAAACTTTCTCCAAGGAACTCCATACGCCCATTCGGCAGGAAGTTGTCCACTTTCCAGCCCTGACTTTATTCAAGGATCTCTTTCCTTTATCCTTTTTTCTCTCATCTCTAGTGACAGGGGGTTAAAAGGGTGGAAGAAAGTCCACAAAGTAGTAAAAGTCTGGCTATAAAGCCCTTTTAAAATTTTTATGTGTATAGATGTTTTGCTTGTCTGTGTCTGTGCACATGTATGCAGTATTCACAGATGCCAGAAGACTCTCACCCTGAGGTCACAGATGGTTATAAGCCACCACGTGGGTGCTGGAACTCCAATCTGGGCCTTCTGGACCACTGGGCTGTCCCTCCAGCTCTTTAAAGCCCTCTTAATGCATAAGAAATAGCTCCCAGGTGACAGGCCCCTGATCCATAGGAGGTACAGGAGACCACATCCCTCTAGAATCATTTGCTGCTTAAACAGCATTTCATTCTTGGTCTTTCCCATCAGCATATGGCAATTGGAACAGATCAGGGCTACTGGGAGTGAGAAGACGCGTGACAAAGCCCTGGAACACGAGGGTGAATGAGCACCATGGGCTCGCAAAATGGTCGCTGCGGCTTTTGTTTTCTCAGCTTCCTTTTTTGCTCAGTTTTTTTTTCTTTTTTTTTTTTTTCTGTGCAGCATGAGGACTTGAGTTTAGACCCCAGCACCCACGTGAAACAGTGTGCGTCTCTGAACCCAGTGAGGAGGGTGGGGAGACAGGAGAAGCTGGGATTTAACAGGTCAGTTGGTATAACCAAATCGGTGAGCTCCAGGTTCCGTGAGGGCAGCTGTTCCACAACATAAGGTGGGAGCAGTGAGATGGCTCAGTGGGTAAATGGCTTACCGAGTAATCCTGCCAACCTGAGTTCCTTCCCTGGACTCAGGGTAGAAGGAGAGAACCAACTCCCACTAGTTAATCTCTTGCAGACACACACACCATAACACGTGGAACCACAGACCAAGTCCATGGACTATTCAAACCTTTCTTTCAAGCTGGCTATGGTGGTGCCCACCTTTGATCTCAGCACGCAGGAGGCAGAGGCAGTCAGATTTCTCTTAGTTAGAGGTCAGCCTGGTCTACAGAACAAATTTCAGGGCAGCCTGGAAATCCTGTTTCCAACCAACCAACCAAAAAACTTTTTTTTGGGGGAGGGAGGCACTCAACTAGTTTATTCTTTCTTCTGTTTTTGTGTCTTGAGACAGGGTCTCACTATGTAGACCAGGCTCGCTCTCAAACTCAGAGATTTGCCTGCCTCTGTCTCCCTGTCTCATGAGTGCTGGGATTAAAGGCATGTGTCACTATGCCCAGCTTTGTTCTTGTTTTTTTAAAGTGTTTTATGTGTATGTTTGGGCTCCTGTACGTATGAGTGGGTACCACATGTGTGCCTGATGCCCTTGGAGGTCAAAACTCCAGTTGTGAGCTGCCATGGGGGTGCTGAGAACCAAACCTGGGACCCCTGCAAGAGCAGACAGTGCTCTTAACCACCTAGCCATCTCTCTAGCCTCCTTCATTCAAGTCTTGCTGTTTGCTGATATCTCGGGAACACACTTAATGCTCTTATACATCTCCCTCTCCAGGGGATTTTCTTTTTTAAAAAATTTTTCTTATGTGAGTTACTACTGTTACTTTGGAATTAGCATTACAGACAGTTGTGAGCTGCTATGTGAGTGCTGGGAATTGAACCCAGGTCCTTTAGGAAGGACAGACAATGCTCTTAGCCACTGAGCCATCTCTCCAGGCCCCAGAGAACTTATTTAACTTGGAGCAGTATCTTGCTTTTTTTTGTTCAGGGTTTCACTATGTGAACCTGGCCTGGCAGGCCAGGAACTCACTATTAAGACCAGGCTGGCCTCAGACTCAGAGATCTGCCTGCCTCTGCCTCCTGAGTACCAGAATTAAATGCATGCACCACTACATCAGGCCCAAGACATTTTAAATACACATGTTTTGTTTATTTGAAAACTTCCTCATCTCTAACTTACAGGGCTCTGACTCACCCCACTTTCATGCTCTGCCAGGGAGGGGTGCTGAGCTGGAATATTAACACCACAGAGAAAGTGAAAAAATTTAGGCTTTACCCTGAACTTTACCATTCACTGGTCAGGCCGGCCAGACGTGTGGATGGAATCTCTTGTGTCTAAGGGCACCATATGCATTTTGGGTTACCCAGTGCCCCCACACAGCTGAGAAAATAACCCTTGTATCAGGCACTCTTTTAGTTCTTTGAGGCAGGGTCTCACGTAGCCCAGGCTGGCTTCCAGCTCACTATGTAGCCAAGGATGACCTTGAACTTGTGATTCTTGTGCTTCTGCCTCCCAAGTGCTGGGGTTGCAGGCCTGTGTCACCACAACTGGCTTTCGTGGTGCTGGAGATCCCAGGGCCTCCTGCGTATGAAGCAGGCATTCCATCAATAAGCCTCACCCCTCGCCCTGATGCTGCATCTCTAACACCCTGGGCAGGGCTGGGCAGGGCTGGGCAGGGCTGAGCTGGGCAGAGCTGGGCTGGGTGTGATGCTGTCTGTATTGATAAGGGCCAAACCAAGTTACCCTTGAGGTATGTGTGGGACTGGCAGGAGGTCATTCCCTGAATGCTTTTGGTGCTTAGGACAAAGGGAAGGGTCATAGGGGACAACTCCCTGGCCACCCAGAGCACTAAGATTTAGGACAAGGTTAGGAAAAACAGAAGAGCACAGGTGGCCAACACCAACAGAAGCACCATCTGTTTCTAGCTTCCAGACACTGAGAGGGCTGTGTTTACCCGAGCCTCGGACCCACCTCCTGGTCAGAGCGGGACCTCAGTTAGCCTGTCACCCAGGAGCCACTTCTCTGAGCAGCCAGGCATGCATCCAGAGATGTCTCCTCCTCTCCCCATGGACATGATAGAGACAGGCCCTTGGCTGCCAGCAGGTTAATTACCCAGATGGAAGCTGACGGGAGAGCTCTGCCTGGGCAGAGATCAACAGCTCTATTCCCTTCTCGGCATGCATCCAGGCTGGCCTGGAGTACAGACACAAAGTGCAGGGAAGCCATTGCTCTGAGCAAGCAAACTAGAATTACGTTTTGCTTTTCAGAGAAAAGCCTGCTGAGTGATTAACTGCCGACTCTGCACACCTCCTCAGTGTACCTGACCTGTGGAAGCTGGATTTCGGCAAAAGCCACTCCTAGAAACGCCTGGCTCCAGGAGCTCCAGAATCCAGGAAGGGATTTTGTTTGGCAGAATGACCTGCTGACGTGTGACAGGCCTCCTGAGTGTTGTGTTGAAGCCTGGGAACAGAAACTGTATAGACACATAAGTAAAATGTGCTTGTGGGCCAGTGAGATGGTTCAGTGATTAAGGCTTTCATTCGGCCAAGCCTGACAACCTGAATTCAATCCTCAGAACTCACGTGGTGGATGGAAGCATCAATCTCCCGTAAGTTATCCACATGTGTGCAACGGCATCGCCTCCAACGAACAAACAAATGAACAAACAAACGACTCAAGTTGATAATGGGTAAAAATGGTGATGGTAGACAACCTAACTCCCCCCCGCCCCTTGTATTTAGATCATATTCACTCCCCCTGTCTGTTAGCCCCTCTTGACCCTCTCCCACTTAACTCCCTTCCTCGTCTGAATTAGTATGACCCAATGAATTTCATTAGTTTGTTTTCAGGCAGGAACACGGGCACCTTGCACCACTGAAGGGAATCACTGATTGTGATAGTATTGTCAAGTCGACAGAATCCACATTCTCCTAGGACACAAGCCTCTGGGCATGCCTGTGAGGATTTATCTAGATTAAGTTGACTTGACGGGGAGGGCCCCGTCCCTACTGAGTAAAAAGGACAGAGGGAGCTGGGCACCAGAATTTATGGCTTTGGCTTCCTAACTTCAGATGCTCTGTAACCAGCTCCATCACACCCATGACTTCTCCAGCCGTGGTGGCCTGCACCCTCGAACTGTAAGCCATAATAGACCCTTTCGTTACTTTTGTCAAGTATTCTGGCACAGCAAAGATAAAGATAACTAATATACTGTCGTGACAGACGTTTGGAAATAGAACCCCTACCAGGTTGTTGGGAGATGCCCCGCCCTGCTCTCTGTGTCTCTTTTCTGACATTATCCTAAGTAGTTGTCCCTACAGTAGCCAGAATGGCCATGATCGGGACGCCTTAGGGACGTACAAACCCCACCATCCCTTTTCTTTACCCCCTGAGAATCATTAACGGGAACAACCCGATTGGTTCTGCTTGGAGCGCAGCTTCATTTCAGAGCCAATCACCGAGGCCAGGAAGAAAGGGAGCCCTGATTGGTCCACTCTGGCTGAGGGCGTGGCTCCTGGACCAGGCACCTTTGAAAATCGGCGTTGGAGCTTCCTACAAGGACCGGGAGTCTCCTCCCGGTCAACTCTAATAGGCAGAGCCCTCGGAAGGCAACTCTTGCAGCATCGCGGGCTGCTGGAGGGCACAGAGGGGCAGAGTGGGAGGGGCCAGGCAGCTTTGAGCCATCTCTGGAAGAAGCCTGTCTGCGCCTTCAGGCTGCCCAGCGGTGGGGCCACCAGGGGGCAGCATCACCTCGTCACCGCGGTCTCTGCAAACAAGAGGCTCTTTCCAGCAGGGGCGCTCACCGTTCATCATCTTGTTCTCTCGGACAGAGCTGAGGAGAAGTGAGATGAGGGGCAGATGGCAGTCTTATTTCGGATGCGTTGGAATGAGGAGCTTCCCCTAAGGCTTTGATATTTTCCTTTTGAGACAGGGTCTCACCTAACTGAGGCTAGTTTCAACTCATTAGCGAGGCAAATCTGGCTTTGAATTTAGGATCTTCCTGCCTCTACCTCAAGCATGTCTGGCAAGGACTCTAAGCTCGCTCTATGTGCACCTGCGAGATTCGCCTTTAATAGTTCTCGTGGCACTTCTTTTCTATAAGTGATCTCTTGCAAAATGCAGTGTCGAGCACAAGCCTTCAAACCGCCCTTTTCCATTTGGGTCTACAGCGGGCCCAGTCTTTATCAGCTGTATGATTCTGGCTTCTTGCTTTCCTGTAGCCTTGCAGGCTTTCCCCACCCATCCGATGAGATGATTTGTTCAGCAAATCTTATGTCGTTGGGTGCTGTCTGGGGATTGAACACAGAAGCTTAAAAACAAAACAAAACAAAACAAAACAAGGCTGGGAGATGGCTGTGTTGGTCAAGTGTTTGCTGTGCAAGTAGGAGCCCTTGCATTTGAGAGGCAGCTGCCACCCAAGCCATTCATCCTGTGTGCTGGTCCCTAGCAGGCATGTCACAGGTCTCCCCAGTCAGGCCTTTTGAGACCAGTGTTACTCGTTCTGTTGCTATTTATTTGAGACAGTGTCTCATGTAACCCAGGCTGGTCTCTAACTGGCTATGTAGCTAAGTGTGAGCTTGAACGCTTTACCTGATCCTCCTCTCTCCATCTCCCAAGTTCTGGGATTATAGATATATACCACTGTACTCATATTTACAGGTTTTTTTTTCATTTTTATTTGTATAGGTGTTTTACTTGAAAATATGTCTTTGCCACGTGTGTGCCCGGTGCCCTTGGAGGCTAGATGAGGATGTCAGATCTCCTGGAACTGAAGCTACAGATGGTTGTGAGCTGCCGTGTGGGTGCTGGGAATTGAACCCAGGTCCTCTGCAAGAGCAGCCAGTGCTCTTAACCACTGAGTGATTGATCTCTCCAGTCCTCCTGCTTCCCCTGCCTCTTTTTGAAACAGGGTCTGACTATGTAGTTTTGGCTGGCCTAGAACTGGATATGTAGACCAGGCTAGCCTTAAACTCATAGGGATCCTCCTACCTCTGCTTCCCAAGTGCTGGGATTAAAGGGGTGTGCGACCATGCCCAGACAGGCATTTGTTTTTTGAGTCTTACTATGTAACCCCAAGAATACTAGTCTTGTGTTCTGGATCCTCTCACTCCATCTTCCTAGTGCTGGGATCCATGCTTATCTTACCTTTGAAGGCTTGGGTGATAGTTGTTTGTTTGTTTGTTTGTTTTCTTTCTTTCTTTCTTTTTTTCTGAGACAGGGTTTCTCTTTGTAGCCCTGGCTGTCTTGGAACTCACTCTGTAGACCAGGCTGGCCTCAAACTGAGAGATCTGCTTGCTTCTGCCTCCCGAGTGCTGGGATTAAAGGTGTGCACCACCACGTCCTGCTTTTTAATTTTTTTCTTTTTTTAAGAATCCACTTTTTAAAAGGTTTATTTATTTGTTTTTTATGTTCATTGGGGTTTTGCCTGCATGTATGTCTGTGCGAGGGTGTCAAAACTCCTGGAACTGGAGCTAGAGACAGCCATGTAGGTGCTGGGAACTGAACACAGGTCCTTTGGAAGAACAGTCAGTGCTCTTAAACACTGAGCCAGACACAATATTTATTTATTTATTGGGACAGGGTTTCTCTGTGTAGCCTTGGCCATTCTGGACTCACTTTGTAGGCCAGGTTGGCCTCGAACTCACATAGATCTGCCTGCCTCTGCCTCCCAGAGTGCTGGGATCACAGGTATTCGCCACCGCACCTGGCTCTGATATTTATTTATTTATTTATTTATTTAATTTTTTATTAGTTAATTCAATTTACATCTTGGTCATAGGCCCCTTCCTCATCTCCTCCCAGTCCCACCCACCCTCCCACATCTCCTCTCCCCTTTTCCTGAGAATAGGGGAGCCCGCTACCCAAACACTCCAGCTCATCTATTCACATGAGGACTGAGCTCCTCTTCCTCCCCGGTGTCCTGGTAGGGAAGTCCCAACAGGGGGAAGTGGTTAGAAAGCAGGCAACATAGTCCATGTCAGAAATAGCCCCCACTCTTCTAACTAGTGGGCTCACAGGAGGCCTAAGATGTCCATTGGACTTATCTTCTTGGGGTCTGTGCATTATAGTATGTCTACCCTGTATTGTATGACTAAAATCCTCTTATAGGTGAATATATACCATGTGTATCTTTTTGTGTCTGTGTTATCTTACTCAGGATGATCTTTTCTAGTTCCATCCATTTGCCTGCAAATTTCATGATTTCCTTTTTTTTAATGGCTGAGTAGTAGTCCATTGTGTAAATGTACCACAGTTTCTTTATCCATTCTTCGGTTGAGGGACATATAGGTTGTTTCCAGTTTCTGGCTATAAGGAATAAAGCTACTATGAACATGGTTGAGCAAATGTCCTTGTTGTATGGTGGCACATCTTTCGGGTGTGTGCCCAGGAGTGGTAGAGCTGGGTCTTGAGGTATGGCTAGTCCCAGTTTTCAGAGAAAGCACTAGATTGATTTCCAAAGTGGTTGTACAAGTTTGCACTCCCACTAGCAATGGAGGAGGGTTCCCCTTTCTCCACATCCCCACCAGCATGTGCTGTCACTTGAGTATTTGATCTTAACCATTCTGACGGGTGTAAGATGGAATCTTAAGAGTCATTTTGATTTGCATTTCCCTGATGACTAAGGATGTTGAGCATTTCTTTAGGTGCTTCTCCACCATTTGAGATTCCTCCGTTGAGAATTCTCTGCTTCGCTCTGTACCCCCTTTTTAGTGGGATTATTTGGTTTGCTGGTGTTTAATTTTTTGTTTTATTATTATTTTTTATATATTCTGTATATTAGCCCTTTGTCAGATGTAGGATTGGTGAAGATCTTTCCTCAGTCTGTATACTGCCGTTTTGGTCTATTGATAGTATCCTTTGCTTTACAGAAGCTTTTTAATTTCCGGAGGCCCTATTTATTAATTGTAGATCTTAAAACCTGAGCTGTTGGTGCTAATATTCTATCTATCTATCTATCTATCTATCTATCTATCTATCTATCTATCTATCTATCATTTTTTTGTCTGCCTCTCCCTCCCAGAGCATTTTTTGAAATGCTAGCTGTGATTTGCAATTTTGGATAAAGTCACCCAGTTTTTATTTATTTATTTTTTGGTTGTTGTTGTTGGGATCACAGGTGTGCGCCATCGCACCCAGCTTGGAGGATATTTATAAATGTAAATGAACAAGTGTTCGGGAAGGAGACACACCAGGAAGAGATCAGAAACTGGCCAGTCCCACATGGCCCGGCATCTCCGCCCTCTGCATGGAGGGGACCACAGTTTGCCTTTAGACATGGTGCCTTTCGGGGTCTGGGCCTCAGGTTCCTTCCCAGGTTTATAAACACAGGGATTTTGTTTCTTGACGTAACTGAGATAAAGCAGAATGTGTCCTTGGGTGTACTGTTACTTTTGCTTACATAAAGGTGGCCATGTACCGTGTGTGTGTGTGTGTGTGTGTGTGTGTGTGTGTGTGTGTGTGGTGAGCTAGCATCTTCATGTGCATACTTGGGCCTGTTTTTGTGTGTATGTGCAGTCACAGGTGTGCACAGCTGGAGGTAAGAAGAGAACTTTCAGGAGTCAGTTCACTCCTTCCCCTGTGGGTTCTAGGGATCAAACCCCCATCAATAGACTTGAGCTACAAATCCTTTATCTGCTGAACCATCTTGTCAGCCCCAAATACATCTACTTTAAAAGAAAGCTTACCTTGCAGGATGGACTGGATACTTTGTCCAGATGACTGCAGAACATAGAAAGGCTATTGCTACTGTCACTGCCTAATAGACCATCATTATTGGCTTTTTTATATCAATGGAAATATATATGCCTGTATAGGTATAGTATGAATTTTTTTGAAATGCTAGCTGTGATTTGCAATTTTGGATAAAGTCACCCAGTTTTTTGTTGTTGTTGTTGTTGTTGGTTTGTTTGTTTTTGTGTTTGTACACAGTTGTCATGGAACAGAAGTCAACAGCCACAATGGCCTAGAACCATGGGTTGTTCTAGGACCTTGTCCCTGCTTTGTACAAGGGTAGAACCCTGCCCCAATTATGTGAATTCTTATTCACGAGGGTTTGATGAGAGATGCTAATAGAGGGCTCTCTACATGATGAAAGGCAGTTGTAACCCTGTGAAGAGGAGACGTTAAGTTATAAATGACAATGAACAGGGGCTGGAGAGACGGCTCAGAGGTTGAGAGCACTGGCTGCTCTTCCAGAGGGCCTGAGTTCAGTTCTCAGCAGCCACATGGTGACTCACGATCATCTATAATGGGATCTGTGTCCTTTTTCGGTGTGCAGGTGTACATGCAGACAGAACACCGTATAAATAATAAATCTTAAAAAAAATGACAGGGAACGGAGTTCAGGATGTGGCTCAGTTGACAGAATGCTTGCCCAGAGTGCAGGAAGTATGGGTTCTATCCCAGCATCAGACAAACCAGGTGTGGTGGCCTCTAATCCTGGTGCTCAGGAGGGTCAGAAATTCAAGGTCATCCTCAGTTACAGAGCAAGATGGAGGCCAGCCTGCCACAACAACAAAAGACACCTGTGACCCTAGCACTCAGGCCCTGGGCATCATCAGTCAGGAGTTCTAGGTTGTTTTGCTTTTCCTGTTGGTGTGAGAAAATACCCAGACAAAAGCAACATAAGGGAGAAAGGGCCTATTTTGGCTCAGAGTTCAAGGGTGCAGTGCATCACTGCAGGGGCTGCAAAGCAGCATGAGCCTGGGGTAGCTGGTCACATTGCATTCATGTTCGGGAAGCAGACAGCGATGGGTGGATGAATGAATGAATGAATGAATGCTGCTGTTATGTCACTCTCCACATCAGGGCATGGTGCCATCCATAAGTGTGTAGGTAGTCCCACCTCAGCTAACCTAATCGAGATAACTTTTCACAGGCATGCCCAGAGGCCCACCTCCCAGGTGCCTGTAGGTGTCATCAAGTTGACAACTGAGGTGATCACAAAGGTCATCCTCAGCGAGTTTGAGGTCAGTTTGGGCTACATGAGACCCGGCCTCAAAACAAAATAAAACGAGGAAGCCATAAAAACACAGCCAGACCATTTGGCTTCTCAAGATGCTGTGTGTGAAGCCTCTTCTTGCTCTGGCAGGGAGCTGGTGAGTGTTAGATGACTGGGGTCCACCAAACCCTACGGAGGGGTGTCCCCAGAGGACTGAAAAGCCAAGAGAGGCTTTAGACAGCGAAGGAGCTCTCTGTTCATAGGAGTCTGCTGCATGGAGTCACCCTCAGCTGATATCACACACAGGCAGGCACTGCCCTGCTCAGCCACGAATGAGCACCATTTGGTCCTCCCTGCATACCAACCACCTTTGTAACTGTCACTAGAGCTGCTTTAATCTCTGCTGCTGTGAAGAGACACCATGACCAAGGCAGCTTATAATAGAAAGTATTTAATGGGGCTGGTTTATAGCCTCAGAGGGTGAGTCCGTGATCATCATGGTGGGGAGCAGGACATGGCTAGAGAAGTAATTAAGAGCGCACATCTTATTTTCAGGCAGTATAAAGGAGAGACAGAGACAGAGAGAGACTGGGCCTGGCATAGGCTCACCCCCAGTGACACAACTTTCCTGACAAGGCCACACCTCCCAATCCTTCCTAAACATTTTCACCAACTGGGAACCAAACATTCAAATATATGAGTCTATGCGTGTCATTCTTATTCAAACCACAGGATCATAATTTTGGAACAGGTTTGCTCCCATCCGAAAGAAATCCTGTCCCTGTTAGGGTCACCCCTCCCTCATTCCTCCCACCTAGCCAGCCTTAAATGATGGATTTGCCAACTGTATGAATGGAACCATGTGATTTTTGGCTTTTTGTGCCTGGCTTCTCTGACTTGTGAGATGTTTGCCCAGTGCCTCCGACTCTTGTCAGGTCTACTCAGGGATCATCTACCGAGCACCTTACATTGTAGCCCCAGGTCAGGGGCTCTGGGGGCATGGGTGGGGAGGGGGCTCAGCACTTGATCAGGTAGCCTGAGACGCTGATGAGGGGGGCATCCAGCTGTCCTTGGCCTGGTCAGGAACTGGCTTCGGTTGCTGTTACTTGATCCTCCTGCCTAAAGTCAGGACTGATGCTGTCCCTACTCTGGCAGTGTGAGTCACCCAGTGAGCATCTCCTCAACACCTGTGTGCCAGTCTGGGGTCAGGGACTGGGTTACAGGAACTGAGCAATGCACCACAACACCAGGGGCTAGCAAGGGGACTGTCCCGCTCACCTCAGAACAGACTCCTGTCTCCACTGGCCGTTGTTTTCTTTCAAAATTCCTTCTTTCTCAAGCGGGACTCTAAGGGCCTGGCTGTGGCTCAGGCTCTGAGCACACAGAGTCCCTCAGAGCACCTGCCAAGTGCCACTGTTGTCACATGTAGCAGCAGTGGCCCGTTTCAGTCCCTTTAAGCAGCCCTCGGCACAGATGCTCTTTCCCCGTGTGGTTATAAAGATGTGAAGCCAGCGGTAGCAGAGCAAGCCTGTAATCCCATCACTGCTGGAAGGTCAGAAGCTGAAGGCTAGCCTTGGCTATATGGGGTCATACCACCAAGAAAAAGAAAACCACAGTGCAAACAACAAAGAAAGGAAAGGAAAAGAAAGGAAGGGAGGGAGGGAAGGCAGGCAGGCAGGCAGGCAGGCAAGCAAGTTAGGCCCAGGAAGGACACAGGATGTGTTGAGACCTTAGGGCGGGGGATGCTGGATGGAGCTGAAGTTTGAAAACGACTTGCCTGCGCTCCTGACCAAGCAGGCAGCAGAGGCTGTGTGGCATATAAAATGGTCATGGACCAGCAGTTGGGTACCATCCCATGGGGGTTGCCTCTGAGCTGTGTTGCTGCTGTGTGACGGGTGGGGGAAATTCTGGGGATGGGCATTGTCACCCAGCACCCTGTTTTTGAGTCTTGTTCCATAGCTGAAGCCTTCTGGGGGATGAGTGGCAGAACTCAACCAACTTTGGCAAGAGGGGGAACGTACTCATCCGTGTACTTAAGCACTCTGGGAACTCTGCTTTCAGGTGCTGCTGGCTCCAGGGGCTTACTAGTTAAAGCCTGCTGTGTCATTTTCCTTTGGCCATGAGCTCCCTCTGCGCCTTCCATTCTTGAGTGGTCACCTCACTCAAGACAGTGACAATGACAGTGGCATAGGTGGCTGCTAGCAGCCCTGGGTCTTGTTCCCTCCAGGCTGAGAGCACAAGAAAGATGGCCTCATTTTAATGACCCCGGTTAAGTGGCTAATGAAAGCCCCGGGGTTATTGCTCACTAACCTGGTTCAGCTCTCTGGCTTCAGCCACCTGAACCAGTGAGGTAAGAGGGAGGAACGAACTGCTCTGATTGGTTAGGACTGAGCCAGGTGCGGGGGCAGTTTTACTTGAACCACATGACCTAAAGGCAGGGAAGGTTTGATTCCCAGTAGAGATTCAGGGTCCTGAGACCAGAAGCAGAGGGCATGCTGGATGGAAAGGTTCCAGGCAATGGCATCTTCAGGACAGCAGCGGGACTGCCACCCAGCTCTGTCACACCCGTCCATATGACTGCTTCCCTTCTCTGTGCCTCAGTTTCCCCATCAGAACAGAGACGACCTCAGTGCTCTCCCAGTTCTACACTCCTAAGGCCAGCTGATTGAGCAACCCTGCAGTCCAGCATCCCTGTGTATCAGAGCTGAGCTGGGAACATGATCCGGGGATGAGCCTGAGGCCTGCACCTGGCCTCCGGTCCATCCCACAGGGTACAGCCTGTGACGAGGAAGGAGGTTTCTGAGGACGGCTTCGCACATCCCTAGCATTCTTCAGCTATAATCGCCTCCAAACGGCATGATCTCATCCCCGAGGAAGGAAGGCTGGGGGCTGGACGTGGTGGCTGCCAGCAGCTGACACAGTTTATGACTAAACCACTTCCCCACGGGAGGCAGGGGGAGATGTCCACATTCTCAAAGACAATGTAAAAGTTTGGGGTGGGTGGTGGGGGAAATGACGTAAAGGATAGAGGAGGCACCTCCTTCTCCAGCTTTGGGGAGGTCCATGGTGTCTCCACGGGGGTTTCAAACCAGGTATGTCCTGACCAGTGCTCAACCCCAGCGCAGGCCATTAGAATTCCCTACATGTTGAGGTAGAGGCCTGGCCAGCCCCTTAAATGGCATGTCTCTCCTGGATTCCTGGGCTCATTTAAATGCCCATACATTAATTTGGAAGGATAGGCTTGCGGGAAGCCTGTCGCTGCACCATCTGCTAGGCGTTTGTCACGGCCGAGTTACATAAGAAGAAAGACATTTTTTTTTTTTTTCAAGAATGCTGCTGCATTTAGTAATTGGATCGCCGGAGAGGAGCCGGGGCCCAGGCATTTGGCACCGTGATTAAAAGATGCCACAGGCTTCTCTCCGGGGTGTGGCCTCCCCAGATTCCACGCAGTCTTGGCAGACACCTGAACGCAGCCTGGGTTTGGGAAGCAGGCCCAGAGGCCTCGCCTCATCTCCCTTTTCTCCCTCTCCCCTCTTTCCCTGGTTACATCCCTGGCGGCTCTCTCCAGTACTGGCAGTAACCGACTGGCCTTTCTCTCCCAGTCCTAATTTCCATGACCTGGGCCACTGGCCTACATGTTCTGTAAATGAGCAAAGGAAAATGGGGCCTCGGTTTCTCTATCTAACAGTAAGGTTCTCAGAACACCGCCTGAAAGTGATGGATGAGGTTCAAGGGCCTATAGTGAGTGAGTGACAAGAGCCAGCTGTTTTATAAAGCCTGTCTGATACCAAGTAGGTAACAGATTTGCGTTCAGTTTCCTCTCCCCTTTATGAGACTCAAAAGTACTGAGTAAGTGGCCCTTGCTGGAGCAGAGCTGGCTGTGAGCACAGGCCCCGGCTCAGCTAATGCACCACAAATGATCCTAAAAGAAAATCAGCGTTTTATTTTAACTAAATGATTGTTTTTGTTTGTTTGTTTGTTTGTTTGTTTTTGAGGCACATTCTTGCTCAGCAGCCCAGGCTGGCCAGGAACTCACTGTAACGCAGACTGGCAAATCTTCCATGGCAATTCACCTACCTGCCTCAGCCTCCTGGGTACTGGGTACTGGGGTCATACCCAGCTGAGTCAATATTTTAAAATCAGTCCATGGAAAAGACATGGCTTGTTTTGAAAACTCCAAATGCCTCGTTGTGGCCGGTTTGCATTTTCATACAGCCTATGAGGAGGGGGCCTGACCCACCACTGTCCCCATATCAGCTGTTGGCTAGGACCATGGGATGGGTTTAGCTTGGCCAGGCAATAGTCATGTGATCTCAGACAAGGACCCCTTCTTCCTTTAAAATTTTCAAGAGGGGGAGGAGGAGAGAGCACATCTGTCACAGTTCAGGAGTTATGGTCAGAGGACAATGCTCAGAAGTTGTTCTTTCCCTTACCAGGTGAGCCCTGGGCATCCAATGCAGCAAGCACCTTTACCTCCTGAGCCATCTTGTCAGCCCTTTAAAAAGGCTCTTTGTGTTTCTGTCTCTCTTCGGGTCGTGGGGTCACACTGTCGCATAAAGGAAGCTCTGGAATCTGCTCTGCTCGTTCTTTTGAGGTCTCTTGGCAGAGCAGCTAAGACAGCAAGGCAGATGGTGGCCCCGCCAGGGGCAGGGAGCTGAACCTGCAGCAGCTGTGGGGGAGGACCTCTCCTGCGGTCTTGAGCGACACCCCACATCTCTACTCACTTTCCCTTCACCTGAACGGGCAGCATTCACCCTGAGAGTTACAGGCGTCGTCGTTCTGAAGGAAAGCCCTTCAGCCTAGGCCAAGTTATGGCCCGCTCAGGGCCTTTGCCCTGCACTCTTGCTTCCCATACTGCTTCGTCTAGAACTTTCATGCATCTTGGCCTTTTCATTCTGGTGCAGTTTGGATTGCTGAGGGAAGCCTTCCCTGTGAGACCAGGAAGAGCAGCCCCGACTTGCTCACACATTCTTCCCAAGTGTTGCTGTCTTATTCTTGAGGGCTGCTCTACCCTGACCACTGCCGTGTCCCCAGCATCTAGGCCATTGCCTGGCCGATGCTGAAGGGGAGGGAAGGAGAAAAGGAGGGAGGGAGGGATAAAAGGAGGAAGGAAGGAAAGAGGTTAGGAAGGAAAAGAGGTGGGGGGAGGGAGGATGGAAGAAGGGAGCTTTTTAACTCCTATGGCCACACTGTGAAGCAGGGCTAGAGGCCTGGAGAAGGGACAGTCACCAGCCAAGAAGGGGACCAGAAGGAAGGGAGGGACCCAGGCTTTCTGTTTCTACACCTTCCATGCCTGTTTACCCTCACAGGTAGCAGCAGAGTAGAGAAGCAGGCTGCCAGCCCACAGGCCACCCAGAAAGGGTCAACTTCAGGGGGTCATGAAATGAGCTGGGTAGGCAGTCAGGAAGCCAGACTGTTTACAGGGGCTGCTGGCCATCGCCATGACAACTGGGGCCGGCCCACAGCTTTCTGTGTCACCAAGGACGCATGTTTGGCAGGTTTGCTGCAGGCAGGGATGTGAGGACAGTAGCTGGGAGGAATGCTGGCAGGAGAGAGGGGACTACAAACACCCACTGTGGGGCAAGAAATTTCCATTTCTCAGAATTGCCCTAGAACTAGAAGAGCCTGGTGTTGCCACACTGTGTGTTTCTGTGTGTATGTGCGCCTGTCTCACTGTGGAGCCAGGGTGACTGGGTGTCAGCTTGGGGATGCCTGTGCTCTGACATCTTGAACAGGTGACTTGACCTCTTGTGCCTGTTTTCCTCCCACATAAAGCAAAGGTGGCCAGCAATGGCGCCCTAAAGCTCCTGTGGGGACACCATGGCACTGGAGTTGTGTCTCCTATGTTCATTTTATTTTTACTTTTGGAAACAGAACCTCACTAAGCAACTCAGGCTGTTCTCAAACTCTCCACCCTCTCCTGTTTCAACCTCTGGAGTGCTGATGTTACAGGTGTGCACGGCCATGCCTGACTTCGTTTAGTTCTTTGTGTGAAGGTGGGTATGCATGTGTGTGTGTGGAGGGTTCTTTTACCTGCCATACCACCCTTCTCCATCCCAATCTCTACTAACACCCCAAAGCCAGGTAGGAGAGACTGAAGGTTAGTGGGGAGAGGGGGCACTGAGATCTTTCAGACTCCTTCCTGCTGATTAGGGGCGCTGAGTTCCGTGGGGTGAGTCCAATCTTTGTCATCAGGGTATTTCCAACTTCTCCTCCTCTCTTTTCTCACCACCACTTGACAAATGGCAACAGCAGCACCCAGGATCCTCAGGGGAAGGGGCGGCTGCCGATCTACAGCTAGCAAGAAATCACGCCCCTGCTAGTGCGCAAGGCGGCAAATCATAGCCACCTGCTGTGAATCAGCATCTTATCCCACACCCGAGATTAAAACAAAGACATATCCACATAATGTAACTGGATTTTCAAAGAAACCAAAACTCTCACTGAGACAATATCAGGTGTCTTTCTCAGTTGGTCTCCACACACACACACACACACACACACACACACACACACACACACACACGTATATGTACTTATGTGTGTATATAATATATATGTGTATACATGCATACATATGTATAAATGGACGCGCACACACATGCACACATATGTTTAAAATTAGGCTTATTTATTTTGTATGAATTTTTTTTTTGTGTATATGTGTGCCACATGCCTTGTGCCCACAGAGACAAGAAAGAGGGCATCCTCCTTGAAACTGGAATCACAGACGTGAGCCACCATGTGAGTGCTGGGAATTGAACCCAGATCCTTTGCAAGAGCAGCCAATGCTAAAAGCCACTGACCCATTGGTTTCTCTAGCCCTCCACCTTAATTGAGACAGAGCCTCTGACCGGGCTTTCTGATTGCTTGGCATTTGAGCTCTCTTGTAGTCCTCTTATCTGCTTCTCCAGCAGATAAAAAACTTTCTTTTTGTAGACTAAGCTGGCCTTGAACTCACAGAGATCTGCCTGCCTGGGCCTCCCAAGTGCTGGGATAGCAGTCAGGCGCCACAGTGCCTGGCCAGCATTTCACTTATATCTGGCCTTCTTACTTGGGTGCTGGGGATTCAAACTCAGGTCCTCATGCTTGTCCAGCAGGTACTTTCCAGCTGAGCCATCTCCCCAGCCTTGTTCTTCACTTCTTGAGATGGACTTCCATTTGGCTTGAGGCTGTCTTCAAGAAGCCTCATTCCCCAATTTCTCTCATTCCTTTAACAAGCACCTACTGAGCGCCAGGCAGGGTTTCCGAGGCTGGCATCGCAGTGGGTAAAGCAGAGAAAGCCCCTGCCCAGGTAGGTAGACATTATATCATGTCAAGCTGCACTAGATGCCAGGGAAGAAAGTGGGACAGGGGCAGGGCAACATCTGTGTTTCTGATGGTGACAGAAAGCGGCGGCAATGCAAGTGGGTGAGGGAGGACTTCACTGAGCAAGTGAATATTGAGCTCAGTTTGGAAGAGGTGAAGGAGGAAGTTACCGGTTATTTGGGGCGAGAGCCTTCCAGGTGGAGGAAACAGCAAGTGCAAAGGGCTGGAGGCAGGAACAGAAGCTTGAAGCTGTGTTTTTTTTTCTTTTTCTTTTTCTTTTTCTTAAAAAAATGAAGAGGATGTGTCTGTTGTTTGTTTGGTTTGGTTTTTGTATTTTTGAGGCAGGGTCTCTGTATGTAGCCCTGGCTGTTCTGGAACTCTTTGTGTAGACCAGGCTGGCCTCAAACTCATAGGGATCCACCTGCCTCTGCCTCCCGAGTGCTGGGATTACACATGCAGTTTTAGTTTAAAGAAGAGTTATCTTGTTTTCAATGTTTGTATGTGTGTGCGCGCCTGTATGTGGGTCTGTGCACATGTGTGCAGTGCCCACAGAGACCAGAAGAGGGTGTTCAGTCCCCAGGAAGCTCAGTTACAGGGGATTGTGAATCATTTACTGTCCTCTGCAAAATCAGTGTGTACTGTTAACTGCTGAGCCATCTCCCCTTCTCTGTCTAGGTCTGCGTGTGCGGCTTCATGTGGCACGTGGTGGTGGCAGGGCTGTCGACACACGGGTAGTAAAATACGTATGTCTATGCTTGTTGTTTAGAGGTGTAAGCCTGCTGACAGGCTGGGGGACTCCTTCAGCTAGACAGCACAGTGGCCTCAGCGTATCAGCGAGTGAGCACGGCCAGACACGCCCGGGAGCCGCATGCTCATGTGTACTCAGGATCCTTTGTATATGACTGACCTATGTACATATATGGATATCATTATTTAAGCTGCTGGGCGTGGTGGATCTTGTCTCATTCTAGCACTAGGGTGGCAGAGGCAGTGAGATTAGGAGTTCAAGGCCAGCCTGGGTAACCCAGAGACCTTGTCACAGGCCAACGGACAACACACAAACAACGTGGCTGGAGCAATGAAGAGCTCTGGCTCCTTCCAGAGGACCCAGGTTCAAGTCCCAGCACTCAGCCACAGCCATGTGTAACTACAGTTCCAGGGGATCTGATGCCCTCTCCTGACCTCCACAGGCACGACTGGGACGCACAGATTCACATTCCCTCAAATCACCCCCCACACATAAAAAGACATAAAATGAAAACCAGCAGTATGAAGCGATTTTTAGAAGACGGGGCCTTTGACGATCTACTCAGTTTTATTTGTGTGTGTATATGCCTGCCTGTGTGAGTTTATGTGCTCCGCATGTGTGCGGGTACCCTGGAGAGCCGGAGGAACTCCAGTTACAGGCAGGAGTGAGCCACCTGATGTGGGTGCTGGGCATCAAACCCTGGTCCTCTGGCACAGAAGCCGGTGTTCTCATCTGCTGATCCGTCTCTCCAGCTGCTAAGGACAGGGTCTTCTATAGCCCAGGCTGGCCTTGAACTTGCTAGGTCAGCAGAGGATGATCTTTCTGTTTCCATCTTCCCAGCTCTGAAGATTCTAGGCAGGCAGGGCATGGAACCCAGAGCTTCAGGCATGTTAAGGATGGCTCTGTCCTGTGACGTTGGCATTTTGTTCTCTGAAGGTTTTTGTGCTAGTACTGAGGATTCCGAAAGCAGCATTGATGTCAGTGATCTGGATTCCCATGTTTGTTGCGTGAGTCTGTGATGGACACATCAGTCTTCTCACACTGGCTGAGTCTCCAGAGAAAGGCCTGCCTGCTTCTAGTGCCTTAGCTCATCAGCATGTGACCAGAATGTAAACACGCCTGGGAACATTTTGTTCCTTTAAGACGAGACAGTCGGGTGGCAGTGGCGCACACCTTTAGTTCCAGTCCTTAGGAGGCAGAGGCAAGTGGATCTCTGAGTTTGAGGCCAGTCTGCTCTACAGAACTAGTTCTAGTATAGCCAGGGCTACACAGAGAAACTCTGTCTTGAGAAAAGAAAGAAAGAAAGAAAGAAAGAAAGAAAGAAAGAAAGAAAGAAAGAAAGAAAGAAGAAAGACAAGACTTTGAGTAGGGTGTGGTTGTACTTGGAAGCAGAGGCAGGGGGATCAAAAGTTCATGTCTAGCTACATGGTAAGTCTGAGGGCTACATGGGACTCTGCCTCAAAACAAAACCAGAAACAGGAGCCCAAACTCAACCAAACCAAACCCAACCCAAAACATGGGAACTGGGATGTGGCTGTTGGGGGGTGGATGGGTAGAGCCAACATTCAAGAAGCCTGGGGTTCCATCCCTACCGCCATGTGCGATAATGAAACAGACAAGGGTCCAGGCTGACCACACACCGGGACTCAGCCTGTCTCTCTTATTTCAGGTTTTCTTATAGCCACTCCAGGGGGAGACATTTGTCTATTCCATCAATGACCTGTGTGTGTGTGTGTGTGTGTGTGTGTGTGCATGTGTGCATGCATGTGCATGTGTGTGTCTCCAAGGTCTTTCTGTGTGAGCTCAGCAGGTACTCCTACAATACAAGCCCCAGTTTCCCCACCAATAAATGATGGGCATGGTGCTGCAGCCCACTGTATAAAAGTGAGGTGCTCAGAATAGGGCTGGTGAGGGCTGATGAATGTGGGGGTGTTGTCATGGTTCTGCTTTTCTTGAGAGGAGGGGTCTGGAGCTCCCAGCAGCCCTTGGCAGCACCGTCATCCATCTTCCACCAGACGCCAGGCCCCGGCGCTCCTATCCAGGCGGCACTTGGGAGTCGCTCCCAAGTTCCTCTTTTAATTTTCATTATGTAAATTCCACATTTCCTGGAATAGGGATCTTGACTGTCTGCACTCATTCGGAAATTGAGTCAGCAAAGGCCCTCATTTATATTAATGGGGCCTAGAGTCTCACTCGAGGGGAGCCCAGACAAGGATGGATGGCAGCAATTGCCCTCCGAGCCACGCAGGCGGTACTCACGTGCTGCCAGGGGAGCAGCTGCCTCTGACTTGAGACTGAGGCTCATGACGAGGGACTCCTCGCCTGGCCTAGATTCCAGCTGTCCCCGCAGTCCATTGTTTAGCGCAAGCTATAAGCAGTTCACCTTGTCAAGAGACAGCATAATAGTCTTCCTGGCTTCTCTCTCCCGTCTCCTACCCTCACCCTTTTCCTCCCCATCCATCCCTCCAGCCACGCTCCTGCCTCAGGGCCTTTGCATTTGCTGGACTCTGCTCCAGGGTCTGTTGTCCCCACTCACCCAGTGGCAAGCTCCCTCTTGGTAATTCAGTTATATCTCACCATCACCATCTCAAAGAAGCTTTGGATTGTCCCTCTGGGACCACAGTCTCCAGTCACTCCAGTCACTTTCTCCATCGTGCCTAGTGACAACCTATTCTCTTGTCTGCCTGTGTATTTACTTAGTGACAGTCTTAGTCCATGAGAATATAAACTCCTTGGGAGCATCTTTTGTCTCCCTTGGGCCTGGCTTGGAAAGGGCATCTCATGCGTCTTCACGGAGCATCGTTTGCTCCGCAGAGCCCTTCTGAGCACCCGTTCTCGGTGAGGCTCTGCGCTAGGCACTTGGAGCACAAGGTGGAATAAGACATGATGACTACCGGCGTGGAAGGAGTGAGAGACAAACTGTGGCAACTGACATCAGCCGAGTGAGACAAGGATCGTTATAAAAGAGAACTCAAGCTCAGACCCTGTATCCAGCCGTGACGTCTGCCAGCTCACAAGGCACAGAGAAGTGGAATCACTTACTGGAGGTCACACAGCTAGATAACAAAGCAGCCAGGCTCAGAGTCTGAGGCATCTGGCTCCTACCTCCTTGGGTTTATTGGCCTGTGCAAGAGATGGAGGTTTGAATCTGGGGACTTAAGGGCTGTATTTGGAGAGGTGTCAGAGGCTACAGGAGGCCAGAGGAAGCCAGGCTTTGATGGAGGGAGAAATGAAAAAAATTTGAAAATGAGGTATCTTGGTTGTATGTTCTAGATGGGTTTCCATGCCGTGATAAACAGTCTGAGCAAAAGCAGCTTGGGTGAGACAGGCCTGTCTTACCTCATAGATCACTCCATCACTGAGGGTTGTCAGGGCAGAGGACCCTGGGGGCATGGACTGAAGGAGTAAGTGTTGCTTATTGGCTTGCTTCCTTCCCATGACTTGCTCAGCCTGCTTTCTTATACCACCCTGGACCAACAGATGAGAAATGGGCCACCCAGAATTCTAGAGGTGGAAGGTGGTGATGGCTTGCAACTGTGCACTTCAAAATGGTCAGGGCAGAGCCAGGTTGGTGGCTAATGCTTTGCCATTCCAGCATTCTGGAGATGGAGACAGAAGGATCAGAAGTTCAAGGCCATTATCAGCTACATAGGAAGTTTGAATTAGCCTGGGCTACATGAGACCCTATCAAAGGAGAAGAAGAAAAAGAAAAAGAAAAAGAAGAGGAGGAGGAGGAGGAGGAAAAGGAGGAGGAATAGAGGTTATGGATGACAAATTTGATGCTAAATGTATTTCACCAGAATTAAAAACTTGGAGAAAGAGATCAAGAGTTCTGTTATTGGTTTGTTCACTCTAGGGAACATCAATTATTGGGACACTTTCCCAGCAGAGAATTAGATGAGGTTCTGAGGCCTCTGGCCTCCAGATGCACACAGCCACCCCTTGGAGGACTGAGCATCATCTTAGGGGCACTTCTACTCTGATGACTCCAGGTCTGGTCACCTCTTGGCAGCACATCACCAAGACCCTTTGCAAATCCACACGTGAAGACACTCCGAGATCTCTGCTCTCCAGAAACAGGGAGGTGGTAGGTGTTCACCATTATTCAAGCCACCGAGGCACAGAGTAACTTGTTTTCCAGTGACAGACAGAGGCGGCTCATCTGTGAGGGAAAGACGACGGTTTCATGGGTTGTTGATTGTAATGAATCCCTCTGTGGTATCTCAGGGGTTGTTGCTCTGAACGAATTAGCGAATGCGCAAGGCACACTTGGAATAGTGCCTAGAGTGCAGTGGGTGCTTAATAAATGCTTACGAGAACGATTTTGTGTTTTCTAGGACTGCTGACACTGTGAAGTGCACGGCCTGGGTCACAGAGTCTCACTAAGGATCAATTCTGCACCTCAGGATGCAGTGAGCGTACTGAGGAGAGCCACGAGCAGGGAGGAGGGTAGGGACACTGGCACTCCTAGATTTTTGTTTTGTTTTTCAAAGAGGATCTCCCCCCATGAGCCCTGTTTCACACAGGGTTTCTCTGTGTAGAGCTGACTGTCTCGGAATTTGCTCTGTAGACCAGGCTGGCCTCCGCCTCACAGAGATCTGCCTGGGTCTTCCTCCCATGTGCTGGCATTAAGGGTGCACACCACCACTGCCCAGCTTGATTTTTGAGGCTGAGGCAGGATTTTGAGTTTGAGGCCACCCAGAGCAACATGGTGAAACCCTGTCTCGAAAAACCAAACAAGCCAGGCATAGTGGCTTGTGCTTTAGTCTCCCTGCTCAGAAGCAGAGGCAGAGGGATATCTGTAAGTTCAAGGCCAGCCTGGTTTGCAGAGCAAATTCCAGGATAGCCAGGGATACACAGGGAAACCCTGTCTCAAAATCAAGCAAACAAACAAACAAAACCAAAAGAAGAGAAGACAGTAATGATAGGGACTGGAGAGGTGATTCAGCAATTAAGTTTGTCTGTTGTTTTCAAAAGCCCTGGAATTTGGCTGCAGGCACTCACATGAAGGGGTTCACAACTATCTATAACTCTAGCTCCAAGGGATCCAATGCCCTCTTCTGGCTTCTTATGGGCACTGCACACGCACACGCACACGCACACACACACACATTGCTACCACCATCACCACCCACAACAAAGAAAACAAAACAAAACCATCCAAAGCTAATACAAAGAGGCCTGCCACTATTGAGTACCTACTGCATGCCTGTTCTCAGGATAAACACTATAGCCTTCCACTGAAGCCTCAGCAGCGCTCCACATACCATTTCCTCATTTTAGACTGGAAATACAAAGAGGTCCAGACAGGGAAAATTAGAGCCCTAGATCCCATAGCAAAGATACCGTGTGGATAGCACTTGAACTCAACTGCTTCAAACTCCCAATTATCTTAAACCATAAGGCCTGAAATGAAGCTGGGCATCTCCCCAAAGCTCACTGCTTCATTCAGTAGCCTCTTGCTGCCTGGCACAGGGCCTCATTGCCCAAGTGTCTGACAACAGGATCATTTGTTCCTTTACTGACCCCTTCTCCATCTAAATAGCACAAGTCTTTCCCCGTGGGCAATGGGGGAACAGTCTTGGGAGCCTGCCTTTTGTCATTCTGGGGTTCCTCTCCCAGCCGGTGGACATCTGAATCAGGAACGAGAGAATGGTATGTGGGTGCACACACAGAGAGACCAGGCTTGCCTGCCAGGCCCTGCTCCCTCCAGAGTTTCACTTGGGTCTTTAAGTCAGCCCGAGGTACCTCCAGGTCCCGCAGACTGGCTCTGCACAAACAGCTCTCCGGAGAGCTGCTGGAGGCCAGTGGCTGGCAAGAGAGCCAGGTCTCCAAACAGGCCCTGAGCTCAGATCATGGGCATGGACGCAGCCACACCTACGCTGAGCAGGGAGGCTAGGCAATCATGACAACGTGGCTTTTTTTTTTTTTTGAAGTGGGTCTTAAACGTGTGTACTTAGGCACAGCATGAGGGGAGGCAGGGCCCAGACCAAGCCTGGTGGGGACTCAGAGGGACAAAAACATTTCCAGCTGTCTGTGTTCTGGCTAGGGCTGAGCTGGGCCCTTTGTCCACACACTGCTGTCTCTTAGATCTTTTGTTTTGTTTTGTTTTGTTTTGTTTTGTTTTGTAGACAGGCTTTCTGTCTGTGCGTAGCCCTGGCTGTCCTGAAACTCAGAGATACATCTGTCCCTGGCTCCCAAGTGCTGGGAATAAAGGTGTGCACCAAAGCACCAGGCTGTGCTTCGCAGAAACTTTTAACCTTGAGTTGCAGGAAGAGGGATGGTTTCCACCACTGTAACATACACGAGTGTGTACACAATGAGAGTTTCATGAGTCTCAGTTCCCAATTCTGAGTGATGTGTGTTGACTTTGACTCTGTATTCTATCCTATCCCGTCCTATCCTATCCCATCCCATCCCATCCCATCCCATCCCATCCCATCCCATCCCATCCCATCCCATCCTATCCTATCCTATCCTATCCTATCCCATCCCATCCTATCCTATCCTATCCTACCCTATCCTATCCCATCCTATCCCATCCCATCCCATCCCATCCCATCCCATCCCATCCCATCCCATCCCATCCCATCCTATCTTATCCTATCCTATCCTATCCTATCCTATCCTATCCTATCCTATCCTTTATATTCTACTGTACTTTATTCTTTAAAAGGACCAGTCTGAGCTGGGTGCAGTAGCTCACGCCTGTAATCTCAGCATTTAAGGAGGCAGAGGCAGGCATATCTCTGTGAGTTTGAGGCCAGCCTGGTCTACAGAGTCTAGGACAGGACAGCCAAGGCTACACAGGAAAGCCCTGTTGGTTCTCTTCCTGCTTGGGAACTGTCTCCCAGCAGCCCATGAAGTCAGGAGGGGCACTAGACGAAGATTGTGCCTGGAATGAGCACGGTACAGGGATCATACACCCTGGGAACCAGCTGATGGCTAATATGACTTTAATTCCAGAGAACAAAGCGGGGAGGAGCTCCAAGAATAGGTGTACATAATTGATTGGAACTAGACCCTCCAAGCATGCTTGATCTGTATTATGCAGCACACTCCTATCATATGAATGGGAACACAGTACCTAAGGATCAAATAGGTGCCGGGAGGGGAGAGATGGCAGGGAGATGTGTCAGAGGCCAGATAGCAAATGTAGTTAGGGGTGTGTGCGTATAAAGACAGTTTCCAGATGAAGTCAGATAGAGAGCAAGGGGCCCTGCTGGGAAAGTGGGAGTCCTGCCTCAGAACGGCTACAACTTCAACCAGCAGGCTGCCTCCAACAAACCCTGTCTCAAAACAGTGAATTAAAAAAAAAAAAAAAAAAAAAAAAAGACAGCTAAGTGTTAAAAAGAGCCTGGAAGAGATGAAGGCAGGACCAAGAAGCCTGGCTGGGGGCTCCTACAGTTATCAAGCTATGGGGGGGGGTCAGTTGGGCAGGCAACATTGGAAGTGGAAAAGCAGATCCCAGCTCTGTGGAGCCCAGAAGAAGCCCCGACAGGCCATTCACTTCAGCACTGCCTGTTGTAGGGGAAGGATGGCTGCAACTGGAATGCCTAGCCATAGACACTGGCCACTGCCCAGGCAGGATTCTTATATGGGATGTGGTCCAGGATGCAGCCAATGAGGGTGTGAGGGGTGGGGCAGGCCCATCATAGGTAACTCCGAGGTGAAACACAGAAAGGTAAAACAAAACACTCTACACGTGTGTGTGCCACCATCCCCTCCAAGAAGGGCAGGCGCACGAGAGCTGTAGGCAGGGATCGCCTCTAGAGATGGGGGGCTAGGACCCAGAGGCAGGAGGGGGACTTTTGGCTTTGATGTTCGATCCTGTTTTAATGGACCTCGGCTGGAGGTAATTTTGCCCTTCACTCCCACCCTTCAGCCCACCCCCACCAAACCCTCAGAGGCAGATGGAGATGTAACTGCAGGAGGGTGGTCTGGCATCCAGGGCTGGGGTCAGTGAGGTTGCTAGCATCTCACACAGCCCTCAGGACCACTTCAGCTGAGAGGGAGACTGAGGCGGCAAAGTTTGATCTGCGTGGAGGCAGCCAACTCCATTTCTAAAGGACAGTCTCCAAGCTGAGGGTTTGAAACATCCTTTGTCCTATAGGCACTGGTCATGGGCCATGGTGTGTGGGTGCTCACTTTAGCATCTTGCCTTAGGAAATAAACCATTAGCCAGCCTTCCAGCCTTCTTTTCTTTCTTCTTTCTTTCTTTCTTTCTTTCTTTCTTTCTTTCTTTCTTTCTTTCTTTCTTTCTTTCTCTCTCTCTCTCTCTCTCTCTCTCTCTCTCTCTCTCTCTCTTTCTTTCTTTCTTCCCTCCCTCCCTCCCTCCCTCCCTCCTTCCCTCCCTCCCTCCCTCCCTCCCTCCCTTCTTTCTTTCTTTCTTTCTTTCTTTCTTTCTTCTTTCTTGTGTTTGTTTGAGACAGTTTCTCTGGGTAGCCTTGGTTATCCTGAAACTTGCTCTGTAGATCAGGCTGGTCTCAAACTCAGAGATCCACCTGCCTCTGCCTACTGAGTGATGGGATTAAAGGTGTGTGCCATCACCACCTGGATACACTTTCTTTTTTTTCAAACCAAATAGAAAATGGTCTATGACATTCAGCCCAGGCGGGCCTTGGACTTACTCTAGCAGAGGCTGACCTTACACTGCTGACCTTCCTCCCTTCCTCTCTGAAAGCTGGGAAAACAGTGTGCCATCATGGCTGCTCTATGCAATGCTGGGGATAGAACCTACATGCTAGGCAGGTTCTCTACTGATGGAACCACATTACCCACTAGGAGGTAATGTGAGATTACCCTGAGCAGCATGTGGCTGAGTCCCAGTAGCATGAATGACTGTAGTTGTGTTGTGACATCAAAGTCACCCAGGTAAAGCTGCTCCTTGGTCTTCAGTACCATAAAAACCACAGGAGAGCAGGTGATTCAAGTTGCTAGGTTCTGGGGTTCACAGCAGTTGGAAACAAATGGATGTTCTTTACCTTGGTACTCAGGGTAGAGAGCTCAACACTGGTGGCTATTTCTGATCCATAGTTCTGATCAGCCTACAGCTATGGCCGATAGCCTGTGGCTGTGACTGGCCTGTGGCTATGTCTAGCTTGTAGCTGTGATGAGCCTGTGGTTATCCGTGGCTGTGGTTAGTCTTTGGCTATGGCTGGCCTCTGGCTGTGGTCAGCCTGTGGCTGTGGCTGTGGTCAATTAGTGGTATGGCTGTCCTGCACATGTGCCTCCATTGGCCAGTATACGTAAAAGAACTAGGATTCAACAAACAACATTTAAAAGTTAGCAGATCTCTTGTAGAATGATTCTTTTCCATCACTGTTATTATTTACATTTATCTATTTGAATGTGTGTATACGTGTGTGAGAGACAGTGAGAGAGAGGGGGGGAGAGGGAAAGAGAGAGAGAGAGAGAGAGAAAGAGAGAGTATGCCACAGTATGCCTGTAGAGGTCAGAGGACAACTTGTGGAGTTTCTCTCCTTCTACCCTGCAGGTCTTAGTGGTCGAACTCAGGCCACCAGGCTTGGCAGCAAGGGCATTTACTTGCTGAGCCACTTTGCCAGCTCCAGATTTCTGGTTCTCCTAAGATTCTTATGGCATTGAAATCCTAGGTCCCTAGGAGATAAAAACCAACTAGAGATGATAGCTTGGTAGGTGTGTCCTCCAGATGACCACACCCACCTTTTCGTTATTCTTGGAATCCAGGTTGCTCTGTACATCTGTCACCCTCTTGGCCCTGTGGTTATTTAAGCAACTTCCTTCTTTGACTGTTATTTTGTTTTGGGCTTTGGGAGACTTGAGTCTCCCGGAGCCCAGCTGCCTAGAGCTGCTGCTCCTGCTTCTCCTCCCAGGAGTGCTGGGATGACAGGCATGCACAATCTTGCCGAGTTTATAGCGAATCATTCTTACGATTTGGAAAGGGGTACCCAGGTAGAGCACATATAAGAGCCACACGGGCCAGCAGGGGGATTTGACTCATGGACACAGCCTAAGATGGCTTGTGTATTGGGGGTGACAAGCCCGTTGCATCTTTATGTACTTCCTTTTCCAGGGAAAGTGAAGCCAACCGGCATGGACCCTCCAGGTCCTCAGACTCTCAGATTCAGCCTTTCTTACAGCCACCCCAACCACCCCAGCCAGAAATAAACCAAACTCCACGCTCGTTTTCTCTGGATCTTTTATTGAACGGCAGACTTCATTAAGGGACCATTTGCTTGAAAATTCTTAAACACGTGAACTTTTTTTTTTTTTTTTTCACAAGACAGGACAGCAGCCGGAGGCCACACAAGGGTCACAAGTCCATCTTGCCACATGCAGAAGACGACATAGGGTTTTGTTGGTTTCCTTGTGTGTGCACTCATGTGCACGCATGAGCACACCAATGTGCATTGTCACATGTACAGGAAGGGCCAGAGCCCTCCATCGATGAAGGTTGAGCAGGACTTATGAACACAACCCAAAAAAGAGTGGCTGAGGACCCTGCTGGAGTATGGCTAATATGATTGGCTTGGCCCCCTTGAAGGGTGGGGCAATCAAAATGGCTTTGCTGGCAGAACGCCAGCTTTCTGCTGTGGGAGGGACAGAGGACTTGAGATGATGGGATTGGGGTGCTTGTCATTGAAAGGGGGCCTTTGGGGGCTCGGAGAAAAGGAGAGACCATTTGTTCTTACAGCTTAAGAAATGAGATATGGTTGTAGATACTGGCTCCCATGTTCCTGCCCTAGTCAAGTCCCAGACAACCCCCACCCCTGCAATTCCTTGGACCCTTGGCTTGGCCTACTCGATAGCCACTGTGGTCTGTAGGTGACCTCCCTGTGAACAGAAGTAGAGCAAGCAGGAAGAAAGCCGGTGCTGGCCAGCCTAAACATGGGAGGCGAGATTCTGAGCAGGCCGCTGCCCCTATCAGTATGTGGCATCAACTGTGGGCATTATTGTGACTCCAAAAGTGATCACAGAAGAGAGAGTATTAGTGGCGGCAGTTCAAAGAAAGGGGGACCCCACGCTTTCCTTCCCATCCAGGTGAGAGTCCAGCAATGCTCTCTTCACTCATCCACCCATCCACACATCCATTCACCCCAAAACACAGGCTGGATGACTGCTGTGTGCCAACAGCAGACTGTAGAGAGCCATGAGTTCTGGTGTAGAAAAAGGAGACTCCTTGCCTTTTAGTTTGGACTCAAGTCAAATGGGCCTAAAGAGAAAAAGGATAGTCTCCCGGCACAACCTGTAACTACATTTGGCTCTTGGATGCCTGCTGGTCTTGGGGGTGTGTGTGTCCCAAACCTTGGGGAATCCCAGAGGCTGGGAGCTGTGCTGTTGAGCTAGACCCTTGAGGCTGCCTGTCTATTCAGATGGAGCTTCGCTCAGGGAGGCAGGAAGTGCCTGAGTGGCTTGGAGCACATCTAAGTGGAACAGAATTAGGCGGTCCCCACATTTCCTTCAACTGCTCTGTAATTGCAGCTGAGTGTCTTGGGCAATGCCTCTGTGGACTGAGATTTTCAAAACTGGTTTCTGTCTAATTTAGTTTTAGAAGAAAGTGGTCCAGCCGATTCTGGAATACTGGCCTACCTTGCCTTTCAAAACCACTGAAGCTAACTGGACTTGGGCTCACTCTGAAGTTCACATGCCACCTCCTCCACACCCACCATGTCCAGTGAGGGAGAGCCTGCCAGCTCTGGGCTGAGTGGAGGCAGACAGTAGGAGCCAGGCCTTTTGGGGATGGATGTGCAGGTGCAGGCTCTCCTCTTAGAAGCAGCTGGAGCCTTGTTTCTCCACAAAGCTGGATTATAGCTACCTCTGCCTTTTTATATTTTTCTGGATTTATTTCTGGGGCAGAGACCTTTGGAGATCTTGACTAGGTTCACTTTATTTTAATGAGAAAAAAAAGAGCCCTTTGGGAATGGCGCCATTTGGGGTTGCCTGGGCAGTGGGTGGCTGGCTTGTGGGGCGATCACTGAGTCTCTTTGAGGGCACAGGGTCTAGGGGAAGGGGCTGAAGCACCATGCCGTGGCCAACCACAGGTGGGACTTTGTGGTTGGCCCTCTGCTGGCCGGGGAAAGGGCAGCGTGCATCTCTTTCCTGAGTGGTCCTTGTTAGGCCACTGGGAACGGGTTGGATCAATGGCTGGCAGGGTCAGAAAAATTGCAAGGAACAGGCTTAGGAAATTGAATCCTGCTGCAACCCTCCTGTTTTGGTGCCTCCTGAGAAGGCTCTGCCCTACGATCTGAGGTCCCACTAGCTGTGCTCCAAGCCCTTCTCTATGAGCGAGGCCTGAATCTGGACCCAGAATGGTCAAGACACTTGTGCAGATACCCACGTGTGCACACAAGGCCATGTACACACACACACACACACACACACACACACACACACACACACACAAAGAAGAAATTGCTTTGAGTTTCCAGTCCCATTCTGTAGTAGTTCCAAGGCCCATTTGTGCATTATCCAGCCTCCCTGGGAATAGCTGCAGTACAGTGGGTACTCTGGAGTCCCTTACCCATCATGCACTGCATTCCAGGAGCAGATCACCGACCTGATGAGAAAGGGCTTCATTGCTTTGAGTAGAAATGGACCAATTCATACTGAGTGGCTAATACTTTGGTTCAATTCCTTGCCCATGTTCTCCTGCTAGCTTTCAGATTACTTCAGGACCTTGACTGAGAGGGACAGACAGAGGTAGGGCTAGATGTGGAGAGGAGGGCTCACTTGACTAACGGCCCTTCCAAATTCAGTTCAAGTCGCCATTTGGAACTTTGGGAGAAATTCTAGGGCAGGGAGAGAAGGTCAGAGCGTAGCCCCTCTTTATTAAGAAGACAGCCAGTGTTTATTTATCTGGGCAGGAAACCTAGGAAACAACAGGACAATAATTTTTAATTTTGTTCTTATGCAAAAATTACACACACACACCCCCCACAGACACACATACACAGACACACACACATATGCGCACCAACCCACCCACCCACACCCACACACACCCACGCACACACATGCACACACACAAAATCTTGTCTGTTTTATATGGCTCTGGAACAAACCTGATTACCAGGGATTTTAGGGATGAGGAAACTGATTAGAATCACATTCCAAAATAATACATTCAGGGGCTGGAGATGGAGCTCAGGGCTGAGCGCTTGTCTGACACAGCCATGGCCCTACGGTCCCCAGCACCGCAAGACAGAACAAATCCAATGGGAAGAAAAGAGAGTCCAACCACCAGAATAATAAATTTGTGTGTGGGTTAGCATCCTCTTGGCATTCTTTCAGTGGGGACATCCTCACTGTCTGAGATGGGGCTGTCCTGGCTTGACTCAAATCTCTGGTGCTGGCAGAGGTTATAGTCCAGAGCTGAGGTAGGCAGGTGACTGGCTGAGCATCCCTTTCACTCTGTGTGGTGTCTGTGCACCACCTGCCCCAGGCTCAAAATCGACTCAGATGAATGTTCAGGGCTGACCAAGGTCTGGAGGCTTGGAAAAATGGAAGTTGGAAAAATACTGCCACCTTTGCTGCTGGTCTCATACTTGGCACTGCCGAGAGGGACTGGATGGGGAGGTCGCAGCTTTGGGCTGTCGTCTGGCCAGTGTTTTTTGAAATGGAATGGAGATGCAGCACATCCTTCTGAGGTTTGCCAGAAACTGCATATGCCCTGGTCCCTGGATCCAGTTGGTGGCTCTGGGAAGCAGGAAGCTGGACCTTGGTACAGTCTGGCCAAGGGGGACTCAGGAATGACCCTGAGCTCAGTCATTGCTCAGGGACAAGATCGTTTGTAGTAGGGTCTTGGCTCCAATATCTGGGAACCAGAAAGCTCAGTCCTTTAAGATCAGGAGAGGGAAGGGTGTGTGCTCTCCCTGCCCAGGTCCCAACTGCACCTCTGTGCACCTGATTTGCACATCTGGATTCTTAAGAGTAACAGCCAGGGGAACACATACCTGATAAGGGGACACAGACAACCACCCCCCGCAGTGCCAGGAACACAATCTTCCAGGATGTCAAACCCCAGTTTTTGCCCACCCCCAGACTGGAATCCCACAGAAGAAAAGAAAAAAACAAAAACAAAAACAAAAACAAAACAGCCCAAGGAACGAACAGTAGAAAGGAATGATGGAGAGCAGAAAAGACCAGCTATGAGCAATGATAAAACCCCCAAGATATTACTGTTACAAAAGAAATTAGACTCAATTGCCCTATTATAAATATACTAAAATACATATATATATATTTATATGAACAAAAAAATAGTCTACTCTGAGATGTGTGGACGTCCTAGGATATAGATGTTTCTGGAGCCAAAAAAAATGGCAACAGAAAACACAGAGGTAACTCTTACTTCCAGGTGTGGCCAGGGCTGGTTTGGGTGGCCCTGGCCTGGTGACATGAAAGCATTTGGGTGTTGTCATATAAACAGTAATAGGTTATGAGATGCCTGGAGCTAGAGTGTTCTATTGTCCTGCTGGGGACCTGGGAAGCCCCATCTTGCTCCTGCCAACTTCTCAGCTACAAACACACCAAGTACGTCTCTGAAGGAGTGTGTTCTAGAAGCTTTTCTGTGAGCCCTCCTTTGAGTCAATGTAGCCTGTGGTCACTTCACTCCAGACGAGTTGGCAGAGAAATAGGAAAGGAGAGAGATTTATATACCTATAACTATCTATCTTTATAGCTATAGAGAGAGTGAGACCTGGCTTTAGGGACCCTTGTCTGTGAATTTTAAATATCTCCTTGTTCATGGACTAGGCATTTCAGCCATGACCAGAGTCAGACAAATATGTAATAATTACAAATATCAGCAATACATTACAGTTGTAGAGAAGAGGATGCTGTTGAGTCTTTTTTTTTTTCTCTCTCTCTCTCTCCTTAGAAAGGCGGATCTTTTCAGGAGAAGGGGAAGAGACGAGGCTGCAGCTATGGAACACAGAAGAGGTGGAAGGTGAGGCTCAGCTGGAAAGTAAGCTCGGATTCCCAGCAACTGTTGGGGTGAGTGGAGTGCATTAAGGGTGGCTTCCTCATGACTTTGGTATCTCCTCTCTCCTCAATGACAAAAGTCCTCTTCTCTTTTTCTCTGTCTCCTCTAAAGGTGCTGAAGATGGAATCCCAGAATGAAATCTGTAGCCCAGATCCACTGCTCTGGGGACATCCAAAGATGAAAAGGTGGAAGAATTGGTTTCTCCTCACCTCTCCCAGGGGTCAGATTTCCCAGTGTGATGGGCAAGCGCAGCTGCCTGATGCCTGGCCTTTTCTGATGACGTGATGGGTGCCGGAACTCAGGTTCAGCTGGGTTCTTGATGGTCCTGTTGATTTCATAATCTCCACCACCAGGCCCTGGTGTTATTTGGGTACCTCACTTCCTTTTGCTCTGGTTGGGTCAGGCCAGGAGGAAATGGACCACCAACTTCAGGTGGCCTCTGCCTCCACACCTTGGCTCCCCTCCTCACTACTCAGATCCACCTGCCGTATTCAGCTTCATCTTGGTGAGCCTTATCCAGCTTACCCCGCACTTGTAAACACAGGTACCCAGGTCAGGTACATGCGGAATGAAACTGTGTTCCTTTTTAGCAGGTAGAGGGCTGGTAGGAAAAATTTACAGTAGTCTAACTTGAGTCACACGTGGGGAAAAAAAGCTATATTCCCACAGTACACACATACATAAGTGCAAGAAAAAAAAAGCCAACAAAAGCCAAAACAAAACGGAAAATTTTTACACATAGTTTACACTGTTTCAATGATTGTTTGTACAGGAACTCTGTCGGACTCTGCCTATTCAGCTGGGAAGGGCATTCTGAATCCGCCATTTGCTCTGTAAAATGCTACTTTAAGGTCAGACAAAGCACAGGAGAGAGGGACAGGCAGATCCAACGTGACACAAGGCAGAAGGGGCCTTTGGTTACAAGGAAAGTCGCACCAAGTGGTTCTTAAGAAAGAAAGAAATCATTTCTACTCTGTACACCCGCCATCGGTTTAACCAACAAATGAAATGCCTTGGTTTGAAGAAGGGGCGGTAACTTTCTTCTGGCTATATATGGCTATGTTAAGACGTGTTTACTTCCTGATATGTAAAATAGACTATATCATCAGTAGGAGTTTTTACAGATAGCTCTAAAAATATCTGAATCCGAAATCACAACTATTTACTTTTTATCAAAAAAACATTTGTTTGTTTTCCCTGAATTTTCACATTTGTGCTGATGGGTGACGTCTATGGTGATGAGAAACAAAGAGGAGACATGGGAGGTGGTCAGCAGAACGGTCCCCTGGTCACGTCAGCAGGCCCCCTGCACCAAGCTGAGCTCAGCAAGGGGGCTCTGGAGGCCCCCTGCTTCCTGCCTCCAGGGTGTTTCTGGTGCAGGTGACATCACGGTCTCGTGCTGTTTTGAGAAAGCTCTGAGGACGGTGACACAGAGCCAACTTCTCATTTTTTTTTTTCTCTTCCTCATTCACATGGCAAATACCAAGCTGCGCCCTCTGGAGGGAGGGGGGACCCTGGTCTCTGGAGAGAATGAGAAGTGTCGTGAATGGTAGAGACGTTTAAGGGTGGTGGATGACCGTTTAGCATCCTACCTGGGACAGGTGGCCTGACCTCAGCCGTGGAGACTGGAGGAGGCAGAACGTTGTGACCTAAGTGTGCTGACGGATGGATCACGCCATCGAACCACCGGGCAGACGCGTTCTACCGAGGACAGGTGATCGGGAGCATGTCCTTGCCCCATCAGGAAGACACACACCTGTCACTGTTCTGAGGACAGCGAGGAGGACACTACAGCATTTGGGACGTTATCCACTAACACCATGGTAAGAAAACCACATTACCCCATTGTACCACAGACAGACTGACCAACAACACCACCGCCATAATGATAGCATCGCGCAGACTGGTGTCACCGAGGAAGGGCCAACAACACTGTGCCGCTGGGTCACAAGCCGGCAGGACGACGCCAGGCCAACACGCTAGGACAGGAAGACTGACACCAGAAAGTACACCGGGACCTCTAGGGATACACATGGGTACTTATTGCTTTTGGCTGTGCCGTCTGCCTAGATGGCTGCAGGAAGGGGCGTCAGGCTTTCAGGACAGACAGAACACACAATGGCTGGTCGACAAGGAAGAACGGTACAACACCCGACACCCAACTCCTGCTGAGACGCGAGTGCCTCCTGCACACAAGACTTCAAAGAGAGCCCTGCCTCAAGGGCTGAGGACCCCTCCTGACCCATGCGGGGTGATCCTGAGGGGCCGTGAAGGAACCCCAAACTCTGATGTGGTGACGGTAGACCCACCGTGGCCAGAAACGGGCACAAGTAACACCCCAAGTGCAGGGCCAGCATGCGGCCCAAGGGAAATAGTGCTTGTTTTAAAGTGGGAGATCTTGACACTGTCCCTGGCAGAACCTAGATTAGAAAAACATAAAGTGCTTTTTATTAACTTATTATTATTATTATTTTTTAGCTTGAATACCACGAGAAACAAAGAAAAAAAAAAACTCCTTTCATAGTAGGTGTTCCCTGCTGCAACAGTACGCAGTCACAAGCCTGCACAGGGCAGTTCAGTGAGGCTTTTTTTTCCCTTCCTTTTTTCATGTAGAAAATGAAGTTTATTGTTTGTTTTTGTTTTTTTTTTTAAATGCTGTTTTTCAGTCACGCACAGTCTCTTTGAATAATCTATCTCGGTTTGCATATTTGACGCTTTCATATCTTTTGAGTCCAGGCTGGAGCTGTTTGGAACGCTCGTCCCTGTGGCAGCCCAGAGACAGTGGCCCGGTTTATCCCCTCGGCTGCGTGCCAGCCGTCGGAACCCTTTCTCCATCGCCAGGTGGGCAGAAGGACTTGAGTCCAAACTGTCAGCTCACCCTGTCGGTGTCTCGGAATACAGCCCCAGGGACCACGGAATACTGAACCACCGATGTCCCCTGCCGTTTAAGGTTATGCATTGGGGGTGTGGCTGATGGTGCGCAGAATTCCTCACGATCAAGAGTCCCCTGTGCCCTTCCAACAGGAGGATCCTGGTTTTTGGGGGTGACTAGGCGACACCCGATACTACTTGGTCGGCTCACTCTTTCACTAGCAGCCCCTTGCTCCAGCACCCTCCTCCAGCTGAAGCCATGAGAGACGGTGGTGGCTCACCCGAAGGCTGAGAGAGCCTCCAGAGGAGACTAGGAAGTACGTGGCCCAGGCTAGGTCTTAGTGGTGGCTGTCAGCTCCGCTCATGTCATCTCAGGAAGATGCTGTTAGCTGTGGTCCCCATGGCTGGTCACATGCCCACGGACCCGGCATGGCTCTCAGGGTCTCTCCTGTCACTGGGATTCTTCAGGGCCCGTGTCTCCAAGTTCAGGCCGAACTCAGCGGCAGGCAAGCCAAACATCCCTCCTCCCCGATTTCTCTTGCAAATCCCTGATTTCTCTGCGGTGGGGAGCTCAGATACTCTGATCCCGGGTGCTCCCGTGTGATCCTCCTCCGGGCAGCATGTGCACGTCGGGGGAGGTGTGGTTCTCCAGCTTGCATTTCTCTTGAGCCCCAGGCCCTTTCCCAGTCAACCCTTCGGAGGAGTAGACACAGTTGGGCCGTAAGAACTTAGGGGAGGTGGGCAGGGGGGAGCTGTCAAAGTGGTTCTTCTCCGTTCTAGCTCCAATGCCGAACTTGGGGCTGGTGCTCCCGTGGAGACTCTTGGGAGGACTGGAGTCCACGCTGTAGAGCAGCTGTCCCTCGTCGTCTGTGTCTGTGTCTATGTACTGGTGGACGCCTGCCTCAAAGTTGAACGCTATTGCTGTGTGTTTCTCCGGAGAGCGAGTAGGTGTCCTGGCACTTGCTGTGGTGTAGATGGAGGACTCTGGGCTCAGCACAGGCTTGTCTAGGAGGGAGGCGCACTCCAGCCCTGCGACTGCCGCGGCCGCCCCGCCCCTGTTCCTCAGAGGATCGTGATACATTCCCAGAGAGGGCAGCAGTGGGCTGGGATCGCCCTCCATGAAGTTGACCTTGAGCGCCCGAAGCTTCACGGGGTTGTTGATCTTCATGGAACTCCTGGGGCTCTCGACGAAGAAACCAGAGCGGCCGGCCTCAGGGGCAGGGTTGGTCTCCAGGATTCTCCCGCCGCTGGCACCCAGAGGCCCCCGCCAGCCTGCCTCTGGGGCTGTGCTGCCCCCAGCCTTGCTGGAGAGGGACGCCAGAGGACTGTGGGAGAATCTGGTGGCTTCGGGGAAGTCCGTGGCACAGCTGATGAAGCTGTCGATGCTGGACATGCTCCGCATGTCAATGACGCCCTCTGTGCGCGTGGGTAGAGGGGCCACGGGGCTGGGCATGCTTCCCATCTCCAGCTCCTCCTTCGGCTTGCTCGGTGGTGCCATCTCCTTGGTGTTGAGGATGGGTTGAGACTGCGCCTTGGCCATCTTATTGTACATGTCTTCCAGTTGCTGAACGTTCAAGTGCTGAGGACTAGAAGAGGATCTGGCCTTCTCTGGGGACCCCTGCTCCTTGGTTTCAAAGGACTTACTTGAGCTGGTTTCGGACAGTGCCCTCTTGGTCCATTTCCACTTGTTGGGAGACAGGTGGCTATCTTGCACTTTATCCTTCTTAGCCAGGTTCTCCCCATTTTTCTCCACCACGATGTCCATCATCTCAATGCTCCGGGCGAAGGCGTCCTTCATGTTCATAGACACGATGCTGCCATTCCTCTTGGCCCTCTCCAGAGCCTCTCTCCGCTTGATGGCTTTCTCCTGTCGCTTCTGCTCCTTGTAGAACTCGGAGAAGTTATTGACGATGATGGGGATGGGAAGAGCGATCACCAGGACCCCGGCGATGCAGCAGAGGCCCCCCACGATTTTCCCCAGCAGAGTCTTAGGGTAGATGTCCCCATACCCAACGGTCGTCATGGTGATGGTGGCCCACCAGAAAGAGGCAGGGATGCTTTTGAACTTGGTGTCATCCTCATCCTTCTCGGCAAAGAAGACCAGGCTGGAGAAGATCATGATGCCCATGGCAAGGAAGAGGATGAGCAGGCCCAGCTCATTGTAGCTCCTGCGCAGTGTGAAGCCCAGGGACTGCAGGCCAGTGGAGTGGCGGGCCAGTTTCAGGATGCGAAGGATGCGCATGATGCGGAAGATCTGGACCACGCGCCGCACATTCTGGAACTGCAGCACGCTCTTGTTGGACTCCGTGAGGAAGATGGTGACGTAGTAGGGCAGGATGGCCAGTAAGTCAATGGCGTTGAGCGGCCCCTTAAAGAACTTCCATTTCTTGGGCGAGGACAGGAACCTCAGCAAGTACTCCATGGTGAACCACGCGATGCACACTGCCTCCACGTGGGCCAGCTGCGGGTTATCCGTGCTCTGGCCGAATTCGTCCAGGCTTTGCAGCTCAGGCAGCGTGTTGAGTGACAGGGCGATGGTGGAGAGGACGATGAACATGATGGAGATGATGGCCAGGATCTGCAGGGAGAAGAGAAAGGCTCAGTCGGGCACCCACAAGAGAAAGCATGGCCTTCACACATGGCCATCGCAGCATCCAAGTGCATTTTAAACATCTCATCAGTTATGTCATGGCTGGCTGAGTGAAAACAGATAATTTCTCTAAACCCATTTGTGACACAGATGTGAAAACTGAGGCTAGAAAATGAAAGCAATTTCAAGCTTGTCAGCAAGCAAACCTTCTCTACAAAAACAGAGGGAAAATGCTGGCTGCGGCCGTGCCCCTCCAGCCTGGACAAAAATAAAATAACATAAACATAAAAAATAAAAAAATAAAAAGAATGAATGGGTGTGGCTGCCTCTCAATAAAATGTTATTTACAAAAATGTCAGGGGGCTAAATGTAACTGTGGGTATTGTTCTGAGGTGAGGTGCTGATGTCCAGTGCCGAGTGCTGAGCTGGGCAATTTTTGTCTCATGGCTTATTTCATTGTCATTTGTTTTTGCAGACGGGGTTTATTCTTGTTAACCAGGCTAGACTCTCCCTCCTTCCCCTCTCGCCTCTACCTTCCCAGTCCTAGAATTATGGGTGAGACCACCACACAGAGCTCATATATCATTTTTAGATCAACCCTATTAAGTGTTACTCACACCAGGAACCTGGGCTTTATGAGATACCAGCTCCCCGGCCCACACACCAAAGGAGGCGTTGTTAGCTCAGCGGAGGAGAGAAAGTTGGCATATGAGGGTCTGGAGAGATGGCTCAGTGGTTAAGAGCACTGGCTGCTCTTGCAGAGGACCTGGATTTGATTGCCAGTGCTTACAACTGTCTGCAACTCCTTTTTCAGGGGACCAGAGCCCTCTTCCGGGCTCTGCTGGCACTGCACACGTGTGGTACACAGACATACATGCAGGCCAAACACCCAAGAGAGTAACTACAAATCTTAAAACTGTCAGATGAGCCCTAAGGGTCATCTGCTAACAGAAAAAGCACAAGGTCTCTCGGGTCACTTTCCCATGGGTGCAGATGTCCCACATGTGTCTGAAGAAGGGGAGGGCAAATAGGAACTTTTAGGCTCAAGGGCCCAAGCTGCTTTACCAGCTTCACCATTTAGAGCCCTGGGTCAAGAAGAGGGCACCAGGGGTGGTGAGAGGGCTCAGCGGGTGAAGGTGCAATCACAAGCCTGGCACACACACAAAGGCGGAAAGAAAACTGATGCCACAAAGTTGTCCTCTCACCTCCACACAGACACACAC